>NC_069659.1:218368560-218671590 GCF_027244095.1 Hemicordylus capensis | reverse complement strand
TTGGGAAGTGACCCAAAGTGGAAGGGAACCGGAATCTCTGGTTCTTCCATATACCTATTTGGCCTAGCATGAAACCAGGATAAAAACATTCCTAAGTACTCTGCAGTTCCAGAAATTTCTAAGCTGCATAATGATAGCACTATCTGGTTTAAAGTGGTTTGATCCTACGCCTGAAACATACAGACTACCAGCAACACAGCCATTTTCAAGCAGATACCATGTGAAATCTTTTTCCCCCCTCATGGCTGTGCTCTCTCAGCCTTGCCAGTCACCCTAAACAAGACAATAAAATATCTTTAAATGTAGCTGAATGCCGCAGCCGACTGGCAGCCACAAGAGCTGCAAACAAACCCGTAATTGCATTAACAAATAGGGTGATTATGAAGTTTGAAGTTTAAGCTCATAACTCTGCAGCGCCAGTTGGTTCTCTCTGCAGAAAAAGACAACTTTATCAATTGTTCACATGGCTGTGCTCATCAAAAAATAAATGAGTCTGTGCTTAGCACAATTTCTCCTTGGAGCTAGCTGGCTGGCTGAAGTTTTTCAAATTAGATCTGAAGCAAGAGGCAGGGAAACAAAACTGGAGCATTCTGAAGCTCTACTGACTCTTTAGCATTCCAGATGCCTCCACTGGCATATTGCACAAGACTTGGGAATTTATCTATTGCTGCCATGTATATTATCAGGGCCCATTTAATAAGAAATGCTTTTCCTATTTTAGGCTAGATAATAAATAATGTGGTATGGGGATTTGAGGAGACAATAGCAATATCTGTTGCCATCACTATATCTCAGAAATGGGAAAGGGAAGAGTTTTCTATTAAAAAGGCCAAACCCTCCAGGATTGTTCCCCCCCCCCCTGCCCACCCCATGACAGAACATTTTAAATTATAGTCACTTGTACACTTCAGCCAGGACAATTCATTGGACAATACTATACTTGGGAGAACTGGGTTCTTTCTTTCCAGCTAGAGGTATTTTCAGACAGAGGTGGCGTTTGTTTGTTGTGGGAGTTTCAGTGGGCTCATGCCAGAACTGCTTGTGAGAGTTATTTTTGGGCATCTGCACCTAGCAACTCTTGAGCTAGTTCATCCTGCTATTTTATTATTATTTATTTATAATATTTTAATCTATCCCACCAGGGCAGATATTTTGGGTTGTGATCCCTCCCATTTTCACTGCCATCTACATGATTAATGTACACACACGCAGATAGCAATGAAGTTTACTTTTTAATGTAACCTTTGTAGTGCATTAGTGTGCTTCCAGGTTACTGCAATTCCAGACTACTGGATGCTTGTAGCATTCCCCTTTCCCCTTCCTTCTTTTGAAACACTTGTGAGATTTGGTGCTTGGATTGAAAGAAAGCATGTGTCTTCTCATTGGCTGGTGCTGTTTCAATAATTTATTTCCTGAAAATCCCACTGGACTGTTTCCCTTTCCTCTTGCCCTATTGTCCCCCTCCAATGACTTGGCTGCAATCTTAATACACATTCCTGGGAGTAAATCCCATTGAAGTTAATGGAGCTTACTTCTAAGCATCCATGAATTGTGCTGCTGGGACCACAGTTACATTCTTTTAAAACAGGGCAGCACAAGGTTGGCCCTCCCAGCTGTTTTTGGACTACAATTCCCATCATCCCCCAGCCACAGTGGCCAATAAGCAGGGATGATGGGAGTTGTAGTACAACAACAACTGCAGAAGGGCCAAGGTTGTGCAGCCCTGCTTTTAAAAAAAAATCTTGAATTTCTGCTCTATTACTGTGTGTGTGTGTGTGTGTGTAAAATAGCAATAGCAATAGCAATAGCACTTACATTTTTATACCGCTTTTATAGCCGGAGCTCTCTAAGCGGTTTACAATGATGTAGCATATTGCCCCCAACATTCTGGGTACTCATTTTACCGACCTCGGAAGGATGGAAGGCTGAGTCAACCTTGAGCCCCTGGTCAGGATCGAACTTGTAACCTTCTGGTTACAGGGCGGCAGTTTTACCACTGTGCCACCAGGGGCTCTGGTGCTGTAATGTAAATACAGCTTGTATCATAGGGGAGCAGAGGAGAATATTTATATAAGTAAATATTGCTTATATAATAGGAGAACAGTGAAGAGTGAAGAGGAGGGTGGATAATTAAATGTTGCGTCCTGAGGAGGGTGACATTGACATGGCTCTTCTCACCTCTTTCCCGATGCTTCTGCTATAGGCTAGAATGGAAACTCACTAAAATGCTTATAGATGATTTACTTCTTGTTGGAATGTGATGAAACTCAAATGCACGATGGACCCTTGTCAGGCCATTATACTGCGGTATTGTGGCCATATAATTCAAAGGGTTTTGATCTAGCCACACTTTAAAGTTTTTAGGCTTGACTCCTCACTTATCAGTCAGTTTTTTTGGCTGGAGAGGAAAGACACTCTTGTTGTCAGGGGCGGTGGGTGGTGGGTCAGAATACATGGCTTGACTTTTGGTCACGTGTCTTCCCGATCTCCGACAACAAACATACACTCCTTTGATGTAGCTAAGGCTCCTAGTTCTTTGCAGCATTGTATCATACTCTTTTTCACGAATTGGACAGCTAACCAGGGGCAGAAACTCCAGGAACGGCTTATGTCACCCGAACCTCCAGCAGCATTGCCTACAGGAATCTGCAGAAAAAGATGGACTTTATCACTGTCTGGAAAAGCCATAGGCCTTAGGCAATAAATCAAATTTTGACTTTGAGAAATACTACTATCAGCCTCCATTCCCCAGTGTAAATGGGAATGATAATGATGTACCTCACCATATTTCCTTGCAGATAAATGAAGTAAAGAAACGTGCTCTCCCCTGAGCCCTTTTGATAGGGTGGGCGAGGAGGTGAGATACACATACCCAGGGCAGTTTTCTAATGCTTTGTCTTTTCCTCAGATGTGGTACAATTTTTTTTTAATGGCTACACATCTTTGTAGCATTTCCGAAAGTATTTATAAGGGCCCCAAAACTTGGCATCCAAAGCCTAGAGACAGCTACAGGATGAATGCCAGAATAGCAGCAATATTATATAAGGCAAATGCATACCAAGTTGAAGGATATTGTGGATCTTGAACAACAGACCTTCAGTAGTTTCAATAATATCCATCCCTCAGCAACTAATTTTCCATGAGATCCATTTTGAAAAGCTAATGAACAATAATGAGTCAGTGCCTCAGATACCACCCTGCTAAAGCCACCTGCTGGCACATTTTGTTGCCTCACTTCCTCAGTCATCAAGCCTCTGAAATGGTAAAGGTGTTGTGTGTGTGTGTGTGTGTGTGTGTGTGTGTGTGTGTGTGTGTGTGTGTGTAAATATTGGTAAAATGTTCTACATAGCAGAAAAAGACCAGACAAAGAGAGTCTTGGTCCAGTCATAAATACAATCACATAATTGTTTTTTGGCAGTGGCTGACATGATGAAGAAAACTACTCAAAGTAGTGCCGTTGAAATTAAAAGGACAAGTTAGACATTTCCTAACTTGTGTTTTTCATTTCAGTGGGATTACTTTGAGTGATTTTCCTCATCATGTCAGTCAGTGGCACATTGGTGACACAGAGGGTGGTGGCGGGGAAGATGGCAAATGAACTGAAGAAAGTACAAGTGGAGGCAAACAGTGCATGCTTCAATTTTGAAATTATTTCAGTTAAAACAGAATTCATAAGCAATGGAATGCAGGGTAAAGCGAGCCAGAGGAACAACAAAGGAAGATAATATCCTTTCATCCCTTCATTTTAAAATATATGTAATTGCAATTCATTTCATAAGAACAGCCCTGCTGGTTCAGGCCCAAAGCTCATACAGTCCAGCATCCTGTTTCCCACAGTGGCCCACCAGATGCCTCTGAGAAGCCCATAGGCAAGAGGTCCGGTCATGCCTTCTCTCTTCTTGTTGCTCCCCTGCAATTGGCATTTAGAGGCATCTTGCCTCTCTGCTGGAGGTGGCCTTTAGCCACCAGACTAGTAGCCATTGATAGACCTATCCTCCATGAATTTGTCTAGGCCCCTTTTAAAACCATCCAAGCTGGTGGCCATCACCACAACCCATGGCAGAGAATTCCATAAATTGATTTTGCTCTCTGTGAAAAAGTACTTCTTTTTGTTGATCCTAAAATGCCCAGCCTTCTGTTTCAGAGGATGACTCCTAGTTCAAGTGTGTGTGTGTGTGTGTGTGTGTGAAATTTCTCTCTGTCTACTTTCTCTACTCCATGCATAATTTTATACACCACTCTCATGGCTCACCGTAGTAGTCTCTTTTCCAAACTAAAAAGCCCCAGATGCTATTGCCTTGCTTCATAAGGAAGATGTTCCAAGCCCCTGAAGATCTTGGTTGCCCTCTTCTGCACCTTTTCCTGCAATGGTCTGCAATGTCCGTAAGATACGGTGACCAGAACTGTACCCAGTACTCCAAATGTGGCCACTTCATAGGCTTGTATAAGGGAATGATTTCAATTTCAATTTTCATTCCCCTTCCTAATGAGCCCTAGCACGGAATTTGCCTTTTTCACAGCTGCCGCGCAATGAGTCAACGCTTTCAATGAGCTGTCCACTATGACACCAAGATTTCTCTTGTGGTCACTGATAGCTCAGATCCCATCAGTGTATGTGTGAAGCTGGTTTGTTTGTTTTTTGCCCCAATGCACATCACTTTACACTTGCTTACATTGAACCACATTTGCCATGTTGTCATTCACTCCCCCAGTTTGGAGAGATCCTTTTGGAGCTCCTCACAATCTGTTTTGGATTTTGCTACCCTAAATAGTTTAGTGTCATCTGCAAATTTGGCCACTATGCTGCTTACCCCAACTTCTAGATCATTTATGAACACGTTTAAGAGCACTGGTCCCAGTACAGTGCTCTTCAGTTTGTTCATAAATGATCTATTTCCTCTAAATACAACCAATACCCACTAAATACAAACAATACCCTAAAAGACTGGGAAAACCAAGCTTTTCCAGAAAGGAACACACTTTTTGATATTCATTAGGCTCTGATTTAAAGCAATTGGTTTCCACCTGGATGAGGGGAAATGTTCTTCTTTGGAGGTTTATTAGTACATTAATACATGCAAATGCATGCATGGTTCTTTGCAGTTCATTCTCCTGGGAACAATTATACAAAGGAAGTATTTAATGTACACACAAAACCAGCAGTATAGCCCTCCCCCACCCTAAGGGATAGCTGAGGTTTGGAATATTTTACAGTGTTTTAGTACACCTAGCATTTGTGTTTGGCAAATATAATAAATGGTTCATGAATCAGTTCCAACTATTATTAGTAAGATTATTTATGTTCTGAAATGTGATGAGCACCATTAACATATACAGGGGACTTTTATTTATGTAGACCCAGAGCTGTTTCACACATTGCCCACAGACAGACCCATCTTTGCCATTCAGTGTACACCCAGCAGGGAGGGAGCTTATGCCAATTATGGCTCATGGATGAGTGCATCTGTATGTTGACCATGTTTTCAACCATATTTTTGACACATTCATACTTTAAATGTAGTTACTGGCTGATATTCAGAGCATCAGTCTCCATAAAAACATAAGAACAGCCCTGCTAGATCAAGCCTAAGGCCCATCTAGTCCAGCATCCTGTTTCACACAGTGGCCCACCAGATGCTGCTGGAAGCCTACAGGCAGGAAATGAGGGCATCTGCTTCCTCCTGCTGTTACTCCCCTGCAACTGGTACTCAGATGCATCCTGCCTTTGAGGCTGGAGATGGCCTATAGCCCTCCAACTAGTAGCCGATGATAGATCTCTCCTCCATGAAGTTTTCCAAACCCCTCTTAAAGCAATCCAGGTTGTTGGCCGTTGCCACATCTTGTGGCAGAGAATTCTACAAGCTATTTATTTATTTATTTATTTATTTATTTATTTATTTATTTGAGACATTTAATATACCACCCACTCTGAAGACTCCAAGTGGTGCACAACAAGATGTAAACAGGCAACATTTAAAATTACATTCTAAATTAAAAACTAAAATAACTGCCAAAGAACAGAAAAATAAAGTACAGGGCAAAAGCCTGGGGAAAAAGAGAAGTCTTCAATAGTGATTTGAAGATCGGTAAGGAAGGGGCTAGCCGGATCTGTAGGGTGAGAGAGTTCCAAAGGAGTGGGGCAGCAACTCAAAAGGCCCTTTCACGGCCTTTTATGTGTTGTGTGAAAAAGTACTTCCTTTTGTTGGTCCTAGATTTCCTGACAATCAATTTCATGGGATGACCCCTTATTCTAGTGTTACGTGAGAGGGAGAAGAATGTCTCCCTATCCACTTTCTCCACACCATGCATGATTTTATAGACCTATTATCATGTCTCCCCGCAGTCATCTTTTTTCTGAACTAAATAGCCACAGGTGTTGTAGCCTTGTCTGATAAGAAAGGTGCTCTAGGCCCCTGATCATCTTGGTTGTCCTCTTCTGCACCTTTCCCAGTTCTACAATGTCCTTTTTTAGATGTGGTGACCAGAATTGTATGCAGTACTCCAGGTGTGGCCGCAACATAGTTTTGTATAAGGGCATTATAATATTAGCAGTTTTCTTTTCAATCCCCTTCCTAATGATCCCTAGCATGGAATTGGCCTTTTTCACAGCTGCCGCACTTGACACTTTCAATGAGCTGTCCACCACAACTCCAAGATCCCTCTCCTGGTCAGTCACTGACAGCTCAGATCCCATCAGCATATACTTGAAGTTGGTTTTTTTCCATTCCCAATGTGCATTACACTTGCCAACATTGAACCACATTTGCCATTTTGTCACCCACTCCCCCAGTCTGGAGAGATCCTTTTGGAGCTCCTCACTGTTTTGGATTTCACTACCCAAAAGAGTTTGGTATCATCTGCAAATTTGGCCACCTCGCTGCTTAACCCTACTTCTAGATCATCTATGAATAAATTAAAAATTACCGGTCCCAGTACAGATCCCTGGCAGACCCCACTTCTTACTTCCCTCCTTTGTGAAAACTTTCCCTTTATACCTACCCTCTGTTTCCTGTCTTTCAACCAGTTAGCAATCCACACATGTACTTGTCCCCTTATCCCATAACTGCTAAGTTTCCTCAGGAGTCTTTGATGAGGAACTTTGTCGAAAGCTTTTTGGAAGTCCAGGTATACTATGTCAACTGGATCACCTTGATCCACACACTTGTTGACACTCTCAAAGAACTCCAAAAGGTTGGTGAGGCAAGATTAACCTTTGCAAAAGCTATGCTTGTTCTCTCCCAGCAGGGCCTGTTTACGTGCTTTACAATTTTATCCTTAATGATGCTTTCCATCAATTTGCCAGGAATGGACGTTAAGCTAACTGGCCTGCAATTTCCTGGATCGCCCCTGGATCCCTTTTTGAAAATCGGTGTTACATTTGCTACTTTCCAGTCCTCCGGTACAGAGCCTGATTGCACGGATAAATTATATATTTTAGCAAGGAGTTTGGCAATTTCACATTTGAGTTCTTTGAGGACTCTTGGATGGATGCCAACCGGCCCTGGCGATTTGCTAGTTTTCAGTTTTTCCAGACAGTTTAGAACATCATCTTTTGTCACTTCTATCTGACTCAGTTATTTAGCCTCCATTCCTGAAAAGACTGGTTCAGGAACAGTTATATGCTCAGTAACCTCTTCCGTGAAGACGGATGCAGAGAACTCAATTTTAAATTGTACTGCTGATCTTTGATCGTTGATAGTAATAAACTAAACTAAACTTAACTAAACTAAACTCACTTAGCTTCTCTGCAACCTCCATATTCTCCTTAATAATCCCTTTCACTCCCTTGTCCCTTTCACTCCCTTGTCTAATGGGCCAACCGCCTCCCTGGCAGTTTCCTGCTTCTGATGTCTTTATAGTACTGTTCTTGTTATTCTCCTTGATACTTTTGACTACATGTTCCTCAAAATCTCTTTTTGCCTCCCTTATTGTCACCTTGCATTTCTTTTGCCGGAGTTTGTGTTCCTTTCTGTTCTCTTCATTTCGACAGGCCTTCCAATTTCAGAAGGAAGTCGTCTTCCCTTTTATGCTTTCCTTGACATTTCCTGTTAGCCATGCTCTGGACTTAGTGGAACCTTTCCTCCTTTTGGGTATACAATCTAACTGGGCTTCTAGTATTGTGGTTTTGAGTAAACTCCATGCATTCTGGAGCAAAGTGACTCTTCTGATTTCCATGCAGAGATGCTGCTTTTAACTTGGACTGTGCACACAAGGGGGAGAGGGAGTGATTTTCATTACTTTCCACACTCCCCGTAAGTGCTCTGTGCCTTCCAGAAATATGTCCCTGAGGACTCTTAAGGACATATTTTTGGAAGACAAAAATTACTTATGGAGGCAGGGGAGAGGAGGGGAAATCACTCCCTCCACAAGAAAGCTGGTCTTGTGGTAGCAAGCATGACGTGTCCCCTTAGCTAAGCAGGGTCTACCCTGGTTGCATATGAATGGGAGACTTTATGTATGAGCACTGTAAGATATTCCCCTTAGGGGATGGAGCCACTCTGGGAAGAGCATCTAGGTTCCAAGTTCCCTCCCTGGCATCTCCAAGATAGGCTGAGAGAGATTCCTGCCTGCAACCTCGGAAAAGCCGCTGCTAGTCTGTGAAGACAATACTGAGCTAGATGGACCTATGGTATGACTCAGTATAAGGCAGCTTCCTATGTTCCTAAGTATACTCTGCTGCTTGGAAAGACTCTGGCAGGGATACAGAGACCCAGCACACATACACTATGAAATCAAAAATCATCTTCCTACACATCAGAAGTGAGAGATATTAATGGAAGGAGAAATATTAATGTTTTGAATGAATGAATGAATGAATGAATGAATACTTATTTACTTACTTACTTACTTGCATGGCATCCAAAGAACCACTAGTTCAGGCTAGTCCAAGGACTTATGCACAACCGATGGGATCTTTCACTTTTTTTTAACAGCATAAATGCATGCACACATTCCATAACATAACATTTATTATTAATTTATCTATCTATCATATTTATATAACGCCTGATATGTGTATCACAAACTACTTTTGAAACTAGATTTGCCAGCACATTTAACTTAAAGTAGAATTTTGAAGTGAGTCTGGATATTCTTGCTTGGGCACAACATCCAAAAAAGTTTTGATAAGAATAGCAAAATCCCTGTGTCCCACACAACTTTAATGAGGATTTTTTGACAAAACTGTGCTGTGTTTGTTCATCAGCTTTTTACCAGCACAGAATGTCTTGTTGGAAATTGGGTGAATATTCAAGGGAATTTAAGTGAAACATGGGAGTTTCCTGTATAGAAAAGTTCCATATTTTCCCATAACTCCCTGGTCTTGTGGTAGCAAGCATGACTTGTCTCCTTAGCTAAGCAGAGTCTGCCCTGGTTGTATATGAATGGGAGACTTGATGTGTGAGCACTGTAAGATGTTCCCCTTAGGGGATGGAGCCGCTCTGGAAAGAGCAGAAAGTTCCAAGTTTCCTTCCTGGCACCTCCAAGATAGGACAAGATTTTTTATTTTATTTTTAAATAGGACAAGATTTTTTTTATTGAACCAACAAGCTACTAAAGCTCTGCTGCTTGGAAAGACTCTGGCAGAGATACAAAGACCCAGCACACATACACTATAAGAAATCAGAAATAATCTTCCTGCACATCAGAAGTGAGTATTCAAAATAGCCATATAAGACATTAACTTAAATCGGGTCTCCTTAGCACTTTCTTCCAGGATGTTAATGCTTTTCAAAAAGAAGCAGTCTTCCTCATCTTGAGTAGAAATGTATACTGTCACATCCTTGGAACAAAACAATCAATTTTAAAAAGGGGTCAGACAGAGAGAAAACTTTAGGAGCAACCCCTCACTTCTCAGTCAGTATTTTGGCTTGAGAGGAAAGACACTCTTGTGGCAGGGGGAGACAAATATGTTTTGGGTTGACAAAAAAGAACGTTGAGGGATGCTTAGGGGCATCTGCATTCATGGACTTAAAGGGGAAACCACACTGATAATTACTCATTTTCTACTGCAATGCAGAAATGACCTTTATGTTTTCTTAGAATTTAAAGTGAATAGTTTTTTAAAATTGTGGTCAAACAGTTATATAAGAATGTCTTTGGGATATTTATCAGAAATAGTGTAATGGAATTTCAGTGAACACTGTATCACCCTAACACCTTCTGCCTCCAAGTCTAATGAAATCTAACAAAATAGCTATTAATTTTTCCACGAGGGCAAGGGCTGCCCCATCTCTATGTCTGAAGGGTCACCTCACATTATAAATCACCTCTCATTATGAAACTGTTCCTCCTTGCTTTATTTTTTCAAATAGTCAACTTGCATAGTTAACTTGATTAATAATTCTATTCATACAATACATGTTTAGTTTCTACTGAAAACATGTTAGGTGTACAGCTAAAACATGTAACATGTGAATGGTCCAGATTTATATGCCTGCTTTCTGACAGTCATGCCATACCTTCCCACAGTATTCACAACAGCCCATGCAGAGAAATCACATACTGGTGACTGCCTGATGCTGCGTCATTTCAGCCTATAGGTGTGGGGTATATATTTGAATGTACAAAAATATCCTGCACATGGAAAAGTAGTGTATCAGGAAGAAGGGTATTGATTTTACTTTCTCCCTGGTGTTAGTTTTCAGCATATATGGAATCTGGCTTGGTTTTGTTTCTTAACAGAGAGAACATTCAAACTCGTCATCTCCCACCTGTAGTTCAAGCTCAACAATCCAAGGAAGGTTTCACCATGCCATGTATTAACCAACTCTATACATATAAATCAGCCTATTGTGTTGGATGGCGGTGCTGGGGACTAGTGAAGCAACTCCCTTGTTTTTGCTTCGTTAACATCTACTACTATTAGTGCCAAGAGTGCATTATCCCTGGTGTATAGAAAGCAGAAGTAATGCAGTGCCTGACAATCCAGAGAACTTATAGATGAACAAAGGGATCATGGATGGGAAGAGGATTGACATGATATAGTGTAGAAATTTAGAGACTCAAGTTGTGGTAGAAAAGCAGGTCAGGTAAGGCAAGGCTAGCAAAAGTCTTATTCAAGAAGTAGACATTGAGGAAGGACTTAGAGCTGATGCAGATGCACATGGTTGCTCTTTCTCCGCATGATGCTATGAGGCTCATGCACACCCAGGAAATCATGTTGGACTAGACTGATTGTGGCAGTTCCAAGAAGCACCTACTACACTGGAGGGAATGACTGCAATGTACCACAGTACACAAATACTTCAGTGCTCTGTATGATTGCTGATGCACATGAGCCAGACACACTGCATAGAACAAATGCAATGATGGCAGCAGCACATGCTTTATCTTAGAGGAGAGGTGAGTGCCATGACAGAGAGGGAGAGGCTGCTCTAGGCAGAGAGAACAACATGGGAGAAGGCATGGGGACTGAGATGTGGCAAGGAGAGAAGTAGGTTTGACAGCAGCTCAGGCAGGGTATATGATGGACTGGGGAGCAAAATGGGCTTTTATAGGAGACTTAGACAATGACGGAAATATAATTAGGGCTTCAGGTTGATATAGTGGATTTACTATGCTTCCACCATCCCTTTAATCCAATTCCCCTTGGTAGAAACTCCATAGATGTTTTAAGCTTTGGAGTATATTTCCCTATGGAAACAACTGTGGAAAAAAGGGTAGACAAAACATAGCCTCTTTCTCCCCCTCGGCACTACATACATACACAATAAATACACAGCTTTCTCAATTTAGTAGTAGCTATGGATGAGAGAAACTGCTCCTGAGAGTTTCATAGGGCTTATCAAAATTGTTCTTGTTCAGAATTAGGTTTGTCACCCAAGTAAATAAATCTTAACCAATTTTCATGTGGCCTTTGATCAATATTTTAAATATGTATACATTTGCAGATGTATAAAACAATTGTTCTCAAGAAAACACATTTTCTTTCTTTTTTTAGATGATGCACACGTATGTCATAGCAGGATCCATCGTAGACAAGGCATCCTTTCCTGTGTGTAAGAGAGAGAGAACTGTCTCATCTAAGATGGTATCTACAACACACATAAGTAATTCTTTCAAAAAACTTCTTTTTTTAAAAAAAATACTACCTGATTAATTATGGACAACTTTTTAATCAATCAAAATATTTTAATACATTCAACTATTAATTTAGTTTAGTCCTACTCAAAATTCCTTGGAAGTTTTGCCCAAAGAGGAAATTTCCCATTCACCTTGAATTTTCTTTTAAATAAAATCCAATGGTAATTTCCCCACTCCAATCAATGTTGCTTGTCTTCTCAAAGCTCTTTTGGCTTCCTCCAAAATTCTTCAGGTGTGTCACCTGGGGGAAAAAAAAATCCAAATCCACTTCACTTTGGGTAAAATCCCCTGACAACCTAGGAATGCTGGCAAGGTCCAGAACAAAGTCCAAGGCTTGGAAATGAGTTTCAGGTGCTTGTAAAGCTCATGTGTCAGAAGAGGTAAGCTCTGCAAGCACCCAACTTCTTCTTTGACTTAGATTTAAAATCCTAGCCAGGGAAGAATACCCACCTTAGCCTTCCTCTCCTCCCAGTCCTTCTCTCCCATTTCAGTGAGAGCCTCCATTTGGCCAGGTGAGTGGTACTGAAAGAGGAAAGGGATCAGATCTCTGCCAGTATTCAGGAAAATTATATTTGTCAACAGCTACCAGGGACTTTCTTCTTCCAGCAGTATGATGGAGAGAGAAGGAGGGAGAAATTGGACCACAGTCCTTTTCTTGTGGAAGAGGCTGGATGGATGAGTTTTGCTGAAAAGGAAGCTGGAGGTGAGGGCTGAAGATCTAGCACAGAAATAAGCCAAATTATTTTCAGATTTCCTGAAAAACAGTGTGACTTGTTCCCAAGACAATCAGATGAACCAGGGATGGCCCATCCATCCCTATTAAGGATATGAAAGCATACTTTCCCCTTACACAGAAATTTCATGTATCTTACTGAAATATTATTTTAGCTTCTTTCAAAGTTGATTAGATGTGTTATCTAAGAAGGAATCTCCAAGTTCACCTTCAAATGTCACTGTAGGCAAAGTTTGCTGTCGACTTTAACTATCTCCTAAGTTTACAGTACTGTATTTACTATAGCTTCATGAGGAGATAGGTGAGGAGAAACGGACAAGTGGAGAGACATGAAATGACAACAAATACAGACACTCAGTTGTTTTCCATCACTGGCAGTATGAATTGGCTTGTTTTTTTCTGCACAGGCTGATCTGTCATGACAAATTGTGAGGGGGGAAATGCTGTTTGAAACAACAAAATAATCTTCCTCACAAATTACCTCACTCCACAATAAGAATAAATATAACTAAAGGTTCAAGATTCAGAAAAATAAAAAATAAATAGAAACAGCAATCCCATAAAAGTGAGTTGAGAATCTCCCACAGGAGCCTTCTGCAAAGACTTGATAAGGATGTAAAAGCTTTTAGTAAATGCAGTTTGTTTTCTCAGTGGTTGTTGTGGGCAACTTTCAAGTGCAGCTACTTTAAAAAACTATTTACATTTGAGAAAGAGATGCTTGCACCCATTCAGAAAGCAAAGCAGCTGTATAAGATCAGATGATTGATGGCTACTCTTTACCATCTAAGATTCTTTACTTGGGGTGTCTTGTGTCTCGCATCATATTGAGCCAATCTCATTGAATTCAATGGGGTGTACTCTCAGGTAAATGGATATAGGATTACAGCTCCTTCCACCCTGGTAAAGGTCCTGTGGGTGCCCATGGATACTTATGGCATAAAGAGATTTGGGGGAATCGTTTCAATAGTTCCTTCCACGATATGGAAGTTTGATGCCTGCATCTGGTTTTAGATCCAAGATGCGGAGTGTTCCAAAATCTGTGTGAGAGCGTTCTGCTTCACCACTACCGGCACCCTTCCATCAGGAAATAAGATGATATCCCAGTGGCCCCTGCATCAATTCAGGGACCTCTTAGGCTAATCCCCATTTCTCAATGGGAGGTGTGTCTGAAGGAGGGAGAAAAATGCAGTTCTCAGAGTGTCAGAGCTAAAGATGCTTCTCTTAAGTGTCAGAGCTAAAGCATGAAAAAGAGTACCCACAGCAGCCTCTAGGACAGTCTCTCATTTCCCAACAGGATCATTGTTGGGAGGCAAAGGAGTGGGTCATGACTCTTACACACTCAATTTTCTCTTCTACCATCCAGTGACCCTCCCATTGGAAAATGAGAGATCAGTGTAGTGTCTCCAAATGGCCATGGCCCTTGTCAGTTGGCTGGCCATGCTGATTTCTGCTGCTGGCCCTTTTTCCATGCCCATTGCCTTGGGCAATGAGTGGGTGGCAAGGAGGGTTGTGCAAGGTAGGGAAGTTGGACTGGAAACTGGGTCCGGAGCAAAGGCTGGAGCAGAAGGCAGGAAAAGCTAGAGACAAGGAACCAGGGGAGCATGGCAAGAGGCTTGAACCAAGACCAAAGCAGAGACTGGAGCAGGAATCAGGCTGCAGCAGAGGTATTGGGAACAGACTCTAGGACAGGCCTGTACAATATAAGATGCATGTGGCAGTGATGGATCAACAAGTGTGTACACCAGTTGCTGCTGCTTGATCATCAGCAGCAATGCATCGTGTAGGCTGGAACAGCAGGAGGAGAAGGAGGAGGAGGTGGGCACAAGCAGAGCACACCCCAGAAGGGCAGAAGTCACTCAGCCAGTTCCTTCTTCTCTGAAGGAGGCCATCGTCCAAGGGAGGCCTCCCTTGCAATGCCATTCTATGCATGTTTACTAGGAAATACGCCCCATGAAGTGTAAGGCTTACTCCCAAATAAGCATGGATTGCAACCTGAAAGCAACAGCAATTTAGGGAGAGGGGAGGGCTTGGCATTTGTTTGAGGTTGACACACACTCCAGGAGCTTTTTCAGATGGCTGGTTTTACTGTGGCAGGAAGTGCCGAAAGTTAAGCCATTTTGAGTGCTGCACCAAAGTTCTACTTTTTAAGGATGCATATAATGCACATTAACGGTGACATCACTGTAAATGATTCCTTCATATAACACAAACACACACACACCAGCCTAAATGTAGCAAAGCTGTGTTCAATTGCCATTTAGAAAAGCTCCAGATGCCCCACTGACTGAGCAGAAACAGGCCCTATTTTCAGGCCACTATCCTTGGTGAAAATTGTGGGTCCCACTTCATGAAAAGAAAAGATCCACAAATAACTAATAATTGCTTTCATTAATATTGCTAATGAATTTGAATGTAATAATTATTGTGCTGAAATTTGACCTCAGCTTCTGCATGCCAAGTGGTGATTGGTTCCAGCCCACTGGGGCATTTGAGTTGTGCCCTCCTGCTCTAGGAGACGCACCCCATACAAAGCTGTGGAGGTCTGGCAGCAACTGAGGTGTTTATTATAAAGGTGCCAGAAGCCCCATACCCTTCCTGAAGTTAATCTTTGCTCTGATCCAGGGCGAGCATTGGAGCTTACCTCTCCCTCCTCCCAAGTAGTCCTGGGCAGCCAGGTGGCTACTTTTTTTTTGTCAGTGCTGAAGTCTGACCAGGGCCCAGCATTGCTGCTGTTGCTGGGGAGCTCTGGTGATAAAATGGGCTCTGAGGGTGGAATATGGATCCAGATAAGGGTATAAACAGGTTCAACAGTTCATGGTCAAACCAAACCACTCCCTATTCATTCTGACCCCAGGCTGAACCCCCCCCCCCAGCCATTAGGGAGATTTGCAAATCAAATTTATATCTACCTACCTACTTACCTATCTATATTAGTACTTACCCCCTCTGGGGGACTTCTCCGAGGCCACGGGGGGTGGGGTCAGAGGTTCTCCCATCCCCTCTAGCCTTGTGGCAAAATTTGCCCAGTTTGGGTGTTCTTCGGCCCTTTCTGGGCCTTTCCCCCATCACAGTGGCCATTTTGGAGGCCGCCACACATGCACAATGGGCCCCTGTGTGGCCGGGTCATGACCCAGGCTATGCAGAGGCCCGTTGAGGGGGAGAGGCCCAGAAAGGGCCATAGAATGCCCAAACCAGGTGATTTTTGCCACAAGGAAGGCCGGCAGGTGGAGTGGGAGCTTCTGTGACCCCCCACCCATGGCCTTAGAGAAGCCTCCCAGGAGGGAAGTACTAACAAAAATGTTTTGACTCATGAACACACACCCCCGAACCAAACCCAGGGGGATTTGATGGGGAGGGGCAAAACTGAACTGGCCCAGTCCTGTTTGAGTCCGGTTTGGACTTGAACCAAACCAGGCCAGCTGGTTTTGTGCACACCCCTAATAAGAGGTGCTGGATCCCCTGCAATCCTGAGCTCCTTTGTGGGGATGTCTGTAGAAGGGATGATCTCCAACTGCTCAAGTGCTTCATTTCCTGTGGGACTCCTGTCAGCACTGGGAAGCCCAGGTGGAATCTGCTCCTCCCCAAGAGAGACTCATCGGGGTCTGAGTGCAGATGGATTCTGACAGCCTGACTTGAATTGTACTGAACTCAGTTCTTTCATGAAGAAAATGCTTGCCTGTCCTGCATGTGATAAGATAGTGCCCTTGGGTGTAAACAAGGGCCCCCAGCAATGTATCACGGTCACATAGAGATCAAGTTATAAGTACAGCTGGCTCTGAAACCACATAGATTAGTTTTAAAGGTATTTATGGGCACACTGTCACTTCTATAGCACTAATCCTAAGTGATGAGGAACAGCTATAATTTATTCTAGTTAATTTATTGCTCCAGATTAAACATGTGCCAAGTGCAAAACACTTGATAAATCAAAGAACACCTAATGATTTAGCAGCACTTGAGGACAGTATTCATTTATGAAGAAAGCAGAAGTTTCCAGTTATGACTAGAAAGGAAGAGCTTTTCCTCCCATCTTCCTGCCTCTTCTCATGTTATGCTTACAACATGGGAGTTGTTAATTTTACCTCCAGTAGCTAAACAGCAGAGCACAAAAGAAGAGAGCACACACTCCAGCTACAGAGTAGGTAGCAGAGGATGGTTTAGTTGTTGCAGCTATTTAAAGAAAACACATGGAGGTTCTTGTAGAACTAAATACTAAGTATTTGTTTGTTTCAATTCAATTCGATTTGATTATTGGTTAAGTAAACTTGGATAGGAAATAACTAATCCTATTCTAAAGGATTACATAATGAATAGGTAAGGGTATATATATATATATATATATATATATATATATATATATATATATATATATACACACACATACATACACCCCCTGTTTCCCCAAAAGTAACATCTACCCCGAAAGTAAGACCTAGCAGTAATTTCTGATGTACCGCTAATTGCATTTTGGGGGGCTAAAATTAATATAAGACACTGTCTTATTTTTGGGAAAACACGGGTATATGTTTCCATCTACTCTCTAAGAGGAAAGGAAGGATTGAGCACCGGAAGTGCTGAAGAGTCCGATCAGGGGTCATAGAGTAAGGACAGGTAGGGAGACCCTTACTCACTGTCTCCACTCCCAGTGCTCCTTGTGGTCCTTAGGATAGTTGGTGCAAAAGGTCAATGCACTGTCTCCAACAAGCACTGTAAGATATTCCCCTTAGAGGATGGGGCCACTCTGGGAAGAGCTTCCACATGCTTGCATGCAGAAGGTTTCAAGTTCCCTCCCTGGTATCTGCTAGATAGGGCTGAGAGAGGCAGAGAAGCCACTGCCAGTCTGTGTAGACAATATTGAGCTAAATGGACCAATGGTCAGTATAAGGCAGCTTCCTATGTTTATGGGAAGAGAGCTGGTCTTGTGATAGCAAGCATGAATTGTCCCATTTGCTAAGCAGGGTCTGCATGACTACATGCAGAAGACTACATGTCTGAACATCTATATATTTAATTCTCTTAGGGCTGACTGAGTAGAGAACTGCATGGGGATGTAAGGGAATGTGTGTGGATGTTTGACAAGCCCCGCCCCCGCTGCAGCCACAACCATTGAAAAGGCGGGGGCGGAGCTGCTGCTCAGCACCAGGACAGACAACAGGCTTAGGAGGTGATGCGGTGAAAGCACGGCCACCTGAAAATGGCTGGCAGGGAGGAAGGAGGGAACCGGGTGGCGGGCAAAGTCCCGCCACCCAGAGGAAGCCACCGGCAGGCTCAGGAGGATGTGCAGTGGCGGTGGGGCCCCGCCAAAAATGGTGGCCCGCCGCCCAGTGTGGAAGTGATGCAGTGGCGGCAGGGCCAGGCCAAAAGTGGCCTGTTGCCACACAGAAGGAGAGAAAATGACCTGCTGCCCAGTAAGGAGGAGGTGCAGCAGCAGGGCCTGGAGGGAGGGCAGTGGGGACTGGGGCAGGAGTGTACTGTTGCACAGATGCTCTGTGCGGGTTCCGCTTGTTGCAAGATATTCCCTTTAGGGGATGGAGCTGCTCTGGGAAGAGCTGATGGTTCCAAGTTCCCTCCCTGGCATCTCCAAGATAAGGTTTGGAGAGACTCCTGCCTGTCTCTGCCAGTCTGTGTAGACAATACTGAAGTAAATAGACCAATGGTCTGACTTAGGATAAAGTAGCTTCCTATGTTCCTAAGACCTCTCAAATTATCTGAGCAGTGCAGGGAGGAGCTCACAGAAGACATGCCCATTGCTGAGCTAATATTTCTGGCTTTCTCTCTCAGAACATACAGGGTCTCTATCAGATAAAGAACAAATACATATCCAGGAGGGCTCACTTCCCCTGAGGCCTGCTCTGCCAGCTGCCCCTGGTCCTCTTTAAATCTGTGTGGGTGCTCTTCACAGTGCCAGAGCAGTTGGAGGCACCATTTTAATTCTCTCACAATGCCTTGCCCCAACATAGTGTTGCTCTGGAGCGATGCTAGGGGGTCAGTGCGTTCCCCCAACGAGAGGGCTGTGGTGCTGGGGAATTTTTCTTGCATCATATTTTGCATCTAATATGCCAGCTGAAGGATTCTGCCAACAGGCTGAACACAGAAACTTTTATTTGACCCTTTCCCTCCTGCACCCCTTTCTTTCATGCACACCACTAGAGCTTGTGGTCCCCCAAACAAAATGGATTGTCTGTAGGTCCAGGGCAGACAAAAGGAAATATTTATTCACAAAATACATAATTAACATATGGAATTCACCAACCCAAGACATGATGGCCAGTAATTTAGATTACTTTGTAAAATGACTAGACAAATTCATGGAGGACAAATTCATCAATGGGAACCATCCATGATAGCTAAAGGGAATATCCAGTATGAAGATATGAACCTGCCTTATACTTAATCAGACCACTGGGCCATCTAGTTCAGTATACTGATTGGTAGCAGCCCCTCTCCAGTACATTATACTAAACAATGCCAAATGCCAGAGACAAACAGCAGAAGGTCACCATCTCCTTCATGCCTCGCTTATGAATTCCCAGAATCTGCTGAAAGCAAAATTCTGGACTTGATGGGCATTGAGTCTGATCCACGCTGCATGGCTCCTCTTATGTCCATGTGAAAATTAATTCCTGTTTAAAGGACTTGAGAGTCTTTAAATTGCAGTTGTAATCTATATATCTCCAGAAACAGAGAGATTAATGTCAATGAATGCTTTAATAAAGCAGATTGGATGCCCAAAAGAAATAAAACATTCAGTGGGAAATGGAAGCATTCATTAAAGAATGTATGCAATCAGCTCTGATGATTATTGTGAGTGTTTTGAGATGCTTGGATAGAAGGAGCTAAATGAAATACATTTCTAATAGTTCTAGATTGCTTAAGAGCACTTCATTTGTTAAGTACAGTATTAGGGAAATCATTTAACAGTATTTGGGGTGCAGTTATACATATTCTCCAACAGGTGGCACTCTTTCCTCTTGCTAGATCCTCAACACCATATGTCTAACATATTACCTGGCACCACAAGTTGATGGAAGTGCCAACCTACAGGTAAGATGGGAAGCTAAGAGTCTGTCTATGGCTGTTGTTAAATGTCCCAGTACACCATTTATTAAGAGTGGAGGTGTCAGCCTTGCCATCTTGGCCCAGATCCAATCTGAGTAATTGCATCTCATCTCCCAGCAATCCGCGATCCACTTCCATTGGTAAAGTGTTCTCTTCATCTTGCCCTAAATTGTTCTGAAAAATTACTTTGCATTTTAAACATCTGCCATATTCTACTTGTGAGACAACCACTGTTCAGAAATGAAAGAAGCAAGCCTGGGTTATGAATCCTGTAAGGTGTCCTTTGGATAGGCTGCCTTCCAGAAATAAGCTGTTATTGCTATGACTTGGCAATTCTCCTGTGCGTTCCCAGAATTCTAATCTTTCTTCTGTCTGGTTTTTTTTTTTTAAATAGTCTACACACAATAAAAAGGACTGTACAGGAGAACTCAATTTCTTCTCTAATCCAGTGGCATCCAAGCTACCTAACCTTAGGGAATCATTTCCACCCTGATTTCTCAGCCAAAGAATCTCTGTTACACTGGCCACAAAATACTCATACACTGCAGAAACATGTTGTGTGCACTCTTTTTTTGTTTCACTTTTTGTCTCACATTTTTTGTCCCACTGGTGTCTTGGGTCAAATGGGTATTGCAGGTTTCAAGCACTACCTGAAAAATCCCGAAAAAACAGTTTGACTAAATATTGGGACAGTCAAAAAAGCATGTACACCACAAGCAATGATAACGCTATTAAACTATCTCAGTTATCTGAAAAACATGCTTTGTCTCCAACCCTGATCATTCAGACATGTGGTAAAGCTACCTGAAAGTGCTTCTCACACAGGATAGAGAGATTTGCTGAATGGCTCTGCAAAACCATGGATTTATTGTCTACAAATATCTAGTATTCAATTACTATTTCATGCTGCAGGAAATAACAAGCCGGATCATTGCCCCACTTTGTGGGGGGCTTGGCATCACCTGTTATCAATGGACTTCCCTAGATATGTGAAAAAAGAAAATACTCAAGAAAATAAAGAAGTGCTTTCCTTTACCACTACATAACTATGATCAGCCTCAAAACATCTGAGATTAGGAAAAGAGGCTTAAAGGAGAAAGATTGCTATTTCCAGGAAACATCTCATTTCATATATTTATTAAATCTATGCCTATACAGTATGCCAAAGCTGTCTGTTGCTAGTATGCATGGGACACCATAGTGCCCTGTGTGTGTGCCCCTGAAGAGAAAATTGCTGCAGGGATTGATGGTTGCCCCTCAACAGGTTCTGAGGCCTGGCAAATGTCCCACTCCACCCACTTCTGATGATGCTCATAACCTATGCAACCATCCAACCCAAAGCAACCTTGTGGTAGACCAATCTCAGGCATTCAAAAGCATCAGTGACAAAGTCCAGGAGATGGGGAGGCTAATCTGGTGGGAAATTCAGAAGGTCACCCACCAGAGGCCAGAGGTAATCTACCAAGGTGGATTTAGGGTAGTATATTAGAGGCTTTGAAGTGTCTGAAACTTTGGCCAAAAGCATTACGGAACAGACAATGAAGCTGCTACTTAAGGAAGCCACTGCCATTAAAGAAAAATAAACAGATATGCTCTCTCTCTCTTGCTCTCTCTCTCGGTGGAATGGCTTGCCGAGGGCAATAAGATGTTAGCAGCCGTTCATTATATGAACAGTCCAGGTGCGGTTGAAGCAAACAGTTTTGCCTAAAGCAACATGATCCAGGGGTCTTTACAGCTCTTGCCTCTTGTAGATGTTCTGAAGTTTGAAAGAGGAAGACAAGACAGCTGCTCATTAAAAGTGTTTGGGGAGGTGTCTTTATGGATACTTCAGGAATACTTCAGTAAGCATCCGCTTGCTTTAAACATACTAACAGCATTTGAACATTTCCAGTGTTTCTGAAAAGAACTTTTAAGAGGTATGTGCTAACAGCTGCAGCAGAAGGGGGAAATGAAAGTACATTAATAAACCTATTAATTTATCAACAATGACACTCACTTGGGACCAAGTCACTGGGGACTGAGTATCAAGCAGGCATTGAATGTTTTCAGAGACATCTTTATTTCTTCATTCTCAGCAGCATGGAAATTGTTAGAGAGCTCAGGAGGAGAGATTTCTGTACTTGTCCCAGCTAAGGAAGCACTGCTAATTCATAGGCTGAATTCAGACACAATGCTAAACCAGAATTAAAAGCGGCAGATGCTGGAACTCCATTATGTCCTAATTCATGCAACTGCAGTTTTGAGCCAAACGCAACCTGCGGTTTGCCTCACCAAACTCCAATTTGAACCTTCAGTTTGCAGTAAGGTTCATAAGAACATAAGAACAGCCCTGCCAGATCAGGCCCAAGGCTCATCTAGTCCAGCATCCTGTTTCACACAGTGGCCCACCAGATGCCGCTGGAAGCCACAGGCAGGAGTTGAAGGCATGCTCTCTCTCCTGTTGTTACATTCCTGCAACTGGTACTCAGAGGCATCCTGCCTTTGAGGCTGGAGGTGGCCCACAGTCCTCCGACTAGTAGCCATTGATAGACCTCTCCTCCATGACGTTATCCAAACCCTTCTTAAAGCCATCCAGGTTGTTGGCTATCACCACATCTTGTGGCAGAGAATTCCACAAGTTGATTATGCGTTGTGGGGGGAAATACTTCCGTTTGTTGGTCCTAGATTTCCTGGCAATCAATTTCATGGGATGAGCCCTAGCTTGAGTGTTATGTGAGAGGGAGAAACATTTCTCTTTATCCACTTTATCCACACCATGCATGATTTTATAGACCTCTATCATGTTTCCCTGCAGTCGTCTTTTTTCTATAAAAAGCCCCAGGCGTTGTAGCCTTGCCTCATAAGAAAGGTGCTCTAGGTTAACTTCTGAGACCTGAGGTTTGGCCATCGAAGCATCATGTCTGAACACAGACGGCATCATAACTGTGGTTCCATTCAGTTTTTTAAACCACAAGCATAGAGATGGCAGCACAGACCTGCCTGGAATCGTGCCTGTTCCATAGCTGCAGTGCTTCTCACTGGCCACTGCTCTGATCACCAGCCCTGCTCCTCCTGTCTCTGATGCAGCTATGCAGTTGCCTTGCAACAGGGATGCTGCCACACCCCATCCCAAACTTGTCAGCCTGTCAAGCAGCAAAGTAGCACAGGAGCATTCCCTCTTCCCACTCTGGCCCTTACTCCTAGGAAGCAGGGGGGAAAGGGGACGGAATGACAGGATTGGCAGTTAGTTCTTTGCTCCCTGAGAATAAAGTGACAATGATATATGTCACAAGCACAGGCACTCCAGGTGGCAACACAAGCAGGGCACCCCATTACAGTGCTGGTATGGTAATGGGGGGGAAGGAGGTTGGTTTCGGGGGTTGGTTTTAAGAGGCAGCCCCATCCAGGGATTCCTGGACAGCCATTTCTATTTTTTGCACACAAATGTTGAGTAAGGGGGGCCCAGCCCCTTCCCCTTTGGGGACTTTTGTGCTCCTTAGGCTTACTCATGAGAAGGGCCGGGCAACAGAGTCGGCATTGCTCCAGTGAAAGGAGTGATTTGACATATGTGATGACGATGGATGCTGATCCTGAGCGGACCGCTCACTCATGAGTGTAAGGCCATGGGGACACCCTTTCACAACTCATAAGAAGAACCATCTGTGGGGACCAGGGTGTCATACAGTATCTCTAAATAATGTGTGCCAACAAAACAACCCCTTCTTCCACATACAGCTCTCTCACAAGACTGTCAGGCCATGGGGGCTCTATATCGAGCCAGTTTGCTTTATGCAGGAAAGCTGTGGGTAAGGGTAACCTGGCAACCGTTCTCATCTCTTAGAGACTGCCACCAGATAGCTGTCACAGCATGCCCCTTGTCAACCTGTCCACCCATGTGGACATGTTCACTTTTGCTTGTGCCCCCAAATGGCAACCCCACTTTCCTGGGGTCACTGGAAATTGGGGCTCCTTTTCCCCACAATTCCATGCAGTGCAACAACAGCCCACACCCAGGAATTTTGAAAAGGAGTAAATATCCATACCCACACCTGCTGTTCCTCCTGTCTGCACATGTGCCTAGGCTCTGACATGTGGGATGTCACAATCTCCTTTGGGTGTGTGCAAATCTTCCCAGGAAAGGAGGGGGTTGCAGTGCAAATGTTCTATCTTCTACCAGAGAGATTGGGGTCCACACACAAGCAAGGGCCCCTTTGTTGGGTTTGCTCAACTCATGAGCATGCAGTCCAGTGGAAGACTGAGGGTGCTCGTTCCAATGGTCCTCTCCAGGAGACTGGCTCTCTCATAAGTGTGCTAGTCCACTGGCAGCAAGCTGCCAACAGAGCAGGACTGTGGTTTGGTCCCTATGACTGCTTTGCAAAGGGTAAACCCCTGCAAGAAAATCCAGACCCCCCCCCCAGGACCCCCCCAGGACCCCCCCAGGACAGACCCCCCCCAGGATCCCTTGCCCTCCCTCGTATACATATCCCCTTCTAGGAAGTTATCATGTTCCTTTCCCTTCCCCGAGTAACAGGGAGATGGTGCCCCCCATATCCCCCCCCCAAAAAATTGTGCATGTGCAGGCCAGTTTTGTTGCTGGGCTCTTAGGAGGCAGGTGGTGCAAACACTGTCAGAAGATGCACTAGCATGGCATGGCTTTTAAAGGGATTTAAGTGCCCTTTCCATGCTAAGAGAGGGTGGACCCTTCCAAAAAGGCACAATTGCACTTGGCATGCCCCATTCAAGATCAGGGGCAATTGCAGCCACACTGGTGACATGTTGATGCTTTGCCCATAGTCTGGCTACAGAGCTTTCTGGGATATGGTCTCAGTGGCCGAGCAGGGAGTGGCTGCCCTTGCCTGAAACTGAACCACAGTTGGACAAAGGTCTGTGATGCGATTTACAGTTTCAAATTGAAACTGCAGGTTTGTCAAGGTTTTATGTTACAGGTTTTATGTTACATGCAAAGGTCATTTTGTCTGGAGACATGGAGTTAAATTTCCAAATAAAGTAGTATATTTAGGAAATCCATCAGGGAAATAGATTGAGACCTACATGGCTCATTGTTAGCTACATACAGGAAGAGGGGAAGGGAGAAGACTGAAGTCTTTCACTCAGGCAAGAGAATGAAACCTAAAGAATCAGAGTACAGAACGTTCCAAACAGAACATTTGGAACAGAACATTCCGAAGATAACATTCTGGGCAAAATATTCCAAAGATAACATTCCAGATGGAATATTCCAAAGAGAACATTCTGGACATACAGACCAAACATTCCAGACCGAACATTGAAGTCGAAACATTCCGGACTGAACATTCCGGACCGAACATTCCGGACATCCAGACCGAAAATTCCGGACCGGACATTCCGGAAGGAACATTCCGAACAGAACATTCCGGATGAAACATTCCGGACCAAATATTCCAGAATGAACATTCTGAACAGAATGTTCCAAACAGAAAGCTCCAAACAGAACATTCGGAATAGAACATTCCAAAGAGAACATTCTGGGCAAAATATTCCAAAGAAAACATTCCGTACCAGAGATTCCTAAGAGAACATTCCGAACAGAACATTCCGGACCAAACATTCCAGACCGAACATTCCAAATAGAACATTTCGAACAGAACATTCCAGACTGAACATTCTGCACCGAACATTCCAGGTAGACCATTCCAGACCTAACATTCCAAACCAAATATTCCAGACAGAACATTCCAAAGAGAATATTCCGGACCAAATATTCCGGAGCGAACATTCCGGACAGAACATTCAAAACAGAACATTCGGAACCGAACATTCCCAACAGAAAATTCTGGACCTAATATTCTGGACTGAACACTCTCCCAACATTTCGGTCACAACATTCCGGAATAAACATTCCGGACGGAATATTCAAAACAGAACATTCCAGACTGAACATTCTGAACAGAAAATTCTGGACAGAACATTAAGGATACAACGTTCTGGAACGAACATACCAGACCAAACATTCCGGACTGAACATTCTAGACCAAACATTCCAGACCAAATTTTCTGGAGATCATTCCAAACAGAACATTCTGAATGGAACTTTCCGAAGAGAACAACCAGAGTGAAATATTCCAAAGAGATCATTCTGGAAGGAACATTCTGGATGAATATTCCATTTGGAATGTTCCATTTGGAATGTTCTGTTTGGAATATTCCATTCGGAATTTTCGGTTTGGAATGTTCCATTCGGAATATTCAGTTTGGAATGTTCCATTTGGAATGTTCCGTTTGGAATGTTCCATTTGGAATGTTCCGTTTGGAATGTTTGGTTTTGAATGCTCCATCCAGAATGTTCCATCCAGAATGAATGTTCAGTATGGATGGTTCAGTATGGAATGTACGGTTTTGAATGTTCCATTCAGAATGTTCCGTTTGGAATGTTCCATTTGGAATGTTCGGTTTGGAATGTTCCATTCTGAATGTTCCGTTTGGAATGTTCCATATGGAATTCTAATTCAGAATATTCCGTTTGGAATGTTCCATTTGGAATGTTCCATTTGGAAAGTTCCGTTTGGAATGTTCCACTTGGACTGTTCGGTTTCTTATGTTCCACCTGGAATGTTCGTTTTGCAATGTTCCTTTCAGAATATTGCATTTGGGATGTTCCATTTGGAATGTTCCATTTGGAATGTTCCTTTTGGAATGTTCCTTTTGGAATGTTCGGTTAGGAATGTTTAATTCGGAGTTTTCCATTCGGAATGTTTCATTTCGAATGTTTGGTTTGGAATGTTCCATACGGAGTTTTCCATCCAGAATGTTTGGTTTGGAATGTGCAATTTGGAATGTTACATTTGGAAAGTTCAGTTTGGAATATTCCATTCGGGATGTTCCTTTTGCTAAATTCCATTTGGAATTTTCCGTTTGGAATGTTCGGTTTGGAATGTTCCATTTGGAGTGTTCTATTTGGAATTTCCCGTTAGGAATGTTAGGTTTGCAATGTTCCATTCAGTATGTTCCGTATGGAGTATTCCTTCTGGAATGTTCTGTTTGGAATGTTCCATTCGGAATGTTCCATTTGGAATGTTCCGTCCGGAGTGTTCAATCCGGAATGTTTGGTTCGGAATGTTCCGAGTGGAATGTTCCGGTTTGAATGTTCCATTTGGAGCATTCCGTTCGGAATGTACCATTTGGAATGCACCCTTCTTAATGTTCTGTTTGGAATGTTCCATTTAGAATGTTCCATTCGGAAGATTCCGTTCAGAATGTTTAATTCAGAATGTTCCATTTGGAATGTTCCATTCAGAATGTTCCTTTTGGAATTTTCCATTCATTATCTTCCATTCGGAATGTTGTATACGGAATACTTAGTTCAGAATGTTCCATTTGGAATGATTGTTTGATTTGCAATGTTACATACGGAATGTTATGTTTGGAATGTTCGATTCAGATTGTTCCGTTTGGAATGTTCGATTTGGAATGTTCCATTCGGAATGTTCTGTTTTAATGTTCTATTCGGAATGTTCGGTTTGGAATGTTCCATACAGAATTTTTGATTCGTAATGTTCGGTTTGGAATGTTCTGTTTGTAATGTTCAATACGGAATTTTGGAACAATGTTTATTTTGGAATATTCCATTTGGAATGCTTGTTTGATTTGGAATGTTCCATCTGGAATGTTCAGTTTGGAATTTTCCATTCAGATCATTCCGTTTGGAATGTTACATTTGAAATGTTCTGTATGGAATATTCCATCCGGAATGTGCAATTTGGAATGTTCCGTTCGGAATGCTCCGTTTGGAATATTCCATTCGGAATGATCCGTTTGGAATATTCCATTCGGAATGATCCGTTTGGAATATTCCATTCGGAATGATCCGTTTGGAATATTCCATTCGGAATGATCCGTTTGGAATGCTCAGTTTGAAATGTTCCATTTGGAGTGTTCCATTGGGAATGTCCCATTTGGAATGTTCCGTTTGAAACGTTCCATTCGTAATGTTCTGTTTGGAATGTACTGTCCGGAGGTTGGGTTGGTAAAGCTCCATCCTGAATGTTCCGTTTGGAGAGTTCAATTCGGAATCTTCCATTTGGAATGTTACATTTGGAATGTTACATTCGGAAAGTTCCATAACAATGTTCCGATTTGAATATTCCATTTGGAATGTTCCATTTGGAATTTTCCATTTGGAATGCTCCATTCGAACATTCCAAACAGAACATTCCAAAGTGAACATTCCAAATGGAACATTCCAAATGGAACATTAGGAATGGAACATTCCAAAAGGAATAATCAAAACGGAACATTCCGAACAGAACGTTCCGAATGGAAGATTCCAAATGGAAGATTCCGAATGGAACTCTAGAAACGGAACATTCCAAATGGAACATTTCAAATGGAAGATTCCGAATGGAACTCTAGAAACAGAACGTTCCAAACCGAACAATCTGAAAGGAACGTTCCAAACCGAACAATCTGAAAGGAACGTTCCAAACCGAACAATCTTAAAGGAACGTTCCAAACCGAACATTCCGTATGGAACATTCGAAACTGAACATTCCGTATGGTAAATTCCAAACTGTACATACAGTACAGAACATTCCAAATGGAACATTCTAAATGGAACATTACAAACGGAATATTACGAATGGAACATTCCGAATGGAACATTCCAAATGGAACTTTCAGAATGGAATAATATGAATGAAACACTCCAAATGGAGCATTCCAAATGGAACATTCCGAATGGAACATTCTGAATGGAACATTCCGAAACTAACATTCTAAACAGAACATTCCAGCCCCGAAATTCTGAATGGAATATTCAAAATGTAACATCCAAACGGAACAATCTGAACGGAGCATTCAGAATGGAACATTGAAAACCAAACATTCCAAAATGAACATTCCATATGGAACATCCAAAATCAAATAAACCTTCCAAATGGAATATTCTGAAATAAACATTACATATGGAACATTCCAAATGGAACATTCCAAACTGAACATTCCGAATGGAACATTCCAAACAGAACATTCCGAATGGAACATATTAAACAGAATATTCAAAAAGTTATATACCGAAAGGAACATTCCGAATGGAACATTCCAAACAGAACATTCCAAATGGAACATTCCTAATGGAACTCTCGAAATGGAACATACCAAACCGAACATTTGAAATGGAACATACAGAATGGAACACTCCGAATTAAACATTCCCAACCGAACATTCCAAACCAAACATTCTGAATGGAACATTCAAAAGGAACATTCTGAATGGAAAATTCCGAAGGCAAAATTCCAAATGGAACGTTCCAAATGGAACATTCCAAACCTAACATTCCAAACGGCACATTGCGCTCCAAAATTATGAATGGAACATTCAAAATGGAACATTCCGAATAGAACATTACAAATGCAACATTCCGAAAGGAACATTCCAAACTGAACATTCCAGATGGAACATTCCAACCCGAACATTCTGAATGGAACATTCCAAACCAAACATTCCAAATGGAACATTCCAAACCAAACATTCCAAATGGAACATTCCAAACCAAACATTCCAAACAGAACATTCCAAATGGAACATTCCAAACAGGAATATTTGAAATGGTACATTCTAAATGAAACATACCGAATGGAATATTTCAAACGTTTCATTCCGGATGGAACATTCCAAAACCAACATTCCGGATGGAACATTTCAAACATTTCATTCCGGATGGAACATTCCAAACTGAACATTCCAAACTGAACATTCCAAACTGAACATTCGAACTGAAAATTCCGAATGGAACATCCCAAATGGAACATTCCAAATGTTTCGTTCCGGAGTGAACGTTCTGAACCCAACATTCCGGATGGAACACTCCGGATGGAACATTCCAAATGGAAGATTTCGAATGAAACATTCCAAACTGAACATTACGAAACGAACATTCCAAACGGAAAATTCTAAACTGAACATTCGGAATGGAACATTCCAAATAGAACATTCCGAATGGAAAATTCCAAATGGAATATTCAAAACGCAAAATTCCGAACGGAACATTCCGAATGGAAAATTCCAAACGGAACATTCCAAATGGAAAATTCCGAATGGAACTCTAGAAAGGGAGCATTCCAAGTGGAACATTCCATTGGAAAATTCTGAATGGAACATTCCAAATGGAACATTCCGAATGTAACATTCCAAATCGAACATTCCGAAAGGAAGGTTCCAAACCTAACATTCCGTAAGAAACATTCCAAACCGAACATTCAGTATGGAACATTCCAAATTGTACCAAACATTCAAAATGGAATATTCTAAATGGAACATTCCGACTCAAACATTCAAAATGAAACATTCCGAATGCAACTTTCCAAACTGAACATTTCGAAAGGAACATTCCAAACTGAACATTCCGGATGGAATGTTCCAAACGGAACATTCCAACTGGAACATTCCAAACTGAACATTACAAATGGAACATTCCGGATGGAACATTCCAAAAGGAACATTTCTAATGAAACATTCCATATGGATCACTCCAAATGGAACATTCCAAATGGAACATTCAGAACAGAACATTCCGAATGTAACATTCCGAACGAAATGCTCCAAACGGAACATTCCAAACGGAATATTCAAAAGGGAACATTCCAAATGGAACATTCTGAATGGAACATTCCAAACAGAATATTTTAAATGGAACATTCCTAATGGAACTCTTGAAACGGAACATTCCAAACGGAATATTTGAAGTGGAACATTCTAAATGAAACATACCGAATGGAACATTTCAAAAGTTTCATTCCAGATGGAACACTCCAAAACTAGCATTCCGGATGGAACACTCCGAATGAAACATTCCAAACTGAACATTCCAAATGGAAAATTCCAAACGGAACATTCCAAATGGAACATTCCAAACTCAAAATTCCGAATGGAACATTCCAAACTGAAAATTCCAAATGGAACATTCCAAATGGAACACTCCAAGTGGTATATTCAAAACAGAACATTCAGAATGGAACATTCCAAACATTTCATTCCGGATGGAATGTTCTGAACCCTACATTCCTTAAGGAACATTCCAAACCAAACATTCAGTATGGAAAATTCCAAATTGTACAAACAGTACCGAACATTCAAAAGGGAATATTCTAAATGGAACATTCCGAATGAAACATTTGAAAGAAACATTCCAAACTGAACATTCCGGATGGAACATTCCAAACATTTCATTCTGGATGCAACATTCCCAACAAAACATTCGGGATGGAACACTCCAGATGGAACATTCAAAACGGAAGATTCCGAATGCAACTTTCCAAACGGAACATTTCGAATAAAACATTCAAAACCGAATATTCCAAATGGAACATTCCAAACGGAACATTCCGAATAGAACATTCCAAATGGAACATTCCAAAAGCAATACTCCAAACAAAACATTCCGGATGGAACATTTCAAACGAAACATTCTATATGGAACATTCCGAAAGGAACATTTCTAATGGAAAGCAACAAACGGGACATTCCAAACAGATCATTCCAAATGGAACATTCCGAATGGTAAATTCCAAATGGAACATTCCAAATGGAACATTCAGCCCCAAAATTCTGAACGGACCATTCAAAATGGACCATTCCAAATAGACCATTCCAAATACAACATTCCGAAAGGAACATTCCAAACCAAACATTCCGAATGGAACATTCCAAACCAAACTTTGCAAACGGAACATTCCAAATGCAACATTCCAAATGGAACATTCCAAATGGAACATTCCAAACCGAACATTCCGAATGGAATATTGCAAACCACACATTCCGAAAAGAACATTCCAAACAGAACATACCGAACCAAACATTCCAGATGTAACACTCCAGATGGAACATTCCAAATGGAACATTCCAAAGGGAACATTCCAAACCAAAGATTCCGAATGGAACATTCCCAACGGAACATTCCTAATAGAACATTCTGAATGGAACATTAAAAATAGAACTTTCCGAGCGTAACATTGCAAACATTTCATTCTGGAACAGAACATTCCAATCATTAAACAAACATTCCCAATGGAACATTCCGAACTAAACAAACCGTATGGAGCATTCCAAATGGAACATTCCAAATAGAACATTCCAAACTGAAAATTCCGAATGGAACATTCCAAACCGAGCATTGCAAATGGAACATACCAAATGGAATATTCCAAACCCAACATTCCAGATGGAACATTCCGGATGGAAAATTCAAAACGGAAGATTCCGAATGCAACTTTCCAGACGGAACACTCCGAATAAAACATTCAAAACCGAACATTCCGAATGGAACATTCCAAACCGAACATTCCGAATGGAACATTCCAAACGGAACATTTCGAATAGAACATTCCAAGCGGAACATGACGAAACGGAATGCTCCAAACAAACGGAATGCTCCAAACAAAACATTCCAAACCAAACATGCCGAAAGCAATATTCCAAACCAAACATTCTGGATGGAACATTTCAAACGAAACATTCTAAATGGAACATTCTGAAAGGAACATTCCTACTGGAATGCAACAAATGGAACATTCCAAACGGATCATTCCAAACGGAACATTCCGAATGGAACATTCCAGATGGAACATTCCAAATGGAACATTCCAAATGGAACATTCCGCCCCAAAACTCTGAACGGAACATTCAAAATGGAACATTCCAAATAGACCATTCCAAATGCAACATTCCGAAAGGAACATTCCAAACCGAACATTCCGAAAGGAACATTTCTAATGGAATGCCCCAAAATTCTGAACGGAACATTCAAAATGGAACATTCCGAATAGACCATTCCAGATGCAACATTCCGAAAGGAACATTCCAGATGCAACATTCCGAAAGGAACATTCCAAACCGAATATTCCGAATGGAACATTCTGAATGGAACATTCCAAACCTAATATTCCTAACGGAACATTCCGAATGGAACATTCCGAATGGAACATTCCAAACCGAACATTCCAAATGGAACATTGCAAACCACACATTCTGAAAAGAACATTCCAAACAGAACATACTGAACCAAAAATTTCGGATGGAACATTCCAAATGGAACATTCCAAATGGGACAGTCCAAAGGGAACATTCCAAACTGAACATTCCGAATGGAACATTCCGAATAGAACATTAAAAATAGAACTTTCCTAATGTAACATTGCAAATGTTTCATTCTGGAACAGAACATTCCAATCATTCCAAACCCAACATTCCATATGGAACATTCCATATGGAACAGAACATTCCAATCATTGAAATGTAACTGAACATTTCGAATGGAACATTCCGCATGGAGCACTCTGGACGGAACATTCTGAAAGCAACATTCCAAACTGAACATTCCGGATGGAACATTCCGCATGGAACATACCAAACCGAACATTCGAAATGGAACATACAGAATGGAACACTCTGAATTAAACATTCCCAACCAAACATTCCCAACCACACATTCCGAATGGAACTTTCAAAAGGAATATTTCGAATGGAAAATTCTAAATGGAATATTCCAAATGCAACATTCTGAAAGGAACATTGCAAACCGAACATTCCAGATGGAACATAACAAACCAAACATTCCAAACGGAGCATTCCGAATGGAACATTCCGAATGGAATGCTCCAAACGGAGCATTCCAAATGGAATATTCAAAACAGAACTTTCTGAATGGAACATTCTGGATGGAACATTCTGAAAGGAACATTCCTACTGGAATGCAACAAACGGAACATTCCAAACGGATCATTCCAAATGGAACATTCCAAACGGAACATTCCGAATGGAACATTCAAAATGGAAGATTTCGAATGCAACATTCTAAATGGAACATTCTGAATGAAACATTCCAAACTGAACATTCTGAATGGAACATTCCAAACGGAACATTCCGAATGGAACATTACAAATGGAACATTCTGAATGGAATATTCCAAACCGAACATTCCGAACGGAACATTCCGGATGGAACATTCCAAAAGGAACATTTCTAATGAAACATTTCATAGGGATCATTCCGAATGGAACATTCCAAACAAAACATTCCAAATGGAACATTCAGAATGGAACATTCTGAATTTAACATTCCAAACGGAATGCTCCAAACGGAGCATTCCAAATGAAATATTCAAAACAGAACTTTCCGTATGGAACATTCCGAGTGGAACATTCCAAACGTTTCATTCCGGATGGAACGTTCTGAACCCAACATTCCGGATGGAACACATTCAGAACATTCCGAATGGAACATTCAAAATGGAAGATTTCGAATGCAACATTCCAAATGGAAGTTTCTGAATGAAACATTCCAAACTGAACATTACGAAAGGAACATTCCAAACGGAAAATTCCAAACTGAACAATCCAAACTGAACAATCGGAATGGAACATTTCGAATGGAACATTCCAAATGTAACTCTAGAAACGGAACATTCCAAGCAGAACATTCCAATGGAACATTCCAAACGGAACATTCCAAATGGAACATTCCAAATGGAACATTCCAAACCGAACATTCAGAAAGGAAAGTTCCAAACCAAACATTCCGTAAGGAACATTCCAAACCGAACACTGAGTATGGAAAATTCAAAATTGTACAAACAGTACTGAACATTCAAAACTGAATATTCTAAATGAAACATTCCAAATGAAACATTCGAAATGGAACATTCCGAATGCAACATTCCAAATTGAACATTTCAAAAGGAACATTCCAAACCGAACATTCTGGATGGAACATTCTAAATGGAACATTCCAAACAGAACATTCCAAATGGAACATTCCCAATGGATCATCCCGAATGGAAAATTCTTAATGGAACATTCCAAATGGAACTTTCCAAATGGAACATTGCAAACGTTTCGTTCTTGATTAAACATTCCCAAGAAAACACTCCGGTTGGAACATACCAAACGGAATATTTCGAATGCAACATTCCAAATGGAACATTCCGAATAAAACATTCAAAACCAAACATTCTGACTGGGACATTCCAAATGGAACATTCCAAATGAAAAATTCCAAACGGAACATTCCAAAAGCAATATTCCAAACCAAACATTCCGGAGGGAACATTCCAAACCAAACATTCTAAATGGAACATTCCGAATGGAACATTCCAAACCGAACATTCCGAAAGGAAGGTTCCAAACTGAACATTCCGTAAGGAACATTCCAAATTGTACAAACAGTACAGAACATTCAAAATGGAATGTTCTAAATGTAACATTCCGAATGGAACATTCCGAATAGAACATTAAAAATAGAACTTTCCTAATGTAACATTGCAAATGTTTCATTCTGGAACAGAACATTCCAATCATTCCAAACCCAACATTCCATATGGAACATTCCAGATGGAACATTCCGGATGGAACATTCCAGATGGAACATTCTGAATGGCACATTCTGAATGGAACATTCAAAACCATATATTCTGAATGGAAAATTCCGAATGGAACATTCCAAAAGGAACATTACGAATGGAACATTACGAATTGAAAATTCCGAATGGAACATTTCAAACGGAATATTCAAAACAGAACATTCCGAATAGAACATTCTGAATGGAAGATTCCAAATGGAACATTCCAAATGGAACATTCCGAATGGAACTCTAGAAACGGAACATTCCAAACCAAACATTCTGAAAGGAATGTTCCAAACCAAACATTCTGTATGGAACATTCCAAACCGAACATTCCGTATGGTAAATTCCAAACAGTACATACAGTACAGAACCTTCCATATTCCGGATGGAACATTCCAAATGGAACAATCTGAATGGAACATTCTAAACCGAACATTTCGAATGGAACATTCTAAACCGTACATTCCGAAAGGAACATTTAAAACCGAACATTCTGAACCAAACATTCCAGATGTAACGTTCAGGATGGAACATTCCAAACAGAATATTCAAAAAGTTATGTTCCGAATGGGACATTCCGAATGGAACATTCGAAACAGAACATTCCAAATAGAACATTCCTTATGGAACTCTCAAAATGGAACATTCCAAATGGAATATTCGAATGGAACATTCCGAACGGAACATTGCAAATGGAACATTCCCAATGGAACTTTGTATGGAACTTGTATGAAACTTTGCAAATGTAACACTACAAACGGAACATTTCAAATGGATGATACCAAATGGAACTCTAAAAATGGAACATTCCAAATGGAACATTCAAAATGGAACGTTCCAAAGGGAACATTCCAAAAGGAACATTTCGAATGGAACATTCCGCATGGAGCACTCTGGACGGAACATTCTGAAAGCAACATTCCAAACTGAACATTCCGGATGGAACATTCCGCATGGAACATACCAAACCGAACATTCGAAATGGAACATACAGAATGGAACACTCTGAATTAAACATTCCCAACCAAACATTCCCAACCACACATTCCGAATGGAACTTTCAAAAGGAATATTTCGAATGGAAAATTCTAAATGGAATATTCCAAATGCAACATTCTGAAAGGAACATTGCAAACCGAACATTCCAGATGGAACATAACAAACCAAACATTCCAAACGGAGCATTCCGAATGGAACATTCCGAATGGAATGCTCCAAACGGAGCATTCCAAATGGAATATTCAAAACAGAACTTTCTGAATGGAACATTCTGGATGGAACATTCTGAAAGGAACATTCCTACTGGAATGCAACAAATGGAACATTCCAAACGGATCATTCCAAATGGAACATTCCAAACGGAACATTCCGAATGGAACATTGAAAGTGGAAGATTTCGAATGCAACATTCTAAATGGAACATTCTGAATGAAACATTCCAAACGGAACATTCCGAATGGAACATTCCAAACGGAACATTCCGAATGGAACATTACAAATGGAACATTCTGAATGGAATATTCCAAACCGAACATTCCGAACGGAACATTCCGGATGGAACATTCCAAAAGGAACATTTCTAATGAAACATTTCATAGGGATCATTCCGAATGGAACATTCCGAACAAAACATTCCAAATGGAACATTCAGAATGGAACATTCTGAATTTAACATTCCAAACGGAATGCTCCAAACGGAGCATTCCAAATGAAATATTCAAAACAGAACTTTCCGTATGGAACATTCCGAGTGGAACATTCCAAATGTTTCATTCGGGATGGAACGTTCTGAACCCAACATTCCGTAAGGAACATTCCAAATTGTACAAACAGTACAGAACATTCAAAATGGAATGTTCTAAATGTAACATTCCGAATGAAACATTCGAAATGGAACATTCCGAATGCAACATTCCAAACTGAACATTTCAAAAGGAACATTCCAAACCGAACATTCTGGATGGAACATTCCAAATGGAACATTCCAAACCTAACATTCCAAAAGGAACATTCCACCGCAAAATTCCGAACGGAACATTCAAAATGGAACATTCCAGATAGAACATTCCAAATGCAACATTCCGAAAGGAACATTCCAAACCAAACATTCAGAATGGAACATTCAGAATGGAACATTCCAAACAGAACATTCCGACTTGAACTTTCCAAATCGAACATTCCGAATGGAACATTGCAAATTGCACATTCTGAAAAGAACATTTCAAACAGAACATACTGAACCAAACATTCTGGATGTAACACACCGGATGGAACATTCCAAATGGAACATTCCAAATGGGACAGTCCAAATGGAACATTGAAAACGGAACATTTCGAATGGAACGTTCTGAATGGAATAAAACAGAACTTTCAGAATGGAACATTGCAAACGTTTCATTCTGGAACATTACAAACAGAATATTCTGTACGGAACATTCCAATCATTAAACAAGCATTCCAAATGGAACATTCTGAACTAAACAAACCATATGGAACATTCCAAATGGAACACTTCAAATAGAACATTCCAAACTGAAAATTCCGAATGGAACATTCCAAACCGAGCATTCCAAACAGAACATTCCAAAGGGAACATTCAGAACGGAACATTCCGAATGGAACATTCCAAACGGAATATTCAAAACGGAACATTCCGAATGGAACTCTTGAAACGGAACGTTCCAAACGAAACATTCCAAACGGAACTTTCCGAATGGAACATTCCAAATGGAACATTCCCAATGGAACGTTCAAAATGGAACATTCCAAATGGAACCATCCAAACCGAACATTCTGAACGGTAAATTCCGAATGGAACACTCCACACCGAACATTCCGAATGGAACATTCCAAACGGAACATTCCAAACGGAACCTTCAGAACCGAACATTCGTAATGGAACATTCCAAAAGGAAAATTCCAAACGGAGCATTCCGAATTAAAATGGAACATTCCGAATAGAACATTCCAAATGGAACATTCCACACAGAACATTCAGGATGGAACATTCCATATGGAACATTAGGAACCAAATGGAACATTCAAACCGGAACATTCCAAATGGAACATTCCAAACCGAACATTCCGTATGGATACTTCCAAATTGCACATTCAGTATGGAACCATCCAAATGAAATATTCCAAAAGGAACATTCCAAACGGAAGATTCCAAATGGAAAATTCCAAATGGAACATCCCAAACGCAATATTCCAAATGGAACATGACAATCCAAACATTCAAAACTGAACATTCAAAACTGAAGATTCAATATGGAACATTCCATACCGAACATTCTAAAGAGAACGTTCCAGATTGAACATTCCAAACCGAATATTTCGTACAGGACATTCTGGATGCAACATTCCAAATCGAACATTCCAAACCGAACATGTCATGCTAAACATTCCAAACTGAACATTCAAAACCATACATTCCATACCGAAAATTCCAAACGGAACATTCCAAATGGAACTTTCCAAATGGAACATGCACAATGGAACTTTCCAAATGTTACATTCCAAATGGAACTATTCAAAAGGAACATTCCAAACGGAACATTACAAAAGGAACATACCAAATAGAACATGCCAAACGGAACACTCCGAATAGAACATTCCAAACTAAACATTCCAAACTGAACATTCAAAATGGAACATTCCAAATTAAATATTCCAAACATAACATTCCGAATGGAACATTCCAAATGGAACATTCCAAACAGAACATTCCAAATGTTCATTCCGAATGGAAACTTCCAAACGGAATATCCTAACCGAACATTCCAAATCAAAGAAACATTCCAAATTGAACTCCGTACTAAACATTCTGTATGGAACATTCCGGATGGAACATTTCAAACAAAACATTCAGAATGGAACCCTCCAAATTGAACATTACAAAACAAACATTCCAAATGGAACATTCCAAATGGAACATTCCAAACGGAACAATCTGATTGGAACACTCCAAACGGAACATTCCGAATGGAACATTCCAAACCGAACATTCCAAAAGGACCATTCCGGACCGAAAATTATGAATGTAACATTCCAAATGGAACATTCCAAATGGAACATTCCAAACTGAACATTCCGGACCGAAAATTCCGAATGTAACATTCAAGATGGAACATTCCGAATGGAACATTCCAAACGGAATATTCCGAATGGAGCATTCCAAACGGAAAATCCCAAATGGAACATTCTGGACCGAAAATTAAGAATGGAACACTCCAAACCTAACATTCCAAATGGATCATTCCGGACGTAAAACTCTGAATGCAACATTCCAAATGGAACATTCCAAATAGAACATTTCAAAAGGAACATTCACAAACCGAACAATCCGTATGCAACATTCCAAATCAAAGAAAGTTTCCAAATGGAACGTTCAGAACACAACATTATGTATGGAACATTCCAAACGGAACATTCCAAACAGAACATTCCAAACAGAATATTCCAAATAAAATCTTCCAAATGGAACATTCCAAAAGGAACATTCAAAATGAAAAAAGGAACATTCAAAACAGAGCATTCCGAATCGAACATACCAAATGGAATGCTCCAAATGGAACATTCAAAATGGAACCTTCCCAACAGAACATTCTGAATGTAACATTCCAAACCGAACACTCTGAAAGGAACATTCCAAACTGAACATTCTATATGGAACATTACAAATGGAACATTACAAACTGAACATTTGAAACCAAAGATTCCGTACAGAATATTCCAAACCCAAGATTCTGTATGGAACATTCCAAACCGAACATTCCGTATGGAAATACCAAATGGAACATTCCAAACCCAACATTGCAGATGGAACAATCCGGATGGAACATTCGGAATGGAACATAACAAAGCTGACATGGAACATTCCATACGGAACATTACAGATGGAAATTAAAAATGGAACATTCCAGATGGAACATTCCGAATGGAACATTCCAAATGGAACTTTCCAAATGGAACATTCCAAATGGAACATTCCAAATGGAACATTCCAAACGGACCATTCCGGACCGAAAATTAAGAATGGAACATTCCAGATGGAATATTCTGAATGGAAGATTCCAAACGGAACATTCCTAATGTAACATTCCAAATGGAACCTTCCGAATGGAACATTCCAAAACTAACATTCCAAACTGAACATTCAGACCTAAAACTCTGAATGGAACATTCCAAATAGAACATTTCAAAAGGAACATTCCGAATGGAACATTCCAAGCGGAACAATCCGAATGGAACATTCAAAATCAAAGAAACATTCCAAATGGAACATTCCGAACAAAACATTCAGTATGGAACATTCCAAATGGAACATTCCAAATGAAATATTCCAAATTAAACATTCCAAATGGAACATTCTGAATGGAATATTCAAAACAGAGCATTCCGAATGAAGCATACCAAACAGAATGCTCCAAATGGAACATTCAAAATGGAACCTTCCCAACGGAACATTCCGAATGTAACATTCAATACCGAACACTCTGAAAGGAACATTCCAAACTGAACATTCTATATGGAACATTCCAAACGGAACATTCCAAACCCAACATTCGAAACCAAGGATTCTGTACGGAACATTCCAAACCCAACATTCCGTATGGAACATTCCAAACCAAACATTCCGTATGGATATACCAAACCGAACATTCAGCATGAAGCATCCTATATAATAAAAGGCTAAGTGAGTGGCCGTGGCTTTGGAACGTTGGGGATCTGCGTCCCTGCCTCCCTGGGCTGTTCTGGGCCTGCACGAAGCGCAGGCCCAGAAGAGCCCAAGGGACACAGGACTGCAGACACCAGTGTCCCACAGCCACGGGCGGCCATTAGCCGGTGTGTGGCGGCGGGGGAAAGTGGCCGAGGCGGCGGCAGAGCCACCGCCTCGGCCATGAGCTGCGGCACGGCGAGAGGAGGCCGAGGCAACCAGAAGCGGCCGCCCTGAAAAAGGCGAGGGCAATGGCGGCGGGGGAAGACCGAGACGGGGGACAGGGAAGCTGGGCGAGGTGGCGGCGAAGCCGCCAACGAGGCCCCCGCCCGCTCACAACCGTCGCCCCCGCCTGCTCAACTGCCCTCCCAGCTGCCCAAAATCACCTTCCCCGCTCCCCCCCAAAAAAGATTAAGGGCCAAAATGGCCCATGAGAAGGTCGCCGCCCCCGCCTATCGCCCTCCCGCCCACCCAGCTGCCGAAGACCACCTTACCCGCTCCAGCCCGAGGGAAAAGAGAGGAGCTCACGAGCAGAGCTCCTCTCTGTGCTAAGTCACTGCTCAAACTGCCGCTATGGAGGCAAAGGACGCCTATTGCGTCCATTGCGACAGTATGGGCAGCAGCTTAACACAGAGAGTAGCTCTGTTCCCGAGTTCCTCTCTTCTCCTTCGGGCTGGAGCGGGTAAGGTGGGCTCCGGCAGCTGGGTGCGCGGGAGGGCGATAGGCGGGGGCGGCCACCTTCTCATGGGCCATTTTGGCCGTTATTCATCCACACACACACACCCCAAAAGTATAAGCAAAATAAGGAAGAACAAAAACAGAGACAACAACAACAACAAAAACAAAAAGAGAGAGGGGACAAGGGGGAAAAAAAGAGACAGAAAGAGAGAGAGAGAGACAGAAAAGACGGGATAGAAAGCTAGCGCCCGTTATCATAACGGGCTTAAAAATACTAGTTCCAAATAGAACATTCCCAATGGAACATTCCCAATGGAACATACCAAACGGAACGTTCCGTACGGAACATTCTAAACCGAACAATCCGAATGGAGCATTAGAATCTGAACATTCCAAATGGAACATTCCAAACCCAACATTGCAGATGGAACAATCCGGATGGAATATTCAGAATGGAACATAACAAAGCTAACATACCGAATGGAACATTCCATATGGAACATTATGGATGGAACATTCCAAATAAAACATTCCGAATGGAATGTTCCAAACTGAATATTCCAAACCCAACATTCCAGTTTGAAACCTCCGGACATAACATTCCGAATAGAACATTCCAAATCAAACTTTACGGATGGAACATTCCAAATAAAACATTCCTGATGTCACACTCCGGAAGGAACATTCCAAATGGAAAATTCCAAACTGAACATTCCGATCGGAACACACCAAACGGAACATTCCAAATGGAACATTCCAAACTGAATATTCCAAACCCAACATTCTAGTTTGAAACCTCCGGACGTAACATTCCGAATAGAACATTCCAAACCGAACATTACGGATGGAACATTCCAAATAAAACATTCTTGATGCCACACTCCGGAAGGAACATTCCAAATGGAACATTCCAAACTGAACATTCCGATCGGAACACACCAAACAGAACATTCCGAATGGAACATTCCAAACAGAATATTCCAAACCCAACATTCCAGTTTGATCCCTCCGAATGGAACATTCCAAACTGAACATTACGGATGGAACATTCCAAATAAAACATTCTTGATGTCACACTCCGGAAGGAACATTCCAAATGGAACATTCCAAACTGAACATTCCGATCGGAACACACCAAACAGAACATTCCGAATGGAACATTCCAAACAGAATATTCCAAACCCAACATTCCAGTTTGATCCCTCCGGACGTAACATTCCAAACCGAACATTACGGATGGAACATTCCAAATAAAACATTCTTGATGTCACACTCCGGAAGGAACATTCCAAATGGAACATTTCAAACTGAACATTCCGATTGGAACACACCAAACAGAACAATCCGAATGGAACATTCCCAACAGAATATTCCAAACCCAACATTCCAGTTTGAACGCTCTGGACGTAACATTCCGAATATAACATTCCAAACTGAACATTCCGAATGGAATATTCCAAATGGGACATTCCAAACGGACCATTCTGGACCGAAAATTACGACTGGAACATTCCAGATGGAGCATTCCGAATGGAACATTCCAAACCAAACATTCCAAACTGAACATTCAAAACGAAAGATTCCGAATGGAACATTCCAAACATAACATTCCGAATGGAACATTCCAAATGGAACATTCCAAACAGAACATTCCAAATGTAACATTCCGAATGGAAACTTCGAAACGGAACATTCTGAGTGGAACATTCCTAACCGAACATTCCAAATCAAAGAAACATTCCAAATTGAACTTTCCGTACTAAACATTCAGTATGGAACATTCCGGATGGAACATTCCAAATGAAACATTCTGAATGGAACACTCCGAATTGAACATTACAAAACAAACACTCCAAACGGAACATTCCAAATGGAACATTCCAAACAGAACATTCCAAATGGACCATTCCGTACCGAAAATTACAAATGGAACATTCCAGATGGAACATTCCGAATGGAACATTCCAAACAGAACATTCCAAATGGAACATTCCAAATGGAACATTTCAAACCAAACATTCCAAATGGACCATTCCAGACCGAAAATTAAGAATGGAACATTCCAGATGGAACATTCTGAATGGAACATTCCAAACCGAACATTCGAAACCAAAGATCCCATACGGAACATTCCAAACCCAACATTCCATATGGAACATTCCAAACCGAACATTCCGTATGGAAATACCAAACCGAACATTCAGCATGAAGCATTCCAAATGGAACATTCCAAATGGAACATACCAAACGGAACATTCCAAATGTAAAATTCTAAACCGCAAAATCCGAATGGAGCATTAGAATCTGAACATTCCAAATGGAACATTCCAAACCCAACATTGCAGATGGAACAATCCGGACGGAACATTCCGAATAGAACATTCCAAACCGAACTTTACGGATGGAACATTCCAAATAATACATTCCTGATGTCACACTCAGGAAGGAACATTCCAAATGGAACATTCCAAACTGAATATTCCAAACCCAGTTTGAAACCTCCGGGCGTAACATTCCGAATAGAACATTCCAAACCGAACTTTACGGATGGAACATTCCAAATAAAACATTCCTGATGTCATACTCCAGAAGGAAAATTCCAAATGGAACATTCCAAACAGAATATTCCAAACCCAACATTCCAGTTTGAACGCTCCGGTCGTAACATTCCGAATGGAACATTCCAAACCGAACATTCCGAATGGAATATTCCAAATGGAACATTCCAAACGGACCATTCCGGACCGAAAATTACGACTGGAACATTCCAGATGGAGCATTCCGAATTGAACATTCCAAACAGAACATTCCGAATGGAACAATCCAAATGGAACATTTCAAACCGAACATTCCAAACGGACCATTCTGGACCCGAAATTATGAATTATGTTCCGTATGGAACATTCAAAATCAAAGAAAAATTCCAAATGGAACACTCCAAATGAAATATTCCGAATTAAACATTCCAAATGGAATATTCCGAATGGAACAGTCCAAGAGGAACATTCAAAACAGAACATTCCAAATGGAACATTGCAAACTGAACACTCTGAAAGGAACATTCCAAACGGAACATTCTATATGGAACATTACAAATGGAAGATTCCAAACAGATCATTCCAAACCAAACATTCCGTACGGAACATTCCAGACCCAACATTACGTATGGAACATTCCAAACCAAACATTCCATACGGAAATACCAAACAGAACATTCAGCATGAAGCATTACAAATGGAACATTCCAAACGGAACATTCCGAATGGAACATTCCAAACGGAACATTCCCAATGTAAGATACCAAATGGAATATTCTGAATGGAACATTCCAAACCGAACAATTCGAATGGAGCATTAGAATCCAAACATTCCAAATGGAGCATTCCAAACACAACATTGCAGATGGAACATTCGGATTGGAAGAGAACAAATCTAACACACCGAATGGAACATTCCATATGGGACATTACGGATGGAACATTCCAAATAAAACATTCCTGATGTCACACTCCGGAAGGAACATTCCAAATGGAACATTCCAAACGGAACAATAAGAATGGAACACTCCAACCCAACCATTCCGTATGGAACATTACAAATGGAACATTCCGAACTGAACATTGCATATTGAACAATCCAAATGGAACATTTCAAACTGAACATTCTGAATGGAATAATCAAAAGCGAACATTCAGAATGGAGCATTCCAAATGGAACATACCAGATGGAAGACACCGCACGGAACATTCTGATGCAACATTCCAAATGGAATGTTCCGAACCCAACATTCCGGATGGAACACTCCAGATGGAACATTCCAAATGGAACATTCCAAACAGAAGATTCCAAATGCAACATTCCAAATGGAACATTCTGAATGGAACATTCCCAATGTAACAGACCAAACGGAACATTCAGAATGGAACATTCCAAACCAAACTTTCCGAATGGAGCATTAGAATCCAAACATTCCAAATGGAACATTCCAAGCCCAACATTGCGGATGGAACGATCCGGATAGACCATTCGGAATGGAACATAACAAATCGAACATACCGAATGGAACATTCCATACGGAACATTACGGATGGAACATTCCAAATAAAACATTCCTGATGTCGGAACATTACAAATGGAACATTCCGAACCAAACATGCCAAACCGAAGATGCCATACGGAACATTCCAAACCCAACATTCGATATGGAACATTCCAAACCAAACATTCCATACGGAAATACCAAACAGAACATTCAGCATGAAGCATTACAAGTGGAACATTCCAAACGGAACATTCCAAATGGAACATTCCAAACGGAACATTCCCAATGTAACATACAAAACGGAACATTCCGAATGTAAAATTCTAAACCGAACAATCCAAATGGAGCATTAGAATCCGAACATTCCAAATGGAACATTCCAAACCCAACATTGCAGATGGAACAATCCGGATGGAACATCCGGAATGGAACATAACAAATCTAACATACCGAATGGAACATTCCATACAGAACATTACGGATGGAAAATTCCAAATAAAACATTCTTGATGTCACACTCCGGAAGGAACATTCCAAATTGAACAATCCAAATGGAACTTTCCGATTGGAACACTCCAAATGGAACATTCTGAATGGAACATTCCAAACAGAATATTCCAAACCCAACATTCCAGTTTGAAACCTCCAGACGTAAGATTCCAAATGGAACATTCCAAATGGAACATACCAAATGGAACATTCCAAACCGAACATTCCAAACCGAAAATTACGAATGGAACTTTCCAGATGGAACATTCTAAATGGACAATTCCAAATGGAAAATTCCGAATGGAAAATTCCAAATGGAACATTTCAAACCGAACATTCCTAACGGACCATTCTGGACCGAAAATTATGAATGGAACATTCCAGATGGAACATTCCAAATGGAACTTTCCAAAAGGAACATTCCGAATGGAACTTTCCAAACGGAACATTCTAAAATGAATATTCCATACAAAATATTCCAAACCGAACAATCCAAACAGAATATTCCTGACGGAACACGCCGTATGGAACATTCTGAATAGAACATTCCAAACCAAACATTCCAAACCAAACATTCCAAACCGAACATTCTGAATGGAACATTCCAAATGAAACATTCCAAATGGAACATTCCAAACGGAGCATTCCGAATCAAACATTCCAAAGGGAGCATTCCGAACGGAACGTTCCAAATGGAACATTCCGAACGGAACATTCCGAACGGAACATTCCAAATGGAACATTCAGGAAGGAATGTTCCCGAATGGAACATTCCGAATGGAACATTCCGAATGGAACATTCCAAATGGAACATTCCGACCTAATACTCTGAATAGAACATTACAAATGGAACATTCCAAAGAGAACATTTCAAAAGGAACATTCCAAATGGAACGTACCGAATAGAACATTCTAAATGGAACATCCCAAACCGAACATCCCAAACCGAACATCCCAAACCGAACATTCCAAACGGAACATTCCAAACGGAACATTCCAAATGGAACATTCCGAACAGAACATTCAAAATGGAACATTCCAAATGGAACATGCCAAACATAACATTCCCAACAGAACATTCCAAATGGAACATTTCAAATGGAAACTTCCAAACGGAACATTCTGTGTGGAACATTCCTATCTGAACATTCGAAATCACAGAAACATTCCAAATGGAACATTCCGAACTAAACATTCCATATGGAACATTCTGTATGGAACATTCCAAATGAAACATTCCGAATGGAACACTACGAATTGAATATTACAAACCAAACATTCCAAATGGAACACTCCAAACGGAACATTCTGATTGGAACACTCCAAACGGAACATTCCGAATGGAACATTCCAAACAGAATATTCCAAACCCAACATTCCGGTTTGAACCCTCCGGATGTAACATTCCAAATGGAACATTCCAAACGGAACATTCCAAACGGACCATTCCGTACCAAAAATTATGAATGGAGCATTCCAGATGGAACATTCTGAATGGAACATTACAAACGGAACATTCGGAATGGAACATTCCAAACTGAACATTCCAAATCAATCAAAATATCCATACTGAACATTCTGAACAAAACATTCTGTATGGAACACTCCAAAGCTAACATTCTGAATGGAACTTTCCTAAAGGAACATTCTGAACGGAACATTAAAAATGGAACATTCCAAAATGGAACAATCTATATGAAACATTCTAAATGGAAAATGCCAAACCCAACATTCCAAACGGAACATTCCGAATGGAACATTCTGAATGGAACATTCTGAATGGAACGCTCCAAACGGAACATTCCAAACAGAAAGTTCCAAATGGAACATTCCGAATGGAACATTTCAAGTGGAACATTCCAAACCAAACATTCTGGACCGAACATTCCAGACCGAACATTCCAAATGGAACATTCCAAATGGAACACTCCGAATGTAACATTCCAAACAGAACATTCCATATGGAACAGTTCAAATCAAACAAACATTCTAAATAGAAGATTGTGAACTAAAAATTCCAAAAGGAACATTCTAAACGGAACATTCTGAATGAAACATTCCAAAGGGAAGATTCCAAATGGAACATTCCAAATGGAACATTCCAATCGGAACGTTCCGAATTCCAATTGGAACATTCCGAATCAAAGATTCTGGATGGGACACTCCAGATGGAAGATTCCGTATGGAACATTTCAAACAGAATATTCCAAACAGAATATTCCAAATGGAACAGAATATTCCGAATGGAATATTCCAAACAGAACATTCCGAAGAGAACATACCAAACAGAACGTTCTGAATTTAACATTCCAAATGGAACATTCCAAATAGAACATTCCAAACCAAACATTTCAAACTGAGGCTTCCATATGGAACATACCAAACCGAACATTCTAAAGCGAACGTTCCGGATGGAACATTCCAAACAAAACATTTCGTATGGAACGTTCCAAATCAAACAAACATACCAAATGGAACATTCCAAACTTAACATTCCGGATGGAACATTCCAGATGGAACATTCAAAACCAAACCAAACCGAACATTGCATACTGAACATTCAAAACGGAACATTCCAAATGGAACATTCCAAATGGAACATTCTAAACGGAATATTCCAAACCGAACATTCCGAACCGAACATTCTGAACCGAACATTCCGGATGGAACATTAAAAACGGAATATTCCAAATGGAACATTACAAACGGAACATTCGGAATGGAACATTCCAAACCGAACATTGCATACCGAACATTCAAAATGGAACATTCCAAATGGACCATTCCAAATGGATCATTCGAAATGGAACATTCCGAATAAAACATTCCAAACTGAACATTCCAAATCAATGATTCTGGATGGGACACTCTGGATGGAACATTCCGAATGGAACATTCCAAATGCAACATTTTGAATGGAACATTCCAAATTGAAGATTCTGTATGGAATATTCTAAACCAAACATTCCAAATGGAACATTCCGAATGGAGTGTTCCAAACCGAATATTCCGGATGGAACTTTCCAAATCAAACAAACATTCCAAATGTAACATTCTGAACTAAACATTCCGTATGGAACATTCCAAACCTAACATTCCTAACCGAACATTACAAACTGAAGATTCCGTATGGAACATTCCAAACCGAACAGTCTAAAGCCAACGTTCCGGATGAAACATTCCAAACCCAACATTTCATATGGAACATTCCAAATCAAACAAACATTCCAAATGGAACATTCTGAACTCAACATTCCGTATGGAACATTCCGGATGGAACATTCCAAACCGAACATTCCAAACCGAACATTCCATACTAAACATTCCAAACCGAACATTGCATACCGAACATTCAAAACGGAACATTCCAAACGGAACATTCCAAACCGAACATTCTGAACCAAACATTCCGGATGGAACATTCCATACAGAACTTTTCGAATGGAACATTCCAAACAGTAAATTCTGAATGCAACATACCAAGTGGAACATTCCAAAGTGAACATTCCAAATGGAACATTACAAACTGAACATTCCAAACCGAACGTTCCAAACTTAAGATTGCGTTTTGAACATTCCAAACGGAACATTCCAAACGGAACATTCCATACTGAACATCCAAAACGGAACATTCCAAACGGAACATTCCAAACGGAACATTCCATTCTGTATAGAACATTCCAAATCAAACAAACATTCCAAATGTAACATTCCAAACTAAACATTCTGTATGGAGCATTCCGGATGGAACATTCCAAACTTAACATTCCAGATGGAACATTCCAAATGGAACATTTTGAAGGGAACATTCTGGATGGAACACTCCGGACAGAACATTCCGAATGGAACATTCCAAATGTTTATTCCAGATGGAACACTCCGGATGGAACATTCCAAACTGAACATTCTTAATTTAACATTCCAAACGGAACATTCCAAACAGAACATTACAAACTGAACATTCCAAACCAAAGATTCCGTATTGAACATCCAAACCAAACATTCCAAATGGAACATTCCATACCGAACATTCAAAATGGAACATTCTAAACTGAAGATTCGGTATTGAACATTCCAAATCGAACATTCCAAACCGAAAATTCCAAACGGAACATTCCAAATGGAAAATTCCAAACGGAACATTCCAAATGGAATATTCCAAACTGAACATTCAGTATGGAAAATTCCAAACCGAACATTCAGCATGGAACATTCTAAATGCAATGTTCCGAATGGAACAATCCAAATGGAAAATTCTGGATTGAATATTCCAAACCCAACATTGTGGATGGAACACTCTGAATGGAACATTCCCAATGGAACATTCCAAATGCAACATTCCGAGGGGAACTTTCCAAACTCAAGATTTCGTATGGGACATTCCAAACCGACTATTCTAAACCGAACATTCCAAACCGAACATTCCATATGGAACTTTCCAAATCAAACAAGCATTCCAAATAGAACATTGCAAACTAAACATTCCATATGGAATATTGCAAACGGAACATTCCGAATGGTTGACAGTATCGAAATCTGCCGAGGGATCCAAAAGGACCAACAGAGTCACACTTCCTCTGTCAATTGCCAGTTGGAGATCATCCATCAGGCCGACCAAAGCAGTCTCCACCCCATAGCCAGCCCGAAAACCAGTTTTAAATGGGTCAAAATAATCAGTTTCCTCCAAAACTGTCTGGAGCTGTGAGGTCACCACCCTCTCAATTACCTTGCCCAGGCACAGAAGGTTGGAGACAGGCTTGTAGTTGTTCAAGTCCAAGGGATCCAAGGTAGGCTTCTTCAGAAGCGGTCTAATAATTGCCTCCTTAAGACAAGGAGACATCCTACCTTCCCTCAGAGATGCATTTATAATCTCTACCAGGTCTTCTACAACAACTCCCCTGCCAGATAATATAAGCCATGTAGGGCAAGGTTCAAGAGAACAGGTGGTAGGCCGCACCGTTCCAATCAGCTTGTCCACATCCTCAGGAGTCACAAACTGGAACCGATCATTTATTCAGATTGAGATGATTTTAATGTTTTAATCTCATGTAGTTTTTAATTTCAAGCAAATCTTATTGTATTTGAATGTGTCCTGTTTCGTTAGCACACCTAGACTTGCTTTAACTGTACTCATGGCCCAGTATGTACAATTTAAGTTTAACACTAATATTAAATGGTGCCCAAATGGTGGCAGGTTGGGGAGTGGGGAGCCCAGCTACCTGACAGCGAATGCACACATTAGCACCTGTCGAGGTAGAACAAAGTAAACTGACAGTTTTTTCTACTCAGGGCTGGAGCAGCAGGGGCTACAACAGCACTCCAGATGACATGAGCTGGGTTAACCCAGGCAGCTCATGTGTGAGAACGCACAGCCTTGAGAATTTCCCTTTGTCATGTGGAAACTCATTAGGCTTCCTTTAAAAATTCCCAAATATTTTTCCTTCAGAGGTTTGCTTAAGATTTCACTTTATACAAATTTCAGTGCCAATCCCAATAGCAAGGGGAAGACTGTTTGAAGAACAGAAATTCAACCCCAATTCCTTGTGCAAGTTGCACAGTTCTTTGAATTCTGAACCATGTTTGTTGTCCCATTGTGTTCATAGTTTACATCACTCCATGCATCTCCTTTCAGTATATTACTGGACTTAGGCTTATGCTTTAACCAATTATTAATGCAATGATTTTTATGGCCACCAAATGGTTAAAGGCATAGCAGCATCTAAGTGGATGCTCTCTGCTTAACCCTCATAACAGATTCCTGCTCTATTTTACCAGGTTTTGTGCTAGAAAATGAAGGGTGGGGTGGAATGGACAATTTAACAACAACAAAAACCCTTATATGACATGGCTGGCAGGAAGCAGAGAGTAAATAATTGAAGAAATTATTGTGTAAGTATCAGTTGCATGAGAAGACTCCAATGGGTTTTAAACTTGCATGAAGTTTCTTGTAAACAGAGCTCCAGAGGGATTTGGATCGAAGAAAAATATCCATTCAGGGCAAGGCAAGTGTGAAAACAAAGTTGCTAAGGTGGCAAGTGCTGAAGGTAGGTCACTTCCCCACCTAATGAGGTGCAGTTGATCTGTATCTGATTTGTAGGAGAGCACAAGAAGGCAGATTTTCTTTTAAGAGCTAAGAAAAGATGGACTCTTTTCATCTCTTGAGTTTCTTTTCTGTTGTGTTTCTCCTTCAATTTAATGCAAATCTCATGGCAGCCATTTGGACCCTCTTTAGGTATGTTAACCAGCTCTGAAGTAGCTAAGGAGGCTTTATTTTTGGCACTGGTCCTGAAGAACCTTTCTGAGATGTTTCCCAATGTTACTCAGCTGTTTCTCATCTGAATTTTAAAATTCAAACATCATGTGGACAGCACAATGCAATGTCCATTCCCCTTTTAATTAAGGGCAGTGGCAGTGATGCAGTGACAGGTGCAATAGTCCAAAGACTACCCTGATGGATTATTGAGCTAACTATTGTTGATCAAAATAATAGCCATTTCTGAGAACTACAAAATAATAGTTCTTGAGTGTTTTAAAGGTAAAGTGTGCTGTCGGGTCAGTGTCGATTCCTGGTGACCACAGAGCCCTGTGGTTGTCTTTGGTAGAATACAGGAGGGGTTTACCATTGCCATCACACATGCAGTATGAGAGGATGCCTTTCAATATCTTTCTATATGGCTGATGCTCGATATAGGTGTTTGTCTGGGAAACATACCAGTGGGGATTCAAACCGGCAACCTCAGGCTTGCTAGTCCTTTCATTTCCCCTCTGTGGTTTGTTTGTTTGTTTGTTTATTATTAAATTTTTCTTATATATTGCCTCCTCCAAAGACTCTAGGCAGTGGACAGCAATACCAGTACCAATTAAAAAGAAATAAAATAAAATAAAATAAAATAAAGGGCAAACGCCTGACAAAACATGTAGGTCTTAAGAAGGGCCTTAAAAGCAGCTAGGGAGGGGTTTGAATGAATCTGGGGGAAAAACAAGAGTGCTCCAAAGAAGAGGGGTGGCCACAGAGATGGCCCTTCTACGGGCCGAGGCACTGTAGACATTGTTATCAGCATTTTGTCCTCAATTTAGAGTAGCCTTAAGGAGATTATGCGTGCAACCATTAATTTTCTCACTATACATTTGAGCAAAAGAACATATGAATTGCTGTGCTGTGTCAGACCAAAGGTTTAGCATTCTGGTACCACTAGTGACCAGCTCACTACCCACACCTCATTTCACCAGCCAAGCTGGCGGTTGCCTTACCAGAGGAGGGCAGGCAGGGAGGAGTAACATGGCTTGTCACAGAAGAACAGCAAGCAAGGCGGAAGCTGTGCTGGAGCTGCCCTCAATGCCGGGCAGGAAGGCATCGGGGATTGCCAGCAAAGTCCTAGCTGAAACACATAGGAAGGGTAAGGGGGTGGGAAGAAGGGGAGAGGAGATTCTGGGAAAGGGAACTGTGTACAAATAAATGGAGGTAGTGGTGGGGAGAGACTGAGGAGAAGAGCAGGGATGAGAGAAGGCTGGGGTATGGCACTCTGGACCAGCCTCCAGCAACTTACAAGCCCCAGGCTGAGGAGGAATAGGCTAAGAAAACCCATTCCCAGTTCATACTGAGACCTTGGATAGGAGTACGGCAGGAGAAAAAGGATGTAGCAATTCCACATTCACAAATGAAGGATGATGACGAGGCCATCCCTTGCTGATTTTCTATATCATCTGGTACTAGGGCTGAACACAGAGTTTCAATTTGGCTATTATAGCAACTAGCCACAGTCAAACTATCTTCCATGCGTCAGCTTGCTCTGATCTCATTACAGTGGTCCCTCGACTTACGAACTACTCGACATAAGTATTTTTCGAGTTACAAATGGCAGTTTTAGATCCGGTTTTAGATGCGGTTTTTTCGACTTACAAATTTTTAGATGGGGCTTCCTCGACTTACGAATTTTACATGCGGTTTCCTTGACTTGCCTGCCTGTTTACTGCCTGTTTATTCTTGAAAAGAAATGTTCCTGTGCAGTTTGCAAGCCTTACTGGGGGTCTGGGTCTTTTTTCTAGGCTCCGGAACGCATTAATCCGTTCCCAATGCATTCCTATGGGAAACCACTTTTCGACTTACGAACTTTTCGACTTACAAATGTGCATTCGGAACGGATTAATTTCGTAAGTAGAGGGACCACTGTACTTCTAAAGGACAGAATAATCCCACAAGTAGCCATTAGGGGTGTGCATGAATCAAAATCTTCTATTCAATTTAAAGTCAAATTGAATCACAGACCCCTCAAACTGATTAGTTGAAAGTATGCAACTTAGCTGGCTGCCTCAACAAATCAGCCCCGAATCACCCAAATCAATTTGGGTGATTTGCGTGCCATTTTGAGAACCATTTCCCTGGAAAAATGGGTCTTAAAATGGTGCTTCCCCCCATCCCCTGGGGAGAGCTGGTCTACCAATTAGAATTGATGGGTAGACCAGCCCTCCAGTCCAGATTTAGCACATCATGCCACCTTGGAGGACGGGTCTACCATGATAGACCTGTCCTCTGATATGGGCTGACGCGCTAAGTCTGGAGGGGAGGGCTGATCTACCCACTGATCCCAATTGGTAGAACAGCTCTCCTGTTTTTCCAGGGAGACCAGCTCTCCTGTTTTTCCAGTTGGGATTGGTGGGTACACCAGCCCTGCACTCTGGACTTAGCTTGCTTTGTTAGCCTACCTTGGAGAACAGGTCTACATGGGTAGAGCTGTCTGAGGTGGGCTGGCATGCTAAGTCCAGAGAGGAGGGCTGGTCTACCCACCGATCCCAATTGGTAGACCAGCTCTCTCCAGAAAAAAGCACAATTTTGAGGCCCATTTCCCCAGCAAAATGGGCTTCAAAATGGTGTTCGAATCACCTGAATAAATTCAGGTCAATTTGGGGGTGATTCTCCTCAACCCCAAATCAGGCCCTCAATTTTGAGGGTGAATTGCTTTGGAGTCAAATTTGCGAATCACCGCCGATTCAACCTGAATTGATTCAACAGCAAATCGAATTGTACACCCTGAGTAACCATAATCTCTGTCATAGTATAAGATCTCTTATTATGAATTTTAATCTTCATCGTTTATTCATTCAAGAAGGGACATTTATATACATTCAAGATGCTAGCGAGGCATTATGCTACCACTAATGCTTTTCTTTAGAACTAGAGTTAAGATTGGCAAGCCTAATTCTCATGCATGGTAAATGGTAATCAGTACAAAATATAAGCATGAATGGGGTAGCATTGCTATTCCAGGCACCAATTTTTGGTATAAATCCAAAGGATTGTCAGGTGTATATCGTGTTGCTTTGTTCTCTGTATATACACCAAGAAAAAAACTGGGTTAGAGTTCTCATTTAACCTATGAAAATATCACCTGTTAAATGATGCATGTTGTTTTCTGAAAGGTACCTATTTGTCACTGTTTGCTGGGAAGGCCTTATTTTTAGCAGTTTTGATGGAAATAATGTGGAAAATGCTATACTTCCTCCAAAGTGCTCTCTCTCTCTCTCTCTCTCTCTCTCTCACTCACACACACACACACCCATCCCATGGCAGCAAAGATGACTACTGCTCCCCACTGAATGAAAGTCGCCCTCCCATATGCACCGTGGGTATTATAAGTACAGGCATTTTGGTTTTGTTAGATATTATAGCTCTGCCATCACCATTTTTGTTTCGAACAGGCCCTAGGTTTCCTGTTAAGGACAGCTTCACAATAATCCCACCCTGCTAATGGGCCATCTTTCAAACATTTGCACAAGAAACAGAAGGACTGAGTCTAGATGCTCCTTACACCCACCAGAAAATTAACTCTGATAGTAAAATTCTGGTTCAACTCTAGAGCATGAGGGCGGCACTATCACACTCTGCTATATAAGATGTCCTCAGCACAGACAGAGCATTCTCTGGGTGTGTCCATGTGTGTATGTCCTCCCATGTGTGTGTCTCCCACTATCAACTGTGCAATGCCTATAGTGTCCCCTACTATAACTGTGCAATATGAACCAAATTGGGTACAGTTGCAGGGACACATAGGCACACCACAACGATGTAGTTTGTGATGATGTCATCCACCCCAATTCAAGATGGCAGATGCATAAATGTTTGAGGCACAAGTGGGCTCACTTGTGAACCGCCCAACCAATTTGAACCAAATTTGCTACAGCTGTAGGGACACATATGGATGCCTCAATGGTGCCATTTATAATGATGTCTTCTACCCCAGTTGAAGATGGTAGATGCATGAATGTTTGAGGTGCAAGTGGGAACAGATTTGGACTAAATTTAGTACAATGGTAGGGATACCTCAAGTGCATCGTTTGTGATGATGTCATCCACCCCAACTCAAGATGGCAAACAGATGGACATTTGAGGTGCAAGTGGACAAATTTATGAACTGTCTAACCAACTTGTACCAAATTTAGTCCAGTTTTACGGATAGTGAAAGGAATGTAGGCAGATTAGTTCTTACTGGAACCTCTTAGTTTCTAACCCGTTAGCCATGCGAGCTATGCCTCCTCCTTAATATGATGATGATGATGATGATTATTTATTTATTTTATTATTTATTCACACTTGTTTATACCGGCCATAACTTACATCTCTGGGCGGTTTACATCAAAATAAAAACAAAGTAAAACATTAGTTAAAACAAAAATGCAAAGTTTAAAAGAATATTTTAAAACAGCATTAAAACAATATCAATTAAAAGCCTAGGTGAACAGATGTGTCTTTAAAGACTTTTAAAAAGCTGTCAGAGATGGCGAGGCTCTTATTTCACTAGGGAGTGCATTCCAAAGCCTCGGGGCAGCAAGGAGAAGGCCTGTCCCTGAGTGGCCACCAGACAAGCTAGTGGCAACTGCAGACGGATCTCTCCAGTGGATCTCAGTGGGCGGTGGGGTTCATGACGAAGAAGGCGTTCTTCACCCAGGGCCCAAGCTGTTTAGGGATTTATAGGTTATAACCAGCACCTTGTATTTTGCCTGGAAATATATTGGCAGCTAGTGTAGCTCCTTTAATACAGGAGTTATATGGTCTCTCTGAGATGACCCAGTGACCAACCTGCCTGCTCCATTCTGGACCAACTGTAGTTTCCAGACTACATACAAGGGCAGCCCCACATAGAGCGCATTGTAGTAATCCAGTCTGGAAGTTACCAGCAAATGTACCACTGTTTTGAGGTCGTTCATCTCAAGAAATGGAAGCAGCTGGCGTATCAGCCGAAGCTGTTAGAAGGCACTTCTGGCCATCACCTCAACCTAGGAGACCAGGGAGAGGCTTGGATCCAGAAGCAGCCCTAAACGGCATACCTGTTCCTTCTGTGGAAGTGTGACACCATCCAGAACAGGCAGATCAAAATCGTCTCTTGAGTTCTAACCTGCATAATGAGTACCTCCGTCTTATCTGGATTTAGTCTCAGTTTGTTATCCCTCATCCAGCCCATTACCGACTCCAGGCAGGCATTTAGGGAGGTTATGCCCTCTCCCGATGATGCTGACATGGAGAAATAGATTTGGGTATCATCAGCATACTGATAGCACCCTGCACCCAATCTCCTGATGATCTTTCCCAGTGGTTTCATGTAGACTTTAAACAACATCGGAGACAATATGGAGCATTGAGGCACACCATACAAGAGCAGATTTTGAAGAACAGCAGTCTCCAATGGACACCATCTGGAACCTGCCCGAGAGGTAGGAGCGGAACCACCGCAAAGCAGTGCCTCCAACTTCCAACCCCCTCAGACGCGCCAGAAGGATACTATGGTCGATAGTATCGAAAGCCACTGAGAGGTCTGGAAGGACCAACAGAGTCACACTTTCTCTGCCCATTCCCAATTGGAGATCATCCATCAGGCCGACCAAGGCAGTCTCCACCCCATAGCCATCCCAAAAGCCAGTTTGAAATGGGTCAAGATAATCAGTTTCCTTCAAGACTGTCTGGAGCTGGGAGGCCACCACCCTCTCAATTACCTTGAGAACCAAGGTAGGCTTCTTCAGAAGTGTTCTAATAATTGCCTCCTTAAGACAAGGAGGCATCCTACCTTCCCTCAGAGATGCATATATAATCTCTACCAGGCCTTCTACAACAACCCCCCCTGCTACATAATATAAGCAATGTAGGGCAAGGTTCAAGAGAACAGGTGGTAGGCCACACTGTTCCAATCAGCTTGTCCACATCCTCAGGAGTCACAAACTGGAACTGATCCAACCCAATCACACAAGAGGATGTGATTAGGTTGGATCACCTAATCACCACTGGACACCTCCACATCAGCCACTGAGGTAATTGTGGGAGATGAAGTCTAAGTTGGCCCGAATATGAGAGATTTCCCCCACCAGGAATTCATTAAACACATCACAGTGGGTAATACAGTAGATGGTTCCAGATTCTGATTCAAGGGAGGACGGGCACATACTAGCCCTCTCACAACCCTGAACAACTCTGCTGGACGTGAACTTGCGGATGCAATATGGGCAGAAAAGAATCACTTCTTTGCCGCACGTATCACCTGAGCATAGGTCCTCAAATGAGCTCTATGTTGCAATCTGTCGGATTCAAGCTGAGTCTTTCTCCACTTGCGCTCCAGTCATCTACCTCACTGCTTCAGCCCTCATAGTTCTTCCGTATACCAAGGGGCTAGTTTTGAAGTAGGTCAGAGAGGGCACTTAGGAGCAATCATGTCTACTGCCCCAGTGAGTTTGCTGTTCCAATTCTCCACCAGGGCATCAACAGGACCACCAGCAGAGCCAACACTAAATCCCTCCAAGGCTTCTTGAAATCCTATGGGATCCAATGACCTTCTTGGGTGGACCATCCTAATAGGTCCCTCACCCATGCAAAGGTGGGAAGTGATTGTGAGTCCAACCTTAACCAGAAAGTGGTCCATCCATGACAATGGGGAAATCACAGGATTCCCCACCCACGGAACACCACCCTGATCAGAGTGAAAGACCCAATCAAGTGTGTCACCAGCAATGTGTGTCGGCCCCGAGACTACCAGAGATAGGCCCATAGTCGTCATGGCCGCAATGAACTCCTGAGCTGCCCCTGACAAAATGGTCCCATAGTGAACATTGAAATCTCACAGCACCACAAGCCTGGGGGACTCCAACACCAAGTCCAAGACCAAGTCCGTCAACTCAGTTAGGGACTCCGCTGAGCAGCGGGGCGATCGGTACACCAACAGAAGTCCCAGTCTATCCCTAGTCCCCAGACTTAAGTACACACATTCATAATGGTCCGACACTCTAACAGGGATCCTGGTAAAGGAAAGGTTATTCTTATAGACCACAGCCACTCCACCTCCCTGCCCACGGTCCCTCACCCGCTCCTCAACAGTGTACCCTGGAGGGAGAAGCTGGGACCACACTGGGCCCCCAGCCTCCCCCAGCCAGGTCTCTGTAATACATACCAGGTTGGCACCTTCATCCAGAATCAAATCATGGATGGTTTCTGATTTGTTCTGGACTGACCTGGCATTACAGAGGAGCAAGGTGAGGTTCCAAGGGTGGTCGGCACTGCTCCCCAAGGTCAGAGCTGGCAGGACAGCCGGAAGGGGAAACAGCTATTAGATTTCCAAGTCCCCTTCTCCTGTAGTGACCCGCTGACCTGCCAATGTTACTTCTTCTGTTCCCCACCACCACCGGAATGGCCGCCCCACAGTCAGTGGACACGCCCCCTGTCTCCCCATCTCCAGGTAAGCCCAGACACATCCTAGGATTATCTCACCCAGGACTAATTAAAACAGAAGCCCCACTATTAAATGCCCCCCCTTACAAATACCTGGGCCAGGAGACCTGGCCCTCACCCTCGCTATCCCCCGAAGTGGGGATACTTCAGCCACTGGCAGAACCCTATATAGCGCTGAGCAGACAGCTCTAGGCAGATGGAATGCAGGAAACTGCCAGGTCACCCTCCTCCTTGGGCCCCAATCCTGCAAGGCCTCACCTCAGCACAATAGCCAGTCCTGGGGGGCAGATAACAGGAGAAGCAAATAGGCAGGCACCAGTCTCTCACCCTGGGGTCTACCTAGGAGCAGATGTTGTCTCTCCTCTTCTCTCTCCTGCAAGCTTCTGGAAGGAAAGATGATGATGATGATGACGACGATGATAATATAATATGCCACCCTGCCCTCCGAGTTCTTTCCTCTTATCCCCTCATGAGATCAATTAAGCTGAGAGACAGTCTGCACAGTACAACTGTGCACATACTGCACATGCAATTAGAGCACTGCCCAGTGCTGCGCATGTGTAAACATTGCCAACAGTGTTTCGGAACAGAGCAGTTCTGCTCCAGCTTAAAGTTGCACAAATGCAGTTGTGTGATGCAACATGCATTGGGAATAATGTTGTGCAACTGTGATTGTGCAATGTTAAATCAGAGCGTAAGTACCCTGTTCCACAACACCATTGGCAGTATTTACGCACATGCAGCAGTGAAGGCAGTGCTTCAACCACCCACATTTCACTGTGCAGTATGTCAGTGACTGACTGGTCCAATATCACACAATGAGCTTAATGGTTGAGTGGCATTGTGACCTGGATCTTCCTACCCCACTATAACACTCTAAATCCTACCCCAACCTGGTAGGGATTTGCACAGAACAGATTCTGTGCACTCCTGGAAAGGTGGGGGGGGGTGTCACCTTAAGGGGCAGGGAAGGCACTCCCTACCTGCCAGCCCCTGCCCTGCTGCTTTCCCTCCACTGGTGCTCTTTCCAAGAACAGGTGTGCGGGTCTGCAGCATGCCTCCTTGTGGACAGGATCAACATCACCACACAAATGGTCGATGTTCATGCATGTGTGTGCCATGCACACACGCGTTGGCCATTTGTGTGGCGATGCTGATCCCGGCTGCAAGGAGGCACACTGCAGCCCTGTGTGCCTGCTTTTTGGAAGAGCACCAGTAGCGGGAAAGCAGAGGGGCAGGGCTTGGCAGGTAGGCAGTGCCTTCCCTGCTCCTTAAAGCGACACCCCACCCACTCCAAACTGGTTCGAATGCCGGTTGCTGGAACTGGTTCCGCACTCCTAGAATGGAGCACCGAACAGTTCCTTGCACATCCCTACATCCTGGCTCCTGAGCCCCATAGCTATGCTAATCAGCCACTCCTGGTAGGATTTCTGGCTCACCTTTGTGCCTTTCAATGAGCTCTGGTACTGCTTATCCAGCCACGACTCATAGACAGCTCTGAGCACATTGGATCCCTCCTTTGTACATTCTCACTGCTCATCTGTTCCTCGCTGTCTTTTTCAGGACATAAGAAGAGCCCTGCTGGATCAGAACTGAGGTCCACTTAGTTGAGCATAAGATATTCAACAGCAGCCAGTCAGATGCCTCTGGGAAGTGGGGCATAAAGGCAACAGTCATCTCTTGCTATATATTCCCAGGAACTGGTATTCAGAGACATGTTGCCTTCTAATTATCAGGGTTTTGCATATTCCTCTGTAGGGTTACCAACCAAAAAATAAACATACAAAACATTAGAATAAATTCTGGCTGTTTGGGGACTTTTGTTTTTGCTTTGGAGCTAGTTGCCAGAAAAACAAGAGACAAGGTTGTTGTCTCCTTTAACCATGTTTTTTTTTTTTTTAGCTGTACTTCTCAGGTGAATAAATATTCCTTTTGTTTTGTGGACCTATCCAAAATTGCTCGACTGCCCCCTCAAATTCACCTAAAATACCCTGGGCTCTGCCCATAATTTTCCCCAGTCTCACTCTGATCTCCATCTCTTTACCCAAAAGACTCGACCCCATGCCCCACCCCCGTGCTCTGGGGATTCCTCTTCCTGAAATAGTTTGATTCCTACAAGATAGTGGCTGACATTCCCTGCAATGCTTGGACAATTGAAGGAGCACTTTGGGGACACAGAGTTTGGAAACTAGCCGTGCTTCTTCCTTCCCCAACAGCAGTAGTGGGCGAGAGGAGAAGTTCTTTTCATGGCTCCCTTCTCCCTCCTAAAGTACTATTCACTTGCATAACTGTCCCTGAGGGCTGTACAGCCTTCAGGGACATATTCATGCAAGTGAATAGTCCTTATGGATAGAGGAGAGAGCAGAAAAAATGCTCCCCTCTTCCACTGCTGCTGGGCTGGGGAAGAAGGAAGGAGAAGAATTTCCACTCCTCCAGGAGCTTTTACATTGTTGTAACCCTGTTGGGAATGTCAGCCACTGTGTGGAAAGCAATATACCTTTCCACATAGGCACAGGCAGCAACATAGGCCCAGGCAGCACAGACAGCAACCTATGGTTGCCTAATTACAGGTTTAGCCCTGAATATACTGCCTCAGATCTGGGGGATTACTAGCTGACTTTATAAAATTACCAGTTCTCAAAGGGGCTCAGAGTTTGCATTTGACTTTCTGTTATAGAGTATTCAAGTAATCTTCCTTCCTTCCTTCCTTCCTTCCTTCCTTCCTTCCTTCCTTCCTTTTGCCCACTAAACATAGTTCTAATTAAATGTCCTCACAAATTGTACAGTGGTTGTATTCCTCAGAATAATACTTACCTGGCATTTACATATTCAAGCTGAAAACTAAATTGAGTTGTAATCACAAGGTCTGAAGTTGCACAACTTGAAAGAGAGCAAAAACCCATTTATTTCCAGTACTGTGTTTTCCTGGTCCAATGCCTTTCAATAGCCCCTTTCAAAGTCAATACTTGTGCAACAGAAGGAATACTTCTATTGGATATAGGGGTAAAGAGCAGTGATGGGGAAGCTCTCTCAATGAAATCCATTTGCTTTTTCTGAGGTTTTCCAGGGAGTTATTTGCACTTGGCTTCAGGCTTCGGAGTAATCACTGAGCGAAGCCACTTCAAAGTACACTCGCTGCATTGAGGGAAGCAGCCCCTCCCCTCTGCTCTCAGTTTTATTTTGAGACAAGTCCACATGGCATGCTCCATGTTTTCCTTCTAGCCAATGGGGGCGGGGAGAGATAGCTCCTGCAGAGATAGATCTGCATTTCTGAAGAGAGCATGCCTCTTATCATGCTAATGATTCTCTGTCAGTGCCTCTCCCATTTGCTCCGGCATTTTCAGAAAAAAGTAGCTTAAAACCAGCATTTTAAAAACCCGGACACATGTTGAGAGAAGTGAGAATTTGCATCACAAAGCCCGGTTTGTGTGTGGCGTAGATAAAAAAATCTCAAAGGGACTTTGAGGTAAGTTTGGCTGGTGTGTGAATGCACACACTCTCTTCTGAAGGAGATTCAGGGCAGAAGCCCTGTGTGTAAAGCCTGCAGGGAATGCTTGAAAAGGGGGGTGGTCAAATAATTTTAGAAGGGGTGAGGTGTCCAGCAGCAGGGTCCTTGCCAGTGAGGCCTTGTTAACCTCTCAGCTGGAAATAACACCCCTGAGCTGGAAAGGAAACAAGGCATCTAGTACAGGGATGTAACTATAGTACGGCAAAGGGAGACAGTTGTCTGGGGGCCCACTGCCTTGGCCCCCCCCCCCCGAGGCAGGTCAATGACAGAAACACCCCCCAGCCACGCATCCACCCAGGCTTCCTTCAGCTGTATTCATCCTCCAAAACTGATGTGAGTGTTAAGACCTGGAGCTACCAGAACAACATGTCTTTCTTTAGTACCATTAAATGACTTGCATCATCCTCAATTTACAAAACCTTAAAAAAATAATTTAGGATGATCTATTGTGGCACATTGGTTATATAGATATATACATTTTACTATGCTTTTTATTACCACTATTCAGCCTCATTTAAGATTTCTTTACTTCATGAGCTGAGTATGAGTGAGGGATGGCACCATTTCAAAATCTTGTCTCTGGGCCCACTCCAACCTTGCTATGCCCCTGATCTAGTAGACATATTCGAATCACTATTGATTTGATTCAGGGGCTGCCTAGGTACTTTAGAGGGTAATTCTGCCTGATTAGAAGAGATAACTTAAAATTGGGCTGAAGAGCTTCAGCCCACCTTCCTCCCCTGATTCTGCTTAAGTACTTACCAGGCTGAATCAGGAGAAGATGTCATTTATTTTGCTCCTAGTGGTGAGAGAACAATAGTTGCTGTGGTATGGCTTCAGCTTAAAAATACTTTTTTCTTTCCCTGTAGTCTTGGGATACAAGCAGGATATTTGGGGAACTGTAGTTTTTTCCCTGATTGCAGCAGCCTCTGAAAAAAAACTATATAAGAATAGTGTCATTCATTCAAGAAAAGGGATGGCATATAAACATGTTGTAAGGATATGCTGATTGGATGAATACTTAACACATCACAGGTATGTTGTTCTATGCAATTAGTTGGCATATTTATACATAATTACATTCATATCTTTATGATTGACAACATAATTGTAAATGATAACTTATGATTTGTGAACGAACAATAAGATGAATAACTAGAAGGAAATGTTTATCTTCACGAGAGTTATTGAGAGAACTGTGACAAATGTTTTCCTGTGAACATTTTCAACACAAAAGCAATGTTTTGGAGTGGGAGGGCGGAGTGTGTAATGGGAAATAAAATCTTACTCCATTGTTTTGTTATCTGCTCCCTGATCAGCAGCTGTATTGATGTCATTTTTAAAAACTGTACCTTCTTTTTGATGGGAATAGTGGTCTCAGTCAATTGTGAATCACATACTGAATGTAACCAGATTTGGCTATGGGATGATGCCACAAAGCCTATTCAGAGTGATGACAGGGTTTCCTTGAGAAGAATCACCCTATCTGAAGGACTAATTTGGATTGTACCAAATTAGCATCTCTTTGCCCAGTTACCAGACCACTGCTAACTGGGCAAAGAGGCACCTTTTTAACATGGTTATTCTCTTTATTTAGCAGGGGGAAAGTAACTGGCCCTATACAACCCCAGTACAGTACTTCCAGTGACTGTTGCTGGTGTCTATCTATGTTTCTTTTTAGATTGTGAGCCCTTTGGGGACAGGGAGCCATCTTATTTATTTATTATTTCTCTATGTAAACCACTTTGGAAACTTTTGTTGAAAAGCGGTATATAAATATGTGTTGTTGTTACATTGAACAAACAGAGTCGGAATCAGGATCATGGCTACTCTCACCTGCTGGCTGAGCCTCAATACATGAACAATTAATATTGTTCACAAAAACATGTACACATGTATAGATACCTGTATGCACATACATGATGTCTGAATACAGCTAGTGGGCTTGTGTATGGACTCTTTCATAGGTTATGCCAAGTGCACATAAGGGCTAGGTGTAGGACTAGTGGGTGCGATCCAGCTGCCCAGTCTAAATGCATTTTACAGGCAAACCTCGATATTCACAGGGGTTCCGTTCCTCGCCTACTACCATGAATAACGAAACCGTGAGTAATGAGGCAGTATGCCTATGGGAAAAGGGAGGTTTGGTTCCAGAATGGACCCAAAAGGTGGAAAATGCAAAACAACCCAAAATCAACCCAAATCCAAAACAGTGAAAAAACACAAAAATAATTAAAACAGTTTACTCTACCATGCTCCCATGTGCTCAGGAATGCCCCCTCCACCCACGAAATGTTCCCCAAACCTCCCCAAACCACCGCAGGATTTATTTTTTTAAAGAAATGAGCCACAAAATGCTCCTCCTGACTCCTCCAGACAAAATGGTGGATACATTTTAACCCTTTCATATCTGTGGATAATTAAGGCAGGTGTCAGTTAGACACCCGTGAACACAGAAAACCATGAATATAGAGTCGTGCAAGTAATGAGGTTTGCCTGTATGGAGTGATGGGTTCCTTAGTGGGTGAGCACTTTCACCTACTTTTGCAGCAGCCCCTGAAAAAATATAACTGAATGCAAGCTTATTTTTTTACAGCTCATTAGAGTTTTAGGGAAAACACCACCTCTTCTAGTTCAACCTTAATTTTGAGTGATGTCAGTTTAGGAGGATATCCACCCTATTTTCAGGGCACCATCTACAGTAGTGAGGGCAAGCCCTACTCTTGTCCCAAAGCAACTATTCCTCAGGACTACATTTACTTCTGGCCAAGACACTGTTTATTCCACACCATTAGTGACAATTGTAATAAAGAATTAAGTAAAATGGATGACTATCCCCTATTGCTTTAGTTAATATTTATTTATTTAACATATTTTTATACCGCCCCAAACTTACGTCTCTGGGCGGTTTACAACCAGATAAAAACAAAGGTAAAACATTAGTTAAAAACAGAAACAAGAAATTTAAAACACAGCAATTTAAATTTTTTTAATATGATATTAAAATAAATCATTAAACTTTGCAATCCTGTCTTACTCCTGCACTGAAAACTGAAATGGGTGGTAACTTAAATTACCCCTGCCTATTTTTTTTTCCATTTGGAAGGCAAAATAGTCACTGCAATGGGTGGCTTCACATAACACAGAGAACTGGTTCCTGGAGTAATCATGCGAACCCAGCTTCCAGTGTCGGGAGAGTTATACTGACATTTGTCATGTCATCCATACCCACTAATGTTGGTATATTAAGATTTGAAGGAGGGTACATACGTTGGGTTCAGAACCAGAGGTTAGGCAGGATATGCTGATGCTGGCGGGTTTGGATGACACACCCAATGTCAGCATAGCTGTTTCAGTTCCAAATGTTGGACTCATGGGCACACTCTGGGAACCAGCGGTTCCCAGTTCTCTGTGTAGTGTGAAACCATTCTATGTCTTCTGCTGTAATAAAGCAGAAGCATTAGAATTACTATAGGATATGTGTTAAAGGAGATAAAGTTCAACTTCAAATAGGAAAGTTGATGTATTAAAGTGGAAGCATTAGACTTACTATGGGATATGTGCTAAAGGAGACAAAGTTCAACTTCAAGCAGGGAAACCTGATCCCTCCTGAGCTGCTAGCTGCAATGTTGTCTTCTAGCCATCCAAAAAGGGTGTTGTTGACACACAGTGGCCAGCAGTTACCTTGGCAAACAAGGACAACCATCTCATCCATCCATTTATTCTTTCTCTATGTAAACCGCTTTGGAAATTTTTGTTGAAAAATTGTATATAAATATTTGTAGTCATTGTCGTTGTCATCATTGTTGTCATCATCAATGGCAGTGGCTCATGCGGTAAGACCTCTGAGCCCTGTTGCCAGAGCCCCGATTCAGGCTTAGGCTTTGGGGTCTGGTTGCCAAAAGTTCTACAACCCCTTACAGGCATTTGAGATGTGGAGGGCTCGTCATTATTGTGTTGATTCCCCCAAATAGATATCAGTGTTATCGCACAGTGCTTTAGTTATGAAGAGAGTGCCGTGCAACTGAGTCTCCTTTGGATGCTATAGATTTAGCTAGAGTCAGCTGAAACATGGGGATTGGTGTGGAGGGACACAGTAATAATACGTATGTACAAATGAATAGCCTCTGCCATTTTATGGTGACACATATCTCCCAGCAGATGCCAGAGGTATTTATGTTGCTGAAGGGAGAGCTACTGAGAGCATTCATAAAGTACAGCTTTTATCTCACTGCTTCTAGCCTACTTCCAGTGATGTCTAAATAATGTTTACAATATCCACAGAGACAGATGGAGTTTGCAGGTGCATTGTGTGTGTGCGCACACACACATACTGATAACGCATTCTGGTATAGCAGTGCTGATGTTTTCTCTTCCTATAAAAAAGTGGTTCTTTCTGCTCTGGCTTTTAAGTAAATAATTCCTCACCCAATAAGTCCCTAGTAATAGGAATATTAATATAGTAACCTTTTATAATGCCCCACATTTTTTGAGTCTGTTTGTCTCAACCTATCTATCTACTTTCTTCTCTTGAACTGCAGGTGGGAGAGATACTGTCTGAAAGCTGAGAAGGAGAACAAAGTAACACACTAGCCTGATTCAGACATTATGCTGTAGGAATGTACAGATGTCTGTCCACTCATACATGTGTTTGAGTGACTGTATCTGTGTTCATTTTAAAAGTGAATCTGTATACAGGCCCTTCAAATGCATGGTATAGAGAGGAAGTGTATTCCTGTACCTGTGTTCAACATAACATGTGAATGACTGTACCTGTGTACAGATCTGTACCTGTGTACACTATACACTCGTCGTACAAGTGTTGAACATAATGTATTAATAGGCCTACTGTTTCTGGAGAATGTGCAACTTTCCAGCTGGGAGAGAGCCTCCCCCAATTTCCTTTCCTCCTAGATACTACAAACAAAAGTAGCACTGCTTTTCCTGGCTTGATATATTAGCAACCAAATTTCCACCCTCACCTCAGACCTATTTGCACATCTCAGACCTATTTGCATAACAACCAATATATCTCACACTAAGAAAAGAGGCTACAATTGCCATGCATATAAAAGCAAAGGGTCAAGAATGAACATGTGAATTTTGAGGTGAGTGACAACCAGTGCAGCTATGGTCTAGAACAGTGTTTCTCAACCACCGGTCTGCGGACCAGTGCTGGTGCACAAGGAATTGGGTACTGGTCCATGAGGCATCACTAATAAAAATCGCCCCCCAAAAAAACAATTCTGGGCTGACAGGGGCCACCAGTGGGAGCTCTTCAAAGTTCATGTCCAGGCAGCCTTTGCTGCTGGACAATGTTCATCTTGAGGAAGCAAAATGAATGTTATCCAGCAGCGAGGACTGCCTGCCTAGAAATGAGATCTGGAGAGCTCGCCTGGGCTTTGTGTGCCCTGGGCCCTGCCCCCTTTGCACATGAGATCACCGGGGGAAGGGGTGACGGTGGGGGGGGGGGCGATCCCTTTACTAACTGCTGGTCCAGGAAACTGCATACAAAGAATGTACTGGTCCATGACTCAAAAATTGTTGAGAAACACTGGTCTAGAACACTAGTGACAGTGCAGGCAGATGGGGGAGCTGTGCCATATTTTCCACCATTTGGAAATAGGGATGTGCAGACCGGTCTGGCAGTCCAGAGGTCTGGCAGACTGGTCCGGGGTCCAGGGTCGAACTGAACCACCCCCTAGTTCCGGAACTAGGGACCGGAACTGAACCGCCGGGTCTGGTCCGGCCGGTCCGCGAATTTTTTAAAAATTAAATTACATTTTAAGTATCGTTAGCCCCTTTGGGGGGCTTGCTGAAGCCGCAGGGAACCCGTGTGTGTGTGTGACCGCACGGGTTCCCTCTCCCCCAGCCGGCCTTCTTCATCACTGCCGCGACCCGCCGTGGCCGGGTAAAACTGAGCATTTTCAGCCCTTTTGGGCCTTTGTACAAGCGCATGGCAGCCATTTTGGGACTGGACAGGACCGGGGGGGGATTCAATGGGGGGCCGGACCGAACTGGCCCGGTTCCATTCAAGGCTTGTCCAGCCTCGAACCGAACTGGGCCATACAGTTCCATGCACACCCCTGTTTGGAAATTTTGATGGGAATTTCACTGACATAGTCACAAGAATGGAGCTTATGTATTGTTACTTCCCTTGCCTTTCAGCCAACAGCCCCTAAGGTGGTTTACCACAAAACTAAAAATAATAATTTAAAATGTCACAACAACAACAACAACAGTTTAAGATCAGTATATGACACCAGCCGAAAAGCCAGTTCAGCAGCAAAGAAAATGACCATCTACCTTCTCTTACGTACCTTTAAAGTCCTGGGGAAATAAAACATTATTCTCAATAACTGTAGTCCCTGAACAAAATCCAGCCCTCTCTGACATGCTGCCTGGTCTCATCCAGTTGTCAACACAGAGGCAAAAGAGGTGTGGAGAAAGTGGCAACTGTGGCTATCAAAGCACTCCCCCGCAGCTGTGAATTGCATGGGGAGATCAATAGAAGTGGGCAGGGGTTAGAGTGGCAAGGTTGGATTGGGCCTCAGGACAAGAAGTGAAGAAGGGCCCTTCGGCTCCCTACCTTCTTCCCCTCCTCACCTTATCTCTTCAGCAGAAGAACGAAATGACATGATGAAAACAAAACATTCTCGTCACAATCTTTCTCTCACTTCTATGCAAATAGTATCACACACAGAAAGATACTTTCTCACACACACTTGCACGAATGCCTTCCCCTGGTAGGGATGTGAACGGAACTGGCTGGTCTGGTTTGGTTCAAGTCCGGACTGGACTTGAACCCGATCGGGACAGTTCGGTCTGTCACCCGCCCCCCCCCGAACGACTGCCACCTCTGCTTGGTCCAGTCTGGGGGTGGGGTTTGCGGACCATTTTTCTATTTTTTTAAACTTATCCCCTCTCGGGGGAGTTCCTGGAGGAAGCGGGGGGTTTGTGGAGGTTCCCCTCCCCACACTGGCTTCCGTTATGCCCCCCCCTTTGGCCTGTTCAGCTGGCTTTTTGCCCATTCAGACGCTCTTTGGCAGGTTTTCAGCCTTCACCCAGCGGCATGGTGGCCATTTTGGAGGCTGTGCACCTGTGCACTTGGGCCACACAGAGGCCAATTGCACAGGCACATGGCCTCCAAAATGGCTGAAACTCGGCCGAAGAGTGCCTGAACGGATGAAGAGCTGGCCGAACAGGGGGGCATAACAGAGGCCAGCGGGGGGAGGGGGAACCTCCACAGACACTCACCCCACCTCCAGGAACTCCCCCAAGGGGGAATAAGGTGGTATTATTATTATTATTATTATTATTATTATTATTATTTAGAAAAATGGTCCATGAACCCCCAGAACATTTGAGGGTGTTCGGTCCGGGGTCAGAACAAACAGGGGGTGCTTCGATTTGACCCCAAACAGTTTGCACATCCCAAACAGTTTGCACATCCCTATCCCCTGGCTCTGTTCTATTGTTTGCTGTGAGAGATAATTTTATTAATTTATTACACTTTTAATCTTAGAGAAAAGCTGTATATACATTTTAAAAAATAATGAAACAACAGTGTTCTAGAGCACATTCTAAGCTCAAGCACCTAGCATTTCACTGAGGAATGTTAGATAAGGAACCCTCGGTGCTCTGTAGAGCAGTTTGAAAATTGCTGTTCAAATTAACAAATAATTTAACTCTGTTTCTGAGATACTTTCTAAAACTTCTTTTTTTTAAGCCTGTGTTTCAGGTGTCATTTTTTCTTTGGGAAAAAATAAATTAAAATTACAAGTGACATGTCAGTGTGATTACTGCAGCAGGAGTATGATCTCATTAGCACACATGACATCGCAATTATATATCTCTCAGCACTTTTCATATGGTAATAACAATCAAAGGATGGACCACATCCAAGCACATTTCATGCCCACTCTAGTCAGAACTTGTAAACAGGACAATTTGAAACAGCTTGCAATGTGACAGCTTAATGGGGACTATGGACAGACATGAGATTAGCAGTAAGGAGCAGATCGAGGAGTGAGGAAGAGAAAACCAAGTGTAACATAGTTTGTAAACCAGAGATGGCCCAAAAAAAAGTTTTTAAAGTGGATACTACGATTCTGCTAGTGGAAAATATTAAGGCCATTCACATGACCACAAGGGGGTGGGCGGGGGAGAAGGCAGGAGCCTACGTGCCTTCCCCCACATGACTAGAGCCCGACCAGGGTTCCACCACATGAAAGGCCGGCAGCGATCAGGAGTGGGATCTGGGTCACCAGGTATCCCACATTGCACCACGCAGGCAGAATGATGCCTTGGGAAAACTTCCTGCATCCTGGCTGCTCCTTCCCCTGGCTCTATGATCCAGTTGATTGAAGGCAGCATGAGAGTAGCTGCCAGCAGCATGAGCACCCAAACAACTGGGGAGTGAGGTAAGAGGTGCATGTTTGTCCTCCTACCTCACTTTAAGCCCAGGTTCCAAATCAAGGCTACCCAGGGGAAGAGTGGCGGGATCTGAAGTGATACCAGCATGCCATACGACCCAGCCCTACCTGGGCTAGCCCTGTCCTGCCTGGGTAGGGCTGGTTATGTGAAAACCCCAAATAAGTCCTGATAGATTTTAAGCTGGGATGTTTAAAACAGTGGCACCGCAAGGAAGAGTCTCTTCACTCAAAATGGATTGGAACTGTGTTTTCTATTTCAAAAAATTTAGTTCCCACTTAAAAAACGGTGTGTATCTCCTTATATCAGGGTTTCTTAAACTTGGGTCCCCAGATGTTGTTGGGCTACAATTCCCATCATCCTCAGCCACAAAGGCCATGACCAGGGATGATGGGAGTTGTTGTCCAACAATATCTGGGGACCCAACGTTAAGAAACCCTGCCTTATATGAACTTGTCTTGCACTGATTCAGAGTCCATTTTGGACTATCCAGCCTAGCATTGTCTACTCAGAATGGTGCTTTCCAAGGTCTTATACATCATCATCATCATCATCATCATCATCATCATCATCATCTAAAACATTTATATTTCACCCTGTTGTGCTCCAGGCCTCCTAGGGCAGTCTGCTCATGCTTTGCATAAGCACTAGGAGTTTGGCAAGCCTCGCTTGGATTCTGTATTTGTGTTGGCTATTGTGGAGAGAAATGCAAGAAACACACACCAAATTCCTTTCTGCATTTACTTAGAAGAAAAGTGTATAGTTATTAAAAAGCTATTATTATTATTATTATTATTATTATTATTATTATTATTATTATATTCTAATTTAAATATTGAATTGATGATGATGATGATGATGATGATGATGGGGGGGGAGGGACGAAGATAGATTAGAACAGAGTCCATTTTGCATCTCATACCAGGGGCAAATGACTAGGCTGTCTATGCTTTTGGGTATGCAGATTACAAAATAAAGGGGGGGTTGTCTCTGAACCCTGTAGCTTGGCGTGAGGAGGGTCAACTTCCCTTGGCTTCATTCAGGGGTTCTCTCCCTCTACTTTTCCAGTGCTCTCTTTTTGTACCCCCTTTCTCCTGTGAACATTTTTTTAATTAATTGGAAATTCCATATGCTGTGTAGGACAGTCTTATCACTCCACAGGTTTCTTTCCTCTGCTAGCTCCAGTGTGCAAAATTGTCCTGCCCTTGAGAATAACAACAATAATAAAAGCCCCTTGTATGTCCGTTCAGTGAGCAATTAAGGCAGAAAAGGGGGCAGGGGAGGGGAAGGGTGTGGAAGCTTGGCAAGACTGCTCTGATACACATCTAAGGGCAATAAACATATCAAAGAAGAGAAACTGGCCAGATGGCTCAAAGGCAATTGGGTAGTCAAGAGAGGTATTTGCAGCCTTGTCTCTAAGGAAGCAGCTCTCTCTTGGATGACATATCTACTTCCTACAATCCCCCGCACCCTTTTAGCCTTAGCCAGTGGGCTTCTGTTCACTTGTGGGTTTGAAAATATGATCCAAATGGACTGGTCAGCTTATGGTCCATGACAACCCCTCCAGTACACCTACTGCTTGGGACGGTTCATAACAATGCAAAATAAAATGTTAACCAAGTTAAAAATGTTAAAAGACCAGACTAAAACCACATTTATAATTACAAATTTTAATAGTTACTAGCTGAACCCGCACAGATCATCTGTGCGGTAGTTCACTTCCTTTTGGGGGTTATTTGGGAGAATTTGTTGGCTGGTCCTCCCACAGCTCTCTCACTCGCTCTGTCCCCCCCACAACAGCTCTCTTGCTTGCTCTGCCCCTCCCACTGCCTCTCTCGCTCGCTCTGTCTCTCCCCCCACCATGCCTCTCTCGCTCTGTCTCTCCCCTGTGCCTGTCTCGCTCTGTCTCTCCCCTGTGCCTGTCTCGATCGCTCTGTCTCTCCCCCGCACGCCTGTCTCGCTCGCTCTGTCCCTCCCCCCGCGCCTCTCTTGCTCAATCTCTCTCTCCCTGTGCGCCTCTCTCGCCCGCTCTGTCTCTCCCCCACGTGCCTCTCTCTCTCGCTCTGTCTCTCCCCGCGTGCCTCTCTCTCTCTCTCTCTCCTCCGCACGCCTCTCTTGCTCGCTTTGTCTCTCCCCCGCGCGCCTCTCTCTCTCGCTCTGTCTCCCCCTCCCCACGCGCCTCTCTCGCTCAATGTGTCTCTCCCCCCTGTGCCTCTCTCGCTTGATCCGTCTCTCTCCCCTGCGCCTCTCTCACTCGATCTATCTCCCCCCGCGCCTCTCTTGCTCGATCTGTCTCTCCCCCGCATGCCTCTCTTGCTCGCTGTGTCTCTTCCCCGCGTGCCTCTCTCACTCGCTCTGTCTCTTCCCCGCGTGCCTCTCTCACTCGCTCTGACTCTTCCCCACGCGCCTCTCTCACTCGCTATCTCTCCCCGCGCGCCTCTCTCGCTCCCTCTGTCTCCCCCTCCCCACACGCCTCTCTCTCTCGATGTGTCTCTCCCCCGTGCCTCTCTCGCTCGATCTGTCTCTCTCCCTGTGCCTCTCTCGCTCGATCTGTCTCTCCCCGCGCACCTCTCTCACTCGATCTGTCTCTCCCCCCCATGCCTCTCTCGCTCAATCTGTCTCTCCCCGCGCGCCTCTCTCGCTCGCTGTGTCTCTTCCCCGTGCGCCTCTCTCGCTCGCTGTCTCTTCCCTGCGCGCCTCTCTCTCTCGCTCTGTCTCTTCCCCGCATGCCTCTCTCTCTCGCTCTCGCTCTCTCCCCCACGTGTCTCTCTCTCACACTCTCTCCCCCATGCGCCTCTCTCGCTCACGCTGTCTCCCCCCACGCGCCTCTCTCGCTCGCACTGTCTTCCCCCGCCTCTCTCGCTTGCGTTCTCTCTCTCCCCCGTGCTTCGCTCGCTCGCGCTCTCTCCCCCCCCCCCCGCGCGCCTGTCTCGCTCGATCTCGGGGGGGGGAGAGAGAGAGATCGAGTGAGAGAGGCGCGCGGGGAGGGGGAGACAGAGCGTGTGAGAGAGGCATGGGGGGGAGAGAGAGATTGAGCGAGACAGGTGTGTGGGGGGGAGAGAGAGCGCAGGGGGAGAGAGAGACAGATCAAGCGAGACAGGCGCGGGGGGAGAAAGAGACAGATCGAGCGAGAGAGGCGCGCAGGGAAGAGACAGCGAGCGAGAGACACATGCTACAGGGATTATTTCTGTACTGGAAATTGGACCTGCAATGCAAAGCATATGCTCTGTCACTAACCTGAAGGGGGCTTTTTCATATAGATTCTGTCTGGTATCATGGGCTTTGAAAACCAGGTCAAACTCAACATGATGCAGAAGACCTGTGGTAGAAACTTCTGACATCTTTTTCTTTTTCAAAAAGCAGGTGCAGAGGGGCCTGACATGAATCAGAGCTGTGACATGAAGGTGGAGGGTTAACCCTTTGCCCTGAATTAATCCCAAAACTTATATCCCACCACCTGGAGCTGCCTTTATCATGGAGGAGAAAACTTCATTCCAAAGCAATTCAGGCTAGAAATGTGTTCTCTTAATTTAAATTATAGCTTGAGGGATGAACAACACATGATATGCAAATCTGTGTAATGGTGACCCACCAGTTCTTCCACACCCTCTTCTTCTTTGCTGGAAAAGCTTTAGGAGAGGGCAAGTGGGAGCAAAGAAGCAACAGGGGATACTCAACCCTTTCCCCAAATTGGGAAGCTGCTTTAGTAATTTGGAGCAGTTTTTAAAATGCATATTTATCCTTGGAAATTGACATTTGAAATCTGGCGGGGGGAAGGAGCAAAGCCACCTGCAAGGTTATTTGAAGCAGAAAAACGGCAGGCAGACAAAGTCATCCTTACCCGCTGCCATTTCTCCTGGTCTTGTGGTAGCAGGCATGACTTGTCCCCTTAGCTAAGCAGAGTCTGCCCTGGTTGCAAATGAATGGGAGACTTGAGGTGTGAGCACTGTAAGATATTCCCCTCAGGGGATGGAGTCACTCTGGGAAAATCAGAAGGTTCCAAGTTCCCTCCCTGGCTTCTCCAAGATAGGGCTGAGAGAGATTCCTGCCTGCAACCTTGGAGAAGCCGCTGCCAGTCTGTGAAGACAATACTGAGCTAGATAGACCAATGGTCTGACTCAGTATATGGCAGCTTCCTATGTTCCTATGTACCTATCCCAAAGCAGCTTTTCTAGCACAAAAAGGATGATTGGGCTACCATTGCATGCATTTGCTTGTAGCTTGTAGTATGGACATGAGATGTTCAAAATGGGGCACCCTTCCCCCATTGGAGTTGGAGATGGAAGTCTGGTCCCCACAGACCTTGGGGCCTCCAAATTCCCTCCTGAGCTGGGTGCAGAGGAGTAGTGAGCTGCCACCAACAACACAGCGCCGCTGCTGACTGGGCCTCTCATTGCCCTAGCAGGCTCCTGCAGAGATGGAGAGCAAAGCGAGCAATCAACGCTTGCTTCCCCTCCCCTCACAGCAACACATGTGGCTGCCCACTCCAACTTCATTTGCACAGGGAAACACTTAACCCTTTGTGATTCCAAAAGTGTTGTGAATGCAGCTTGAGAAGAGAGATGCCATTTTGATCTACGGGGATGGGGTATTATTTCATTCTTTGCCCCATTAAGGCATTTCGGAGGTGATCATGGGTTTCTAGAATTTCAAAGAAATGCCTACAAATCTCCAAGAGCCAGTGGCTCAGGGTCATTTCCTCATTCCACTGCTATGTTTGGGCAACTATTATATGCACAGTGGGGACAACTTTGCAGAATGGCAAACCTTCTGCATATTTTAATGGAACAACCTGTAGGATTTCACCCATGCCATGCCACACTGTGCTGGATGGTGGAGTGCATGTTGTACTGTATGACCATGCCTGCACACACCTCTCTGTGCCCTTCCCTGCCTTTCCCCCTATGCTGGAATCCTGCCATTTTAATGAACAGTGGGAGAAAGGCAATGCTGTGGCAGTGGGCGGAGGGCAGTGCTGCTCTAACTGCTGGGGGACAGGGATGGGAGTGGGAGAAGATTAGCTTGTTTCCCACATTTCTTCCCTCCCTCCTTACTGAAGCAGCAGGTGGCATTCTTCCCCACTTGCTGGGGCTGATTCCCTCCATGGCCACATTCCTCCCACCAGGGGGTAGTGCCTGCTGAAGGATTGCTTCCTTCCTGCCTCAGTGTTGTGTTTCATCCCTCCCCATTTCCTTTTGCTGAGGCTAGTTCTCACTCCTGAGCTCCAAACAGAGGGGAGAGTGGCTGGACTGTCCATACACAATTTGTATCTTCAGGTCAGCGAGTGTCTGATTCAGAATTTCTTCTAAAAATATTTTCCTCCCCCCAAATATTTCAACCTTTCCCTGAGCATATCATGGTATGAAAAGGAAAGCATTCAGCTAATTTAAGTGGTAAGACCGTTCATGCAAAACGTGGTATCTGTGGGTCAGTGGGAAGTATCTTATTCAGATTTTTCTCTGAAAACACCCCCCTCCGTTTTAACCTTTCCCTAAGCATATTGTGGTGTGAGCTAATTTAAGTGGCAGGAATGAATTTGTGTTTGTCACTGATATTTAAATATTGGCAGAAACAATGGTAAATGCCACTGTTTTTACAAAAACTTGGGGACTGCAATATTCATGGTGCCTGTTGGTAGGATATAATGGTATCATACAATGATATAATGGTATAAGTTTTTTCTTGCAGTGGCGGGGGGCGGGGGCGGGGGCGATTCTAGGTCCATGCTGCAACATTACCTAGGTGCCTGTCTGGTTCAAGAATCCTTGTATTGTGGAATTGCAAAAGGTGGGGGGGAAAGCAGTACACAAACAAGACAACACTACTCACCACCCCCACAAACAAAAAAGTTAAATTCTGCACAGTCTCTCTTGTACTAGACCAAGTAAATCTGCATCACTACATCTATCATGAGAGCCATTTCACACATTACAGAGCTTATCCTAAAAAGAAAAAACAATAATGTGTAACAAAGCTTTCCACGAGTTTAGATAGCATTGTCCTTCCGGCAGGGAAAGAAAAGGTAATCTCAGAAAGGTGGCCCCAGTTTGATCTAGCAGGACCTTGCCAAAATATGCTCACAGCCTTCAGAGCAGGTTGCACATGCATTATTGAAGAGCTGTGCTTTTATATGCTGTTCCAAGTTGGCAGTGTTGCAAATGCAAAATTTAGAAGCTACTGGCAAGGAACGAAGGATTGAAGTGGAGAAGAGCTTTGGAGGGATTTCCCCCCTCAAGTTGCATTATGACAAAATTCTTTATTCCCCTCCCTACCCCAATCATTCTTTCATTTCCCCCCTCCTCCAAAAATCTTGATCAGCATGTAGGGGACACAATCTGTTTCTGAACGATCCATGAACAATGTGAAAATAAGTGGCAGTGGCAGCAGCAACAACCGCAGCAAATTAAGCCTTTTTAAAAGAATACCTGTACAGCAGCAAAAAGACCTACATCCAGAACCATGGCTCCATATGCCCAGACAATGATTTCCCTCTGGGGCTACACAGGCAGCAGAAGGAAGTGGTAAGAGTCCTGAGGTAACAGAATAAATTGTTCCTAGGGATGAGGTAGAGTTTCACATCTAGGGCAGAAGCATTTCTTGAATGGAGTGGGGCAAGTCCAAAACCCACTGCTTTTCAGCAGATACTTGGTCTATTCCATATATGAAAGGTGGGTTAAGTGCAGCTTAGGTTTTCCTGTTTCCCATGTCTATTGACACCTCCTCAGCACCCTGAAGGCTTAGTCCTCTCTGCCAGTGCTGGAACCAGGGAATGGAGGCCTGGATTCTACCCATCCCCAGTGGCCCTGCTGTGCATGTGCTGCATGCACCAGTGTCTCCCCTTGCACATGATGTCATGCACACATGGGTTTAGGCTGATTGCCGGAGAGCCACAGAAGTCTTCTGGAGTGCATTCCCAGCCAGCACTTGCTGGCTGGGTGCATTTATTTCCCTTCCTCTCCCTCCAGCAAGGGAGAGAAAGGGAAATAAATGCACCCAGCCAGCAAACGCTAGCAGGGAACGAACGCTGGAGGGCTCACATGGCCTTTCCATGGCTCACGGCCGTGTTCTTTGAACCCGTCCGCTCAATGGTGGCTCTGCCCCTGCTCTCTATATATCAGGAGTAGATTCTGGAATTCATTTTGGATGCTGAAATCCATTCAGGAATTTGGGTGGAGAGAATGAATTCATGTCACTCTCTGCCCAAACATCAGAGTGGAACTTATCCCTAATTGTACCATGTCAGGTTACAATGGGGGGACTTTTTTTTTTTTAATGCTCATCTACCTAAAACAATAGAAACCAAGTATGGCAGAATGAGGGCTGGACTGAAAAACTCTTTCCTCTGCTCCTTTTGTTTTCTACTTGCAGGGAGGTTTGTGATAAAACCAGGAGAAACAGTCAAAAATTGCTTTCCCTATCTGCAGTCTGAAGTGAAACAGTCCACTTCAAAACTCTTTCTATGTCACTAGAGGGCAGGGCCAAATGCACACGAGGTTCCACATCTGGTGGAGGAACCCTACTCATATTTGTCACTGCCCTCTGTAAAATCTCTGAATGTGTGGAGGCCCAGGTTGTGTGGCTGATAGTTATGATCCTGCTCCCCCCCAACCCCCACCCCACATTCATTATACTCAAGAAACAACATCTGAATAGGGCAGCAATAGTAAACTGAAGTGGTAGAATTCCAGGCTCTACCACTTCAAACAGCAAGCAAGGGGCATGTTATATGAATGGCCTATCGTGAAAGGCTCCCTACACATGGTAAACACGAACATAAGAGAAAGGGCTGTGCTAAACATTTCTCCTTGGTGTCCTGGTTTACTATATGTAAGATGGGTTTTTATGGGGGACCATTAAATATATGATCCTTCACAGTGTGGAGATACACCCGAAATGTTTTATAATGGCAACAACCTAAGCTATTTGTATGTGGATTGAAAAAGGAGGGCTGCAAACTTCAATCAGTTTAATTGGCAGATTAATGCACTGAAGTGCTAGTTGATTCATTGAATAAGTGATGACAAATTTTCATTGGCAGAGTTAGAGGTTAAGGGCGTGTTTCTTTGTCTTTGAGACTATTTTGGTCGTGGAATGGTACTGGAAAGAAAGACAATATTAAAGATGGACTTTCCTGTTGATGAGTAGAGGCTTTTTAAAATTAAACAATATGTGTAAAGTGCACCAATAGGACTGCATTCTTTCATTTTTAACACAGGTTTAAAAGGATAGTTTAATAAATGGTGAAATTTCTATATCATACTTTGGAAGTATTCTCCTGCTAGATCCAGCAAAGGAGATGCCAACAAAAGCAGTGCTCTGTACTTGTGTAGTGTGTGCTGATATGGATGTACAGCTGGAGGTACAACTCTGTATGGATTGTGGTGCTTCTCTGCAGGGGTAGTCCAAGGTATTGTGGTGCCTGAGACGAGGCAAACAATGTGGTGTAACAACACTGGCAGCAGCCTGTATTCTAAACGTGGTGCCTGGCTGCCACCACAGCCATTCTGCCATGCCAGCAGCCATCTTTCTCCCCTGTCACCCCAGTTCCCACAGCCACCTTCTCACTTGCCGCCTCCATGGTGGCTCACTATTGCTCCTCCCACTGCCAAGTCTCCGCCTTCATTTCCTCAGCTGTGGCAGTGGCTCCTAAAGTTCCCGGTGCTGTGGCAGCCACTCCTAAGATTTGCCCAGCTACTCCATGCTATAAATGATTTGATGTAAACCGCCCTGAGCCATTTTTGGAAGGGCAATATATAAATCATATCAAATAAATAAATAAATAAATAAATAAATAAAGAAAGAAAGAAAGAAAGAAAGAAAGAAAGAAAGAAAGAAAGACGGACAATGTGGCAGGCACTGGGACGTGATGTCTCCATAGGGTGCAGTGGCTGGGCAAGGTTTAGGAAGCTCTTGGAACTTGAGGAGCTGCTGCGGAAGCAGAGGCTTTGGGAAGGAGGCAAGACGGGGACCCAGGAGAGAGAGAGGCAACCCAGGAGGGAGCGGCAGCAGGCAAGTGGCCCCTGGCAGCAAGCGGCTTGTGTTCACAGAACACATCCATGTAACTGTAGTTCTGACCCTCAAAGGTTGTCTCTCAAGGGCACATGTTCCTCCTGCTTCCACATCAATGTGCACCTTTGTTACGTAACTCCCAATCATCACCTTTTGCAACTTTTCTTAAGCAAATTTTATTGTCATTGCACCCTTCCACTCACTCCTTTCATTTCTGATTTCAAACCACATGGTTTTACTTCAGGCATAGAAACAAGTGCCGTCTGCTCCCCTCAGATGTAAGCCTCACTGCTCCTAATGGGACCTCCATCCCGGAAGGAGAGAACAGAACCACACGCTTTGGGGAAAGAAGCTACCCCAGGCACTGCATTCAACCAGCTTCAAGCAGAGGAAAGAGGTGAGGAGGACAGCCAAGACCAGCAGCCACACAGCTGCCAATTGAGCCCTCCATCCCCAACCCTTCAGACTGCAACACCTGATGATCCATCTCCTTCTCCTCCCCTATTGTGTTTCCCCACAAACATTTTCTTTAAATAGCATGACCTACACTATACTACAGTATTGCTTGTTCTTCCTGCTCCCGAAATGGAAAGAGTGCAAGAACACCAATTAACAAAAAGCTCTTTGAGTCCTCTGCAAAAGGCTCATCTCACAAACACACACCTCAGTTCTGGCGCTGCTCTCCCTTCCTTCTTTGGAGGCCTGACCTCTTTCACACCCAGACATATGCCCCTTTTCTCTCCTTTTCCTGCCACACTAGCTATGCTCTTTTGGTGGGGGCAAGCTAGCCAGCTTGGCATGGAAGTATACTTTTTCATATCTGGGCTGGGCTTTGCAGACCACAAAGGCAACTGTTACCTGCATAATGGAATCACATTTACCCTCACATTTTTTCACATGCCTCTAATCCTGTTAGCACACCTGAAATTAGCCTGAGTGGGTGACAAAGGCTGCTTCTTCTGTCTTGGTTTTGTCACTCCATAGAATAAAAAAGAGGATTTTTCATGTTGGATTGGTTGCCTAGGTGCTATTTAAGGTATTTTTTAGGTATTTAGGAGTTAGGTATTTCCCCCCCCATACAGAAGATCAAAGACTGTGGTCTTGAGCACATTTTCTTGGAAAAAAGCTCCACTGAAATCCTTGAGGTTTCCATGCAGGAGTGTGTCCTATTGATGTGTAAAAAGACAGAAAGCAGGTCTGTGGAATTCTACCCCAAGTACTATAGGAGAAATCTGAATTTCTGGTATCGCTTGTTCTCTGAGCCCACCCCCTACCCCGCTAGCAATCACAAGAATGCTAATTATACATAACATCCAGGAAGAGGAGGAAATGGTGGTTTCAACAGCACAATCTTGATCACTGTGCTTACTCATAAGTAAGTCCCACTATAGAGGTGCTTACTCACTGGAAAGTATTCATAAGATTACAGCCAAGTCTGGTTTCAGTGGGAGGAAACTATTTAAGGAAGTGATCAGTGATCTGCAACAATGTTCAGAAAAGCATTCTTTTTTTAAAAAAATGGAGGTACCTCTAATCAGTGCAGTTCTGCTTAAACCATCTCCCTTCCTTATTCCAGATTCCACAGGAATCATAGAAGACTTGGCAGAAGGGGGTGAGGAGGAGCTGTAATACTGCAGAAGCATGCTGCCGAAGCTTAATCAATCAGAAGTGCACAACTACAGAATTTAAATATTTCAATAAAAGCCAGATTTAGATCAATGTCCCTCTTCTGCTCATGCCCACATTAAGAAAAGTGGGGAGATAGGGGCAATGGGTGGGATGGGTGCTCATTACCAACTGGATAGTGCCAGATGGAAAATAGTGACATGGGTGCAAAAAAGAAACCTGTGAGAATTGCTGAGTGTGGATGCTCAATTTCTCTTCCTTATGCAGTTCAGAAATCAGTGGGGAAAGCCCTGTATACCATTGAATTGATGCATAATAAGATCAAAAATATGGAGGGCAGGGTTTAATTAGGCAGCATTGTGTCTGATTGCCAGCCTATTTGTCCTCAATATTTAAAGAGCCTATTTAGCAAGGCAAATGGCCAGGATATGCCAGTAATAAATAAAATGAAACAAACAGATGTCTACACTGGACACATTTTTCAAGGCTGCTTGGCTTGTGCAGCTCACATTCTGCAGAAGGGGAGCAAGAAAGCAGGGAGGGAGGGAGAGAGAAAATACTCTTCCAAACAACCTGATTAATAAGATCTGGATGAAATCCAGACATTTACTAATTCTCCATGCCCTGATGTTTCACCGGTTAATTACATGTTCAGTTTTGACACATAAAGACCAAAATGAAACATTAAAAAATAAAAAAGGGGAGAGAGAATTTTGAGAAGACATCTTAGCAACGCTGTGACAGTTCAATGCCACAACTGCAGGAGGTCTGCTTGTCGGACTGCAGATTGCAAAGAGTAGCATCTCGACGCTTGCTTCTCCCCGCTGCCCCCCGCCGCCCGTTCACCTGAGGAGACAGACAAAGCAAGACATTAAACAGCTACCAAATCGCAAAAAGAAAAAAAGAGAAAGAGGGAAAAAGCAACACCACACTAAATTTTTTAAAAGGAGGCTCAGCTTGTAAGAAAAACGTGAGGAGAATAACTGACAATTCTTTTAGAGACTGGGAGAGGAAGAGAGAGAAACCTTTGGGAAGACAGCACAGCCGGAAGCCCAATCTATTTGTACAGTAAAATGCAGGCAAACCCCGCACATGAGCATGGCTGGAGACCTGGGCGGTCGGATTGGGCCACCCACACGATTGACAGCTCCGTGATGGAGCCGGCGGGGACTGGGGGGAGCAGGGGCTGATTGGCCCCCGCAAGCTCCAGCATGCCCTGCACGAGCACGCAGGGCATGCTGGCAAGACCCCCAGAGCCAGGAGGCAGTTTTTGGCCTCCCCTCCAGAGGTCTCCTCATGAGTAGGCACAGCGCGGAGCTTGTTGGATTCTATCTATATTAAAGAAGGGATAGAATCCAACAAGCTAGAAAACCTAGGAGGTTTTCCTCCACTTTATATTCAAGTGCTACTTCAACCCCTAATCCTTCTCTCCCTGTCCTTTCTGTAGAGTTTATATACAGGAATAACCGTGTCCCACAGATTCTCACCATTCTACCAGGTTTCCGTTATGCCCACTACATCTATGTGTTCATTAGCAGCCAAGCACTCTGGCTCACCCATCACCCAAGCAGTGTCTGAGAATGCCAGCTAAGGGATTTTTAAACTCAGGTCCCTACCTGCTATTTTGTTGCACCGCCAGGATTCTCAGTAGCTGTCCAGGAACTGGACCTCCCTGGGAGAGGTATACGTCCCATCTGGGGTGCCATGATTGTGGAAGAAACATTGCCTTCATCCTGTGTTTTGGTAATCCAAGTATTTATAGATACAAAGACAGTTCAGCTGAAAGGGTCAGTGAGCTCACACAGAAAAGCTGTGTGAGGCCCAAAGAAAAACAACAAAGCAAATCACACTGTCTTATCTAGTAAAAAGAGGAAGTTATATGTTTTGACTTAGTTTGTTTCAAGCATTCCAAACAGTTAACTGGACATTAACACATGTACACCAAACAAGGAAGTTTACAACAACAAGTCATTGCAAGTACTGCATGATAGAATGCTCCAAACATGTTTTGCAAAGCACAGCTTCTGTCTGTTTGCCTGTCTAATTCCAGGGGCTTTTTCTCAAATCTATTTTCAAGCTAAAACCTCAAGCAAGTGGTTTCCTGTCACTGCATTGAGCCTGTCATTTTTTGTCCCCTAGTTACAAATGTTTCTGCTTGGGCAGCTTTGGTATAGGAGCATAAAACAAGATGGCTTCAGAATGGTCAAGCAAGGCAAAACGGCCCCCACAGTTTGTACTCTCTCATCTTAGAGGTTTTGGATTGCCAGACCAGATACTACCCAGTTCCTGTCGGCAATCTCCCAGGCATCATTTTAAAAGTTGTTCTGTGACCTTTTTGATTTTAAGTGCCAGCAGTCTGGTTCCATCTTGGTTCAAGTGGAGCCCTTTTGTTTGCCCCAAAATGTTTTTTGCTTGCCCCAAAATGTATCCCAGTGCCTAACAAATCTAAACCTCTCCTCCCAGCACCATTCTCTCAACCACTCATTGAGACCCCTCAGCTATGCCTGTCTTGCTGGCCCTGTGCATGGAACAGGTAGCACCTCAGAGAATGCTACCCTGGGGTAGTTCTTTCCACTAGACCACATGGGCTCTCAGCTAGTGCTCCATATCCCAATATGCAATAATTCAACAGCCCAACTAGGCCCCATCATGCAATGCTGCACCACCTTGAGCTAAATTTGATACTCCTTCCCATTAGCTTTATATGACTGGAGCATGAGTCAATCAGCATCCATATAGCAAGAATGGGGCAGCTTCCATGGAAAGAGTGCAAGGAAAGTGCTCTGATCCCTTGAAATGTGCTATATGGATGCTAAGCATTATTACTCACATTTAGCATCAGTCACGACAGCTGGGAAGTCTGAGGGATTCCCTCAAATTCCATCAGCCCTCAGAGATGCACTATTCTTCCTGGTACACTGCCTCTTTAAAGGTGAGTGGTTGCTGCCAGTCTCAAAAGGAAGTGGCGTGACCATGAATTTTTGACAACCAGATCACTATCCTCCTGCCCAATTGAGAATATCAAGTGCTATCATATGACCTGCCTTGTGTTGGGCTAAAGACATATTAGGATAATCCCAAGGTAGTCTTGGAGTGAAGAAAATTTAGTAGTCAAGGGGAAGATAAATCATCTTATGAATCTTATGAATAACTTGTTCCAGTAAAGTCCTAGATAATAGGAATAAATGGACAGTATTCACAATGGAGGAAAGTAAATGGTGGTGTCTGCCAAAAATCTGTATTCAGACTGGTGTTTTTAACTTGTTCATGAATGATGAATAGGTGGGAACAGCGAAGTAGCCAAGATTGCAGATGATGACAAATTATTCAAGATGGCAAAACCTTAAGCAGACTGTGAAGAATTCTCTAAACTAACTCTGTCAGCAGAATGACAGATGAAGTTAAATGCAAACATTTGCAAAATAATGCACATGGGAACAGAAATCCTAACTTTACAAGTACTGGTGGGGTCTAAATTCTCCATAACTAACCTGGGAAGAGATCTTTGCGTCATAGAAAACTCACTGAAAACTTCAGCTTAGTTTGACGTAGCAATAAAAAAAAGGTAAAATCAATATTAGGAATTAATAGGAATATGGTTGGAAAATTGAAATAATAATTGCTGTTTTATCATAGTGCCATTTTTTCAATGCCAATTAAATCTCCTTGGTGGACAGTAAATCTACTGTTGTTTGCCCATAATAGCTAAAAATAGAACTCTATGTTCAGAGAAAATATACTTCTGATTACCAAATACTGAGGACAAACAGCATCAGATTGGCCACAGAGGGAGATTGTGCTGGATGAGTGTCAGGATCCAACTAGACTCAGGTCAGGAGGAGGAGCAAACCCCAGCCAAGACCCCAGCCCTAAGAAAAGCCCCTTGGATCCAATGGACCTTGAACACCTGAAGCTTGTTGCTTCTCCCCCAGCTGCTCCCTTAGAGGAACCCTGGAACTCTGCGAATCTAATGTCCCCAAACAGGACTCCTGTCCCATGCCCAGGATCTCATGAGCAGATGTGACACCAAACCACTTCCAATGTTAGAACCAGCCCTGAGGTGCTTGCTATCTTGCTATCTGCACTAGGTCTCCCTTCCAGTGGCCTTAGTTATGAAGAAGGGGAGTGCAGCTCAGGTATCTGCCTAAGGTTGGGGTGTTCTGGATCTCAGGAAAAGGCAGGACTCCTGGCTCACCATATATTTATATGTGTACCTGCTGCATACAGAGTTCCTCTTAGAGCTGGCTCCAGCCATTAAGCAACCCTGGTTTAGTTCCCTTCCCACTCCTCTCTGTCCCTGGCCTCACTTACTTTCCAGCCTTTTGTAGTGGCCTGAGCTTTGATCCTGGGTCCTTGATCCAGCCTTGCTGCCTAATGCAGGCTCTCTTCACCCCTCTAGACCCAGGACACAGACAGCTAAAGGGATATTTGATCTCTTCTATGAATATAATTATTCTTTTTAACATATCCAGGATAAATGTTGTATTGTGATCCATGAGGTAACAGAATCCAATCGAGCCATCTTTTAAAAAAATTATTATTATTACACTTGTATACCACCCCAAACCCGTGTCTCTGGGCGGTTCACAATGATAAAACAGTTAAAAACATATATAAAAACACATAAAAGCAATTAAAAACTAACAATTTAAAAATCAATCACAGAATTAACCTATACATTATCAAAAAGCTGAAAAAGCCTGAGTAAAAAGATGGTTTTTAAAAATGGTGTTTTTTTAAAATTGTCAGAGATGGGGAGGATCATATCTCAATAGGGAGTGCATTCCATTGTCCTGGGGCAGCAACCGAGAAGGCCCGTCTCCGTGTGGCCACCAGATGAACTGGCGGCAACTGGAGACGGACCTCCACAGATGACTGCAATGGCCGGTGGGGCTCATAATAAAGAAGACATTCTCTCAGATACCCAGGGCCTAAGCAGTTTAGGGCTTTATAACTAGCACTTTGTACTTTGCCCAGAAATCTATTGGCAGCCAGTGTAACTCCATCAGCAGAGGTGTAATGTGGTCTCTCTGAGGTGACCCAGAGACCAGCCTGGCTGCTGCATTCTGAACCAACTGAAGTTTCTGGACTATGTACAAAGGCAGCCCCACATAGAGCGCATTACAGAAGTCAAGTCTGGAGGTTACCAACAGATGTACCACTGTTTTGATCTCGAGAAATGGATGCAGCTGGCATATCAGCCAGAGCTGATAGAAAGCACCCCTGGCCACCACCTCAACCTGAGAAACCAGGGAGAGCTGTGAATCTAGAAGTACTCCCAGACTGTGAACCTGTTCCTTTTGGGGAAGTGTGACCCCATCTAGAACAGGTAGATCATAATCATCTTTGGAGTTCAAAGAAGGAAAAAATGTGACCAGATCTTGGATGTGGTGTGGCAGATCCATTTAGCTATTCATGACTAAGCCTTTTTAAGCCATCTCTAAGCTAGTATTCATTGCCTCATCTTGTGCTGGATAATTCCATATGCTCATTCTGTGTTACATGCATGGAGTACTTCTTACTTTTTGTTTGAAAAATCAACGTCACTGAGTAACCCCTACTCCATTTCAGTAATATAAGGAAGGAAAAGATTCCCCCCTCCATTCCTTTCTGTATACCCATATCATGCCTCTCCCTTTAGGCCTGATTCAGACATGCATGAACGTAATTTGGTTCTTCATATCTTGATTATTCAACACTTGAAGAATGACAGTTGAATATTCACTGAAAGGAATAACATTTGAAGCAATATTAAGGAATGCAAGACCATTCATGAATTATTCATGAATACACCATTAAGTGATGTAAAATAAGTGATTACCGCCCCCGCCCCCCGCCAGTCAAGAAGTGACAAACATGTATGTGTGAACTGGCCTTAAGCTATCTTTTTTTCTTTTTCTTTCAAAATTGACTGAGCACATCATGGGAACTCAGAGAGATCCTATTTTGTGTTGTAGATGCCTTTGCCTGCAATTATTTCTGATAAGGTATGCGAAAGTACTTCCAGAAGCTCACCAGTCTTAATCAGATGGCAACAGGTTTCATTGTTTGTCAAAAGCTAGATCTGTGCTACAATTTTAGTAAAAGGAGTGGGATTAAAGCCATTTTCCAGAGAAAGGAATTTATACACTACAAGATGAAATGATTGTGAAGGAGTCCTTTCCTGTTACCAGATACTTCAATAGTTGATTTAACTGTATTTGCCTTTTAACAGAACTATCAGTTAATATATTACATTCAAAAGAATTTCATTGGCCAAAACTTTAATACTGTATAGTTGCTTTCTTGAGGTCTTGAAGGAAGATAATTTAACAATTTAATAATCAAAAACTATGATGCATTCTTACAAGAAGAGGCTATATTTAATTCAGAGTTTCTTTTTCATTTTGTGTTATAACCGCTTACCAAAACAGACTCAAAAATAATAAGCAGGCAGGGCTGGCTGCACCACTTGAGAGGATTCATAAAGGTCCACAAATGGTCAATTCTTGAGTCATCATTATCTCTTTAACACCATGGGTTTCTCAGATACCAGAATGTCTGGGGCCATCTCTGCTAACATGCCTATAACCACTAATTAAAAAGAGCTTCCACTAATTAATCAACTGTTGATTAACCTCCTGATTAAAGTTTGAAGTTTTAAAACTTTGTAAGGCTACGTACTGAAAGTTACTGCCTGCTTCTCATACTTGTGCACATAACAGAAGCCTCGAAACTGATGAAATTAATCCATGTCATCTGTGAATGCATTGATATTCCCTTCCTATTATACTGCTCATTTTCTTTTCTTTCAGCACATAAATTATGAGCTCTGTTGTCAAACACTGTATGCAGTTGTGTTTAGTATAAAACCCAAGTGTGTGTGTGTGTGTGTTTTGAAGGAGAGATGGATGGAAGAGAGAGAAAATATTTTCTTCACCACAGAAGTGTAAAGTGAAAACAGTTTTATTATTAGTGATTGATCCTCATGAGCAACCATTGGTAAAATACACCAGAAACATGGCAGCGCAGAGAATTGGGATGGACACCTGTGAGGGCTTAATATAGGTCAGGGCATGGTAAATAAATGTTTAATTGGAACAATTCAGAGAACTGGGAATACTTCGGTTTTCCAGCATATGACCTTTGTGAAGACAGATGTGTAATGCCTTCATGAAAAACAATATTCTCTTAGAGATGATTCTGATATGCCAAGCAAATGGTGAGAGAGGAAGCACAAGTTAGAGTATTTTGCTGTTCTCATTTTTGGATCTCATTAGAGAAAGATGCACTTTCTCTCCCACACCCCGGGCGTTTCCCACACAGGGCTTTTAAAACCCTTTAGCTCGCATCTCCTCTGGAATGGAGGATGTGATTTACTCCGGAGTCCCTGAGAGCTATCAGGGAGCACTCCAGACAAAATTCGGGTTTTTACATTGTGTGTTAGAGCATAGCTCGATTTATAGCTAGGGTAAAAAAAAATCCACTTTTTGTGTCATCTTTTTTGGGACAGTAAAGTCTGTAAGGTAAAGCCTCGAAGTAAACTTGTGCTAAAGCCTGCTGTGTGAAGAATGCAATCATCTTCCCATGGGGAAATGTGGTGTGTTCCCATTACACGAACACATCTTTGGATGGGATATGTCTCCCTGCGGAGGGTGGGAAACCACAGAACTGTGGGGAGAGATAGTGTGAATGCCTCATATTTCTTTGAAATGGATGAAATGTCTTTGTGGTGCCCATTAGCTGCACAGGACCCATTTTTCTATGGGTTGATCCCATGATGCTGCTGTGACCAGTGCTGAGCTGAAAAGGGGAGGGGGAAATTTCATAAAACATTTTCCCCAGTGATGCCTGCTCCCTTTCTCAGTAATATACATTTGTAACAGTGAGTGAAACTATTCAGAAGAGAAGCAGGAGTCTGGAGAAGAGAGATGACACCCCTGTGTTTTACATAGTTGACTAGTTGGGGTGGGACGCGGATGCACATAAGCATTTGCATTCAGCCCCAACAAGTCATGTGTAAAGCTGAGCAGGAGAGTAGCTGGATTGGGGCAAAAGGCTTGTTGCTTAGCACTAACAGCCAACAAAATGATAGAGGAGCTCTGAGGTTGCAATTCCTTCTTCCTGCTCTCTTCAGATTGAGGACAGTGGGAGGGCCTCCTTTGCCTGGAATGGTGCCATCACAAATCTGACTGGCCATGTGGCAGCATCATGCAATTGTGTTCACTACATGTTCCCTGATCAGCTGGGATCATGAAGTAAAAAGCTTTTTCAGATTTTTGTTTAAAGTGTGCCAGAGCACAGCAAATTGGGGGAACAATGGCTGTGAATAGGTGCACAAGTGGAAGGTGAATTTTTTCATGGGCCATTCTGCCATCCACCTGCCCCCCTGCCAACAGTAGATTTTGCATTGAAAACTTAACCTCCCCAAAACATTGCTAGCTATAATGGTCAAAGGGTTGCTACCAAATGGGCAGTGCCAATCGCGTGGTAAAGACTCAGGCAATTATTGCCCTCCCAGGTTCATAGGAGATAATCAGAGGAGATACTGTAATCAGGTCATACATTATTGACTCCACTCTCTCAGTGGCAGGCCTTTAAGCACTGCTGTGGAACTTGGGCAGTAGACTGGCCTCTCCTAAGCACAAGTCTTGCTTCAGGCCTGGTTTCAGTACAGAAACTGCCTCGGTCACTCTGATGGAAGACCTATACCAAGAGACAGACAGAGAGGTGGTGACACTGTTGACTCTCCTGGACCTTTCAATAGCCTTTGATATGATTGACAATGGAATTCTTCTGAATAGGCTGTCTTGGTTTGGAATCGGGGCATTGTTTCCTCAGTGGTTCCATTTCTACCTGAAGAGCTGATTCCAGAAACTGGTGTTGTTTGGTCCCATATCCCCATGTTATGGGGACCCATAGGCTTCTCTAATCTCTACCGTCTCCCATGCTTGTTTTGGTAACATCGACATGAAGCTACTGAGCGAGGTCATCCATGGATTTGGAGTGAGGTGCATGGTGATGACACCCAGCTCTATTTTTTCCTTTTCAAATAGTTCAGATGGCTAATTATGAATTAATATGCTAAATCAGTGTCTGGTGTCGGTAATAAACTGAATGAGGGCCAATAAACTAAAGTTCATTACAGACAAAATGGAGAAATAATTGGTGATGTGTTCAACCTGTTCTGGATGGGGTTGTATGCCCCCTGAAGGATCAGTCTGAGAGTGCTCAAAGACGCAGCCTTGTCACTGGAAGCCCAAGTGGCCACTGGCACTGAGTGCTGTCTGCCAGCTGCAGCTCAGTAGAAGGTGAAATTAGTGGCAACTGGTGAATGGACCAATCTCTGGGTGTGATGTCCCTTCTCTAAAATACGTTCCACAGAGAGACTCACCTAACCTCACTTTGGGCACCAAGCAAATATTTCAGTATTTTTCCCCCAGGCCTTTCAATGGCCGCTGATGCTGGTTTTGTGCTGCAGAAGGATCTGTCATTTTATTCTTGTGATGCTTTCATAATTTGTTTGTGATTTTATTGTTTTATTGAGTTTTGTTTGTTGCTGTTAGCTATCCTAGGAATATTTGCTATGGAAAGATGGAATCAGGGGGGTAGTTGTCTGTAAAATTAAATGAATAGATGAATGCATGAAAGAAGTGTCAATATATTAAATAGAACATTGACTCCAGGTGTCTCAGGCATGCCAATAAGTGACCATTTTGTGGATCCTGCATGCAGCCAATTATCACCTTCTTTGCTTAGCCTTGGGATGCTCCAATATGCTTTTGAGCACAATTTCTTTTTCTTTTTTACCCTCACTGTTAGTAATATCGCTTGTAAAGCAACTGACCCTCGACTTTGGTAGGGTTGAGATATGCAGAGGCAAAGAATGCTTTGTGGCTTTTACGAGTTAAGTAATATAGTCAAGGCGTGGAGTTGGAAATAATGCTCTGGCGCAGAAGATCAGAAAGCAATTATGCATGGGCCGAAATGTATTCAGAAGTGATCCATCATGCTGTCTCGGACTGCTTTATATGCAGAAAGATCATCTGCTTTAATCTCACCATTCCATCCCCCGCCACCCTGCCCGCAAATTCAAGCTATGTGTCATACATATTATGCAAGAAGTTACTCTGGGCGGCAGCATCGAGTTCACTATTGAAGCCCTTTTCTTAGTTTTAGATGAGCCCTACTTTGCAGAAGGAAAAAAAACAACCCTTAAAGTCCTCTTCTCAAAATGGAAGGGTTTTGCCAGTCTGTATTCTGACACTTCTTTTCTTCTCTCACAAGAGCAGGCACTTAAAGTATATTGTTTTTAACTGTACACCACTGTTTCGCCTTATGTGAAATCTCCCTCAGGCTCAGGGAATTGTTTTCTTAAGCCTATCAGTTGGTGTGATACAGATTCCCTCCTCTGTTGCCTGCCACATACACAGAATTTCATAAAATCCCCCACTCTCCTCCAAACTTCTACACATATTGTATGCATGTTTTATTGATTTCCCTAGTGGTACTTGGTAAACTTTTGAGTTTACTTACAGTCAGCTGGAATCTATGCACTGGAAAACAGATTGTGGATAGAGAAGAAGAAAATGACAACCTTTGATTATTGAGAACTCAGTTACCTAATAGCCACAACCCACTGCTGTGCACAAATGGGTTATTTGTAGAGAGGAGCAGAAACACTTGTGACCCACCGAGTCAGGCAGTGTTTGACAACCCCCAGTCCCTCACAGGCAGCAAAAAGACAAGCGATATTTTGAGCGCCACTGCACCACCATCCTAGACAGTCCTCCATCCATGATAGTGGTCTGGATTTAGCTTGGGGTAAAGTTCTGCAGGCCTGCAGTGGAGTAAGAATTCTTAATGACAGTGTTGTATTAACAGACATGGAAACTGTATGCTGACTTATATTTGGGGGATTCAATACACCTTCCTGATCTGAATGCTGTTCTGCCTCATAAAGCACAGACACGCTTTCCCTTCCCTGCTCCTCCCATTCCCTCCCTCCCGTTCGCATCTCACAGCACCAATGCAGCAGCGGGTTCTAAAAATGGTTCCACATAGCAGCTCTCCATGTGAGCAGTTCTCATATTTCTAATGGCAGCTGCTGTTGGCCTGGATAATGACTGAGCTGAACCATGTGGTAAGTAGCATGCAAACATTAGGGCTCTCCATATGGAGAGCTACCATGCAAACGTATTGCCTAGCTGCCTCTGCATAGAATCACATTTTTGTGACATGGGCAGTTGTGAGAGTATAGTGCCATGTTTATAGTGCAATATTCTACCTGTATGTAGAAGTATGCATAATAGTTTGCAGCCAATACTTAATTTTGTTGTTGATGGCTATCTGTTCTTTGGTTCTGGTCAATGATTGTATTAATGTAATCTGAATCTGACTGCCCTTTCTCTACAGGGCTGTTTCCTCATTTCCCCACTCCCACATGTTCAACAGAATGTGTGAAGGAGATGGGACCATGCCATCTAACCACATCCCTAAATGTGGCTTTTAAAATGACGCTTGGGGAATAGCCAAAAGGAGCTGGGCAGTATCTGGTTTGGCAAATGCCATCCTTTAAAGTGTGAGGGTGCAAAGGATTCAGATAAAACAGGACACAGAGCAGAACCACATAAAGAGCAGACAGAAGGTGGTGCCAGCTGGTCAAAGAGTCAAAAGAAAGATAGCAGACACCAGGGAAGAGACCAGTGTATAGGTGCTTATATGCCAATGCCAGAAGCCTCTGAGCCAAGATGAGTGAGCTGGAGTGCTTGGTTGATAACAAAGAAATAGATATAGTGGGCATAACAGAAACATGGTGGAACCATGGGAACCAGTGGGACACTGTTATCCCTGGATATAAATTCTATAGAAAGGACAGGGAGGGGCACCTTGGAGGTGGAGTAGCACTGTATGTTATAGAAGGGATAGAATCTAACAAGGTAGAAAACCTAGGTGGACTGGAGTCCTCCACAGAAACCCTGTGGGTGACTATACAAGGCTGGAAAGGGAACGTGCTACTGGGGATGTGCTATCTCCCACCGGATCAAAACGCTGATGGTGAGTGGGAGTTGCAGGAGGAAATCAGGGAGGCATCAAGGAGAGGCAGGGCAATAATAATGGGTGAATTCAATTACCCACACATAGATTGAGTAAATTCACAGTAAAGTAATGATAAAGAGGTCAAATTTCTAAATAAGCTGAATGTCTGTGCCCTAGAACAGTTGGTCTTGGAACCAAACAAAGAGAAGGCGACCTTGGACTTAATCCTGTGTGGCACCCAGGACCTTGTGCGTGATGTCAGTGTCATCGACCCTTTAGGGAACAGTGACCATAGTGCGATCAAATGCAGCAAACATGCGGGGAGAGAATCAGCAAGGAAGTCTAACATAGACACTTTGAATTTCAGATGAGGAAACTTCTTCAAAATGAGGAGCATTGTGAACAGAACTCTGAAAGGGAAAATCAGGAGAGTCAATACTAGGGATGTGCAAAAGGTTTCGGGCACAGATCGATCTGTGCCCGAAACGGGCAATTTCGGGTGATTTGGGGCAGAACCGAATCACCCCCAATGCCCCCCAATATTTTTTGTGCCTGAGCCAAATCACCCCTGATTCGTGCCTGAAAAATTCAGGTGATTCGGGATGACGTCTCTTTGAATTTCCCGCCTTTTTGCCTCCATTGATTTGAATGCAAAAAGGTCTGATGTGACGTCAGCTCGAATTTTGGGTCAGAGGGGCAAAATAGCAGGGTGGGGTGGTAGTGCCTAATGGGTGGAGGCTACCACCCCAATTGCAGGGGAATTGGGCAAAGGGCTGATTTTTGGGGAATTTTTGAAGTTTTAGTGTCTTTGGGGCAGATCGGGGCATAGCGTGGGATCTGGGCAAAAAGAGTGGGGTGGGGTGGTAGTTCCTACTGGTAGGAGGCTACCACCCCAATTTCAGAGTGATTGGGCAGAGGGCTGATTTTTGGGGAATTGTTGAAGTTTTCGCGTCTTTAAGGGTTTTCTCCATAAAGAAGCATGGAGGTGTCAGCAAATGTATAGCTTCACATCGGGGGCAAAGGGGTGGCCTAGAGCAGTGTGGGGTTGGTGGTAGTTCCAGGTAGGGGCAAGGAAGCTACCTGAATTTTTTCAAAGGATTTGGGCAGAGGGCTGATTTTTGGGGAATTGTTGAAGATTACGCGTCTTTTTTCCTCATAAGGTATAATAATGGAGCTTTCAGCATCCCCATAAGTGCACTTGTGGGGTGCTGGGGTGGCCCAGAGCAAGTGGTGGTGTAGTGCACATAGGGTGCCAACCACCCCCATGGGTTTCTAACCCATGGGGTACAGGGTTCTGTTGTTTCTGAGGTATTCTGAGTGTGGATTCTATGATAGCAAATGAGATTTTCAATGAAACACCATGAATCCACTCTAATTTGCTATCATAGAATCCACACTCAGAATACCTCAGAAACAACAGAACCCTGTATCCCATGGGTTAGAAACCCATGGGGGTGGTTGGCACCCTATGTGCACTACATCACCACTCGCTCTGGGCCACCCCAGCACCCCACAAGTGCACTTATGGGGATGCTGAAAGCTCCATTATTATACCTTATGAGGAAAAAAGACGCGTAATCTTCAACAATTCCCCAAAAATCAGCCCTCTGCCCAAATCCTTTGAAAAAATTCAGGTAGCTTCCTTGCCCCTACCTGGAACTACCACCAACCCCACACTGCTCTAGGCCACCCCTTTGCCCCCGATGTGAAGCTATACATTTGCTGACACCTCCATGCTTCTTTATGGAGAAAACCCTTAAAGACACAAAAACTTCAACAATTCCCCAAAAATCAGCCCTCTGCCCAATCACTCTGAAATTGGGGTGGTAGCCTCCTCCCAGTAGGAACTACCACCCCACTCCACTCTTTTTGCCCAGATCCCACGCTATGCCCCCAAACTGCCCCAAAGACATGAAAACTTCAAAATTTTCCCCAAAATCAGCCCTTTGTCCAACCCCCCTGAAATTTGTGTGGTAGCCTCCACCCATTGGGCACTACCATGCCACCCCACTATTTTTCCCCTGGGACCAGTTTTTCTAACCCGAATCAATTCGGATTCAGATTTGGATTTAATCCGAATCCGAACCGAATCAGGGGTGATTCGGGTAGCCCATATTCAGGCACAGAACAGAACGGGGGTGATTCGGTTCAGGTCTCAAACCGAATCACCGAAAACCCGAATTGCACACCCCTAGTCAATACGCTCCAGAATGCATGGAGTTTACTCAAAACCACAATACTAGAAGCCCAGTTAGATTGTATACCCAAGAGGAGGAATGGTACCACTAAGTCCAGGAGGATGCCTGCATGGCTAACAGGTAATGTCAAGGAAGCCATAAAAGGGAAGAAGACTTCCTTCCAAAATTGGAAGTCGTTTCTAAATGAAGAGAACAGAAAGGAACACAAACTCTGGCAAAAGAAATGCAAGCTGACAATAAGGGAGGCGAAAAGAGAGTTTGAGGAACATTTAGCTAAAAGCATCAAGGGGAATAACAAAAACTTCTTTAAATACACCAGAAGCAGGAAACCTGCCAGGGAGGCGGTTGGACCATAAGACAATGAGGGAGCGAAGGGATTATTAAGGAGGATATGGAGGTTGCAGAGAAGCTAAATGAGTTCTTTGCGTCCGTCTTCATGGCAGAGGATATTGAGCACTTACCTGTTCCTGAACCAGGCTTTTCTAGGATGGAGGCTAAAGAACTGAGTCAGATAGAAGTGACAAGAGATGATTTTCTAAATTGTCTGGAAAAACTGAAAACTAGCAAATTGCCAGGGCTGGATGGCATCCATCCAATAGTCCTCAATGAACTCAAATGTGAAATTGCTGACCTCCTTGCTAAAATATATAACTTATCCCTGCAATCAGGCTCTGTACTAGAGGACTGGAGAGTAGCAAATGTAACACCGATTTTCAAAAAGGGATCCAGGGCTGATCCAGGAAATTACAGGCCAGTTAGCTTAACGTCCGTTTCAGGCAAATTGATGGAAAACATCCTCAAGGAAAAATTGTAAAGCACATAGAAGAGCAGGCCCTGCTGATAGAGAACCAGCATGGCTTCTGCAAAGGCAAATTTTGCCTCCCAAACCTTTTGGAGTTTTTGAGAGTGTCAAAAGGTGTGTGGATCAAGGTGATCCAGTTGACATATTGTACCTGGACTTCCAAAAAGCTTTCAATAAAGTTCCTCATCAGAGACTCTTGAGAAAACTTAGCGGTCATGGGATAAGGGGACAAGTACATGTGTGGATTGCTAACTGACTGAAAGACAGGAAACAGAGGGTAGGTATAAATGGAGAGTTTTCACAGTGGAGGGAAGCAAGAAGTGGGGTCCCCCAGGGATCTGTACTGGGACCGGTGCTTTTTAATTTATTCATAAATGATCTAGAAGCAGGGTTAAGCAGTGAGGTGGCCAAATTTGCAGATGATACCAAACTCTTCTGGGTAGTGAAATCCAAAACGCATTGTGAGGAGATCCAAAAGGATCTCTCCAAACTGAGTGAGTAGGCAACAAAATGGCAAATGCAGTTCAGTGTTGGCAAGTTATGCACATTGGGACAAAAACCCCCAACTTCAAGTATACATTGATGGGATCGGAGCTGTCGGTGACTGACCAGGAGAGAGATTTTGGGGTCGTGGTGGAAAGCTCATTGAAAGCGTTGACCCAATGTGTAGCAGCTGTGAAAAAGGCCAGTTCCGTGCTAGGGATCATTAGGAAGGGGATTGAAAATAATATGGCTAATATTATAATGCCCTTAATACAAAACTATGGTGCGGCCACACCTGGACTACTGCATAGAATTCTGGTTACCACATCTAAAAAAGGACATTGTAAAACTGGAAAAGGTGCAGAAGAGGGCAACCAAGATGATCAGGGGCCTAGAACACCTTTCTTATGAGGCAAGGCTACAACACCTGCGGCTGTTTAGTTCAGAAAAAAGACGACTGTGGGGAGACATGACAGAGGTCTATAAAATCATGCATGGTTTAGAGAAAATGGATAGAGAGAAATTCTTTTCCCTCTCACATAACACTAGAACCAGGGGTCATCCCATGAGATTGATTGCCAGGAAAATTAGGTCCAATGAACGGAAGTACTTTTTCACACAAAGCATAATCAACTTGTGGAATTCTCTGCCATGAGATGTGGTGACAGCCAATAACCTGGATGGCTTTAAGAGAGGTTTGGATAACTTCATGGAGGAGAGGTCTATCAACGGCTACTAGTCAGAGGGCTATAGGCCAGCTTCAGCCTCAAAGTCAGGATGCCTCTGAGTACCAGTTGCAGGGGATTGACAGCAGGAGAGAGTGCATGCCCTCAGCTCCTGCCTGTAGGCATCCAGTGGTATCTGGTGGGCCACTGTGTGAAACAGGATGCTGGACTAGATGGGCCCGATCTAGCATGGCTATTTTTATGTTATGTAATATTGGGACACAAGCTAGACATCTCATCTCAGAATTCTCATCTCAAAGAAGGAGGAGTCTGCCATGCTGCCTTGGTTGCCAGAAGGGTGGCTGGCAGCGCACTGGGTCCTAGTGCCCCTCCCTCAGCCTATGCACTACAAAGCATAATGGACACGGAAAGGCTTCCTTGAACCGATCAGACAGCGCAGGCTGGCTCGGAGTCTTGCTGGCATTAAAGAGGGTGGGGAGAAAATAAGAGGCTGCTGGGGAGAGCCCTTTTGTCACCCTAGCACGCCCCTCCCAAAGCCAGCAAATCTCCAAGCTCTGGATTCGACCCTTGGGTGGGAGGAGAGCGGGGAGAAAGCTTCTTCTGCACCCACACAGCGTGACTAGTTTCAGGCTTAGGCGAGAGAGGAAGCTGCGGGTGGCTTTTTCTATCAGTCAACATCCCCTTCAAAGCCTATAAGGGGGCAGATGGAGAGCCCACACCCAAGTCCATCTCTGGCGCCCCGCTTTAAGAGGTGTGCCATGAGGAGGAGACAGGTGGCTCCTTCACCCGTGGCTGGCGGCACCACTTTCAAAGCCAGACTGGACCCTTGCAGGCATTAATGAGGGGCGGGGGCAAGGAGGAAGATGCTGGCGGCTCCTTCTCTCCCCCCTACTGGGACATTTGCAGAGTGCTGGGGGAGTGCTTGCAGATTTGGAAAGGAAGGTCAGGCAAAAGACGTAGCTACCAACAGCCACTTTTCCTCACACCCAAACTCCCTGCAAAGATCCTATCAGGAGCCCTTACTGGGACCTCTGCAGAGTGCTGGGGGAGAGAATCAATCATAGATGGCACCAGGAATCATCCTGGCAGCACAGTCTGGCCCTGGCCATGCCTTACATCAGGGAATCTGCTGGCCATGCCTTCAACATCAGGAAGTATGTATGTAAAAGAAGTGAATAGCCCCTAAATGATGATGATGATGATGATGATTACATTTTATATCCCGCTCTTCCTCCAAGGAGCCCAGAGCTGTGTAATACATAAGTTTCTCCTCACAACCACCCTGTGAAGTAGGTTAGGCTGAGAGAGAAGTGACTGGCCCAGAGCCACCCAGCAAGTATCATGGCTGAATGGGGATTTGAACTCAGGTCTTCCCGGTCCTAGTCCAGCACTCTAACCACTACACCATGTAGATGTTTTTGCATGATTCATGGTTCTACTTCCAGTTTTAATTGTAAACCACCCTGAGCCATTTTGGAAGGGCGGTATAAACATCAAATAAATAAATAATAATAAAATAATAAATAAATCTGCATGTTGTCACATCTGAAAAGGGATAATGTGGTGACAGAGATGCTAGAATTGTAGGGAACATTTTAAGAAGGCTTGGCGATTATAAATTTTCAAAGAGTACAAGCCCACCCTCCACAGAGTGATACTCTCAGATAGCCATTCTATAACATAGGTCCATAACTTAGTTTCATGGTTAAGCCAGCAGGCCCACTCAACTGATGTAACTGTGTGATTCAGATAAACACACATGGTTTATTAGAAGGAAAATAAAGGACAGAAAGAAAAAGTGAAATGAGAAACGCTCTGGAAGATCTGTGATCAAATTAGCTCCTTTGTTGACCTGAAGGGATTCACAGTGCTCTTTTACTCATGGAGCAGGAACCCATTCCTAAATTTTCAGAGTCTTGTGATGCACATCCTTTTTACATTTGCAAATGTGGTAGCTGCCATCCAGCTGTCATACAGTGGCAGGTACTGAACAAGGATTCTTCGCTGCAAGTGTCATAAATTTCCGTTTGAGCTAAGCAGCAAGGCAATCATGACAATTGATTCACCTCAGACAGATACAAGCGAGAAGATGAGGATAGCTGTAATAGCCCCATCTTGAAATAATGAGGGTTTGTGTCTTCAGTCCCATATGATGAAGCTAAAGGAGGAACAGCATAATTCAGACACGTTTTGGATGCCCATTTGTGCTTCATTTAAAAGATTAAACTTCTGACATTCAGGGACTGGGAACAGACCTTCCATTGATTATGCAAAATGGCTCCAACTTGTGATAGGATATAGGAACATAGGAAGCTGCATTATGCCCTTGGTCCATCTAGCCTAGTGTTGTCTACACTGACTGGCAGTGGCTCTCCAAGGTTTCAGGCTTGAGCCTTTCCCAGCTTTACCTGCAAATATCAGGGATTGAACCTGGGACCTTCTGTATGCAAAGCCGATGCTGAGGTCATTCACACAATCCAAAACTGTTCTACCCAGGTTTGGGAGCTGTGTGTGCCTCCCAAATTTCATTTGTGTGGAAGCAAGGTAGGAGGAAAACCTGGGTAGTGTTTCCTCCTATTTTGCTTCCACACAACTGAAAATTGGGAGCACACACAGCTCCCAAACCTGAGTAGAACACAGTTCTGGATTGTGTGAATGACCCTGTTCTGTCATTGAGCTACATTTAAAATTAGTCCAATGGGGCGGACGAGTCCTAAAAGGATTTGTCTCATGGTGTTGAGAATAGACCTTTCTGCATGGGTCTTGCTTGCAAGCTCAGAATTTAACTGATTCACATATTTTCTCCCAGGTCAGGCAGATTATTTATTTATTATGTTTTTACATCACTCCAAACTTCCATTTCTGAGCAGTTTACAGCAACATGCAATATATGTGTAATTGCAATGTAATGCAATGTAGCAGACAAAGGCGGAGCTACAATTGGACAGATGTGTTCAAAGAACATGAACCACCTAGCAAATGGGTGGTTCACCTCCTCCCTCCCCCTGCTAGCCAGCTGCCCACTCCTGCTGCTCTCCTGGCCAATTACTTGCCACCCACACTGCCTCTTGCTGCCTGCTATGCCGCTCCACCACTCCACATCCCACCGGCTCCCAGGTTGTGGGAAGGAGAAAAGCCCCCAATCGGAGGTTCCTCCAGTTCTGGGCTGGGCAGAAGGAGGAAGCTTCCATTCAGGGCTTTCCTCCTTCCCACCACCCTGGAGCCAGTGGGATTGGGGGTAGGACAATAGGCAGCAGGTAGTGAGAGGTAGTGCAAGGCAGCACAGACAGCAAGAGGCAGTGCGGAATTCCCACCACCTAGGAGGCAGCCCAGGTGGTGGCTGAGGCAGTGGTAGAAGGGCCACCAATGGTAAGGGGGCTGTGCGCATAAAGCATACCCCACTGCAGATGGGAGTAGGGGCCATGCATGCAATCTGGCCATGGGCCTGCTGGGGAGGGGGGGTGAATGAAGACTCACCCTCCACTAGCTACACCAGTGGTAGCAGCTATGGTCATAAAGGTTTCTTGTCTTGTCCTGTTTTTTGTGCCCTAGCTGGGTGAAATTTGGTACTCCCTATTTCTGGCAAACAATTATCTGGATATTTGCATGTGTGGTGTGTATCAACTCTGGACACCTTTCCCCTCTATTGTCTCCTTTTTTTTTTGGTGGGAGAGTCATATTAATCAAGAGAAATCAGAAATCTGCAGGAAGGGATAGGGTTTTTTTTTACTAGTTTTTTTAACTAGTTATGCTTTTTATTTTTATTTTTTAATAATTATGCTCACAGATATTTTTAAAAATACCACACAATTTCTGAATGTGAATTTTGATAATGATATTGAGGATTCAAAATCTTAATATTGAATGTGAACTTCCAACTTAAAAATTGCATGCTTTTTACTTGTTGCCACCAAATGTGAATCCTCATAAGGTACCCAATACGGCTAAATACTAAATAGGACTACATGGCAACTATCAATATTATTAAACATAAGGTATCACCCAGAATGAAATGCTAAATATTACTGCACATTAATCAAATAAAACCAAATACTAAAATAACATTGAATATAGCTATCAGACAAAGTGATTTCATACATTTGACATCAAACTTCACAGAAGTAAAAACCAGGGCTCTAATTTCAGCTCTAATTTGTAGCTTTTTCAGGAGTTGTCCTTCAGCTCTGTTCATATTATCAGTGGTGACAAAACTGGGGTGCCCTTTGGACACTATCTCAGCTTTCGACTTTCCCTCTTGGTCAAGGACACCAGCTGAGTTTCGGAAACCCATAGTAAACAAGACAAGGGGCACCCAAGAGGTAGTTTACACAGAGTGCGGTAAATGCTCCAATAAAGGTGCATTCTATTTAAAATAGGAAATGGATCTTCTGTCAAAGTGTTGACAGGAGGATATTTTAAGTATATAGACAGGGCTGCTTTTTTCTCCCTTAACAAGAGATAAGCCTTTCTTCCTTTTGTTTATTTGGGATTTCCTTAGAATTTTACCAGCATTTAGAGAGGAAGAGATAACATCATTTCGATCTCTCTTCAGCATATTCTAGGGATGTATCACCTTGCAATTGGTGCCAGGGTGATAAGCGATAACACAGAAATGCTTCAATTTCCTTAGGTTTTGTTGCTCATCTTTCTTTTATTACCTCATCTAACACAAGTTCAGATTTTGCATCTTTCTAAACTGGTGGTGTAGCTGAGAATTCAGCTCTTGTATTGCAGTAGCTGATAAGGGTTGTGTCGGTATAGTTGCCACCAGAATTCATGATCAGCTCTGCTTTTGTGGGTAAAGAATCCAGATCAGCATCTTTATTGGAAGAAAGACTGTGCAGTCATTGCAGTCTTGCCCTCTAGCAGTTTCTTTAGATTCACAGTTGTATTGACTGTTCTCCATAATATACTATCAGGAAGAAGTACCATTTTAAGGGTCCAGATGCCAATTCCATCAGCAAGGGGCATTTAAACCTACTTAATATAGATGGTGAGGGTGGCGGGGAGGGTGCATTGCTCTTTGTACAAGTGTCTCTGATATCAAAAAGCACAGATAAATGCTTCAGCAGCAAGTCTTGGTTAAAAAAAAATGTTAGAGCAAGAAATGCATTTACACTATGCTCTAGAATTCCAGTGTTCTAGTTGTAGTAGGTACTAGGGAAAGATGATACTAAAGATAGCTCCTACTTCCTTATTTGCAGTGCCTAGTATCCAATTTGAATTGGAGGTCCAATAAATACTGAATACTGTGGCACCAACTTTGGTCTACCCAAACCTCATATCTCTCTGCAAGTGACCAATTGTGCTCCAGGAGGTGCCATTACAGTATATCTAAATCCAAAGCTTTGTTGTGACCATAGGGATCTTAAGGACATCATTCCTGGAGGGAGATGTGGTTTTCCTTGAAATAGTTTTCACTGAAAATGTACTTACAAAGAATAGAATTCCTAAAATAAGTTTTGAGCCTTCTGAAATTGAATATCCATGATACTATAGACTATGCTCAGTGGGGGACCTAGTACCATACCCAGCCCAAATCTTCATTTTAGCCCAAAGCATTCCAGATGGGCAACCAAAGCATTCTAAAAGATGGCTGATTTAAGGCCCTTCTTAAGACCCACCTGTTTCACCAGGCGTTTGCCCTTAAGTATTTTTTTAAATTGATGTTGATATTTCTGTTGTTTACTGCCTAGAGTCTTTGGAGGAAGTGGTATATAAGAAGTTTCAATAAATAAATAAATAAACCCCAACAGTGACACTGCTGTACACCAACAAATAAAGAAAAGCAAGGAAGAGAACCATCTGAGAACCTTCTCCAAAATTTCTCTTTGGGAGCACCCCTGTAGTGAGGGAAGGCTTTGAGGGAGGTATAGGTCTCACTTAGAGCAATTGCAGGAAGGGTTTTTCCTAATAAGGGGGGAAAGCCCAGAAAAATCAAAAGAGAAGGACCAATCCGGAGGACTGGGTGGGAACTAAACTCACAGCCACCAGCAGAAGAAGAGAAAGTTTCTTCTTTAGTTTGTTCTGCCCAGGAGTGCACTGAGGAAGCAGCTGGCTGAAAAGCTGCTGGGGAAATGGGAAGCAAAGAGCCCTGCCTGTGAGTAATAAGATAGGGACCCGTTCAGTTAGACACGTCAGGGAAGTTATTTTCCTTTATTGTATTGTATTGACAATCCAAGTTGTCAAGTTAATGAAAACTCTCTCTCACACACAATTTGTTTTATGAAAAGACAATTGTGCTTATTGCATAACTTTTTCTTTTAATCTAATAATAAATCCTTGTAGCTGAAGGGTGCTACTCTTCATTTTGGGTCACATGCCTTTGGAGGCCTAGGACTGCTCAGCTCTTCTAGGGAAGGATTTGCTGCTTTAATCTCACCTAGGAATCTTAGATGAAGAGAGTGGTTTGTCCCAAATTAAAATAAAGTGGATGGTAGCAGCCTTCTGTGAATCGCTTATAGTCAAGGATTCACCCCAGTGAACTCCCTCCTCCTCCTCTGGCTCTGGTAGAAGCTATCACAACCCCCTTGAAATTCTAGAGAAAAATTTTCTCTAGAGAAAAATGTCAGAGGAAGTTTCTGACATTCAGAGAGATTGTCCACTTTGGAGAATTTTCTCCACATTCCTAAGAATATGACTCTTCAGAGTGAGCAAGTCTGGAAAGCTTATTCCATGCTTCCCTGATATGCCATGCTATAAAGTTGTGGGGAGGGGCAGCAGGCATCTCCCAACAGAGCAGCGCATTTGAATGCAACAAACCTGTCTACAGTATACGGACATGTTTTTAGTGCATTGCGTAGTAGCTCTATAATGTCAGGATACCTTAGGAAGTGAAATGTGAACAAGGTCAGGTACAGGGTAACCTCAATGCACCTGTAGCCTTTTTATACAATTCTTCCAAACTGAATAGTACCAAATCCAAATCCCCAACTAGGTATATATGAGAAGCTGCTTTTTACTGAATCAGTTCACTGGTCCATGTAACCAAATATTGCCTTTCCCAACTGGCAGCAACCAGCAGGTCTCCAAGGACTCAGGCAGAATGATCTTTTCCAGCCCTGTATACAATATCATCTTTACTAGAGATGCTAGGAATTGATCTGGGGCCTGCTGCACACAAAGTATGTGCACTATCATTGAGTTAAAGCCATTCCTGCAAGCTGGGGTTATTATGTTGATACACTTCTGTTGTCATAGAGAGATTTTCTCTAACTCATCTAGTTTTTCAGTCAGTAGTCTTTTGGCAGGTGCCATGGACTCCTCTTTGGGGTTTTAGGGGTCTCTCATACCATGAGGAAAAACCTTGAACCACGTTCCCTGGGTACAGCTCAAAACTCCTCTTGCAGTTTTCAGCAAGTCCCTACCACTCTTCCATGGTTCCATAGGCATATGCTGGTAGATCCTGAGGATCCCAAACATGGGACCTTTTTTGGTTGAGAGTGGGGTAGAAAGAGGGAAATTGCCCTAGGCCACACACATAGAGTGGGGCATCTAAACTATGGTTAAGTCTTTGAAATGACCAGATCAATCCTGTTCATTCAAGGCAGTAAAACTAATCAGTTAAAATATAACCCCAGGATCAAGAGTTGTTTCAGTATTTTGGGTTATTACATTGACACATGCAGTGCTTCAATCATGTTCTGCACCCTCTCAGTGATGTAGATAGGTTATACCTCCCTTGCAGCTCAGGTGGAAGAGGAATGCTGCAAGTCCATCAAACAGTAGAGGAGGAGAAAAGAGGCCTTGAAGAATATATAAAGGACAGTGAAGAAGATGCACTTCAAATTGTCAATAACGAGGAACTATTCAACACCAATGAAACAAAGCAGGCCTACAAGAAAGAACAAGTCAAGAACCGAGCAGAAAATTGGAAAAATAAGCCACTGCATGGTCAATATTTGCACAATATAAGTGGAAAATCAGACATCACCAAGACCTGGCAATGGCTTAAGAATGGCAACTTGAAGAAAGAAACAGAGGGTTTAATACTGGCTGCACAAGAACAGGCACTAAGAACAAATGCAATAAGAGCAAAAGTCGAAAAGTCAACAACAAACAGCAACTGCCACCTTTGAAAAGAAGCAGATGAAACAGCAGATTAGGACCACCTAATCAGCTGTTGAAAAAAGATTGCACAGACTGACTACAAAGGCATGACAAGGTAGCAGGGATGATACACTGGAACATCTGCAAAAAATACAAGCTACCTGTAGCCAAAAATTGGTGGGACCATAAAATTGAAAAAGTTGAAGAAAATGAAGATGTAAAAATATTATGGGACTTCCGACTACAGACAGACAAACATCTGCCACACAATACACCAGATATAACTGTAGTTGAGAAGAAAGAAAAACAAGTTAAAATAATCAACATAGCAATATCCGGTGATAGAAACACAGAAGAAAAAGAAATAGAAAAAAACCAAAAAATACGAAGATCTACAAATTGAAATTGAAAGGCTGTGGCAGAAGAAGACCAAAATAATCCCAGTAGTAATTGGTGCTCTAGGTGCAATTCCAAAACACCCTGAAGAGCACCTCAACACCATAAGGGCCACAGAAATCACCATCAGCCAATTACAAAAAGCAACTTTACTGGGAAGAGCCTATATCATGTGACGATATCTATAATAATAACAGCAACAATATTAATAATAATATTCAGCCATCCCAGGTCCTTGGGAAGGACTCGATGTCTGGATAAAACAAACCAGTCTATAACACCTATCTGACTGTTTAAACAAGAATAATAATAACAACAATAATAATTAATACAAATAATTAATAATATAATAATTAAATAATAAATAATTAGTAATAATATACCACTTTTCAACAACAGTTTCCAAAGCCGTTTACATAGAAAAATAAATAAATAATAAATAAGATGATCCCCTATCCCCAAAAATCTCACAATCTAAAAAGTAACGTAAGGTAGACATCAACAACAGTGGAAAGGAAGGATGTTATGCTGGGGTTGGAGAGGGCCAGCTGCTCTCCCTCTGCTAAATCACCACTTTGAAAGGTGCCCCTTTGCTCACTTAGCAGGGTTTGCAACCTTTGCAAAGAGCCCCAGGTGCTTGTCTCCTGATTCTCAACTGTGCCTGTAAGGTCAAATCAGCACTGCCCTGCAGTAAATATGATGTTATTTCCCTGTCCTCGTCATTTGCAGTGGTTTCCTTCTAGCTGCCCTCATACTCCTGCACAGTTTCATGATTATACAAGTTGTTCTAGTAAGATCTAATCAGCCTACTTTCCTTTCACTGTCTCTACAACTGGACTAAATTTGATTCCAATTGAGGTCCACAAGTTATATCTCTTGTACCTCAAATGTTCATGCATCCACCATCTTGGATTGGGGTGGATGACATCATTACAAACTACACCACTGAGGTGTCCCTGTGTGCCACTCACTACCACTGTACCAAATTTGGTTTAAATTGGTTAGACAGTCCTCATGTTAGTGCACTTGCACCTCAAAGGTTCACACGTCCACCATGTTGGATTGGGGTGGATGACCTCACCACAAACTACACCATTGGGGCATCCCTATGTGTTCATACAGCTGTAACAAATTTGGTTCAAATTGGTTAGACAGTCCACAAGTTAGTACACTTGTGCCTCAAAAGTTTATGTGTCCACCATCTTGAACTGGGTTGGATGACATTGTCACAATCTACACTGTTGAGGTGTCCCTATGTGTCCCTACAGCTGTAGCAAAGTTAGTTCAAATAGGTTAAGCAGTTCACAGGTCAGCCCACTGTGCCTCAAAAGTTTTTGTGTCCACCACATTGGACTGGCATGGATGACATCTTCACAATCTATGCTATTGCGGTGTCCCTGTGTGTCACTCACTGCAACTGTATCCAGTTTGGAGCAAATGGTTTAGACAGTCCACAAATTAGCCAGCATGTACCTCAGAAGTTCACACATCCACCAACTTAGAGTGGGATCGATGACATCCTCATAAACCGTGCCATTGAGGCATGCCTATGTGTCCCTCCAGATGCAGCAAATTTGGTTCAAATTAGTTAAGCGGTTCACTAGTTAACCCACTTGTGCCTCAAATGTTTACTTGTCTGCTATCTTGAATCAGCATGGATGACATCATCACAAGCTATGTAGTTGAGGTGTCCCTGTGTGTCACTTACTGCAACTGTACCTCATTTGGTTTAAATTGGTTACACATTCCATAAATTAGCCCGCTTGTGCCTCAGACATGGCTGCCATTTTGAATTGGAGTAGATGACATCATCACACACCATGCCATTTGGGCATCCCTATGGGTTCCTACAGCTGTAGCAAATTTGGTTAAAATCGGTTAAGTGGTTCACAAGTTAGCCCTCTCGCGCCTCAAATGTTCACACATCTGCCATCTTGGATCAGGGTGGATGACATCATCACAAACTATGCCATTGAGGTGTCCCTAAGTGTCTCTACAACAGTACCTGATTTGGTTCATATTGGTCCACACGTTGCAAAGTTGATACCGGGGGCGGGGGGACGGACGGACACGGACGTACACACACAGAGAAAGCGAGGCTAAAAATCAATGGCCAGGAATTCCATCACATTTTAGACAGTTTGGACAGATGACTCCTTTGTCCAATAGGCAGGCTGACTTTCTTTTAATCCAATCATTTATTTTCATAAGATTTAGGATGAATTGATGCTATAAGACTATAATGAAAAAGCTTCCATTTTGTGACGACGCAGGTCATTAGGCTCAATGCCAGTGTGTTCATTCAGCTAATGGACTAATGTGTAGTTTTCATTTCCCATCAATTCCTATTTGCAAGCTGTAATAAATGTATAACCCTTTATAGAAATTCATCAGTGATTAATAGGAATAATGACCCATAGCTTTGAGTAAAATCCTCTACAATGTAAAGGAAACAGCATCATGCCTATATCATACAGAAAAGAACTATTGAGAGACCACATTCATCTATTAACTATTATGATTCTTAGCAGTTACCAAAAGATTTAGAACCACTTCTCCATCTTCCATGTTGACTGCATTTTTAACATTTTCCAGGAAATAAACCATGGATTTAATGGGAGGTCTTACTCTGTGATGCCTTTTAATTTCTAGCACTTTCCCCCCAGAACTCCTTTGTTTTGACAGTGAATGCAAAAATTATCCACTTTTCCTCTTCTCCAACACTTATCATTCAGCATAAGAAACATTTTGTCAAGTGTCATATACATCATGTAAATTGAGCCCTTTGCAGACATGGAAGCACCTTTCCCCCCACACCCTGTGTGAATCCACTTTAAGAATTTTTTCATTGAAAAGTGGTATATAAATATTGGCTGACATATTCCACAATCTTACAAGGATTGAGCAAGAGCTCCATTATGGCAAGCAGTGACTATACAGTGCATGAGGCTTGATTCTCAGCACTGGGTGGGTGAAAGGGAAGGGAAAGGAGAAGCAGGTTTTGCTTCTTTCCCCTCCCCACAAAAGCCCTTTCCGAGTCAAGGAATAAGTCCATGAGGGCTGTGTGACCCTCATGGACTTATTCCAACACATGGATAGGGCTTTTGCTGGGAGGGGAAAGGAGCAAAATTCTCTCCCCCCTCCACCCATACAGGGTGCTCTTGACCCTTGCCCTTCATGGCTAATAAAAGCTGCCAGGGACGGTACAGGTAGATGGTTGGAGGTGATTTTAATGCCTCATTAAGAAAAGGCAGGATGCCATCATGCCTCAAGGAGGCGATGGTAAGACTATTATTAAAAAAGCCCTCCCTTGATCTGTCCAACCCAGACAACTATAGACCAGTCTCTAACCTGCCTTTTTTTTGAAAGGTGATATAGCATGTGGTGGCTTCCCAGCTGCAGAGGGTCTTGGATGATATGGATTATCTAGATCCTTTTCAAACTGGCTTCCGCCCCGGATACGGGACTGAGACTGCCTCACGTCACGGCTGGATTACTGTAAAGTGCTCTATGTGGGGCTGCCCTTGAAGAATATACGGAAACTGTAGCTAGTGCAAAATATGGCAGCCAGGGTTTTATCTGGAGCTGTCCGATGGGAGCACATCACACCCATTTTGAAAGAGCTGCACTGGCTACCAGTTTGTTTTCAGGTCCAATTCAAGGTGCTGGTTTTGACCTTTAAAGCCCTTAATGGTTTGGGCCCAGGATACCTGAGGGACCGCCTGCTCCCAAGGGTTGCTGCCCACTTGACGAGGTCATCTGAGGAGGCCCTGCTCCAGGTGCCGACAATGAGGGAGGCTCGGTTGTCATGCACGCGGGACAGGGCCTTCTCTTTTGCTGCCCCTAGACTCTGGAATGCTCTCCCGGTGGCTATTCGCTCCTCGGTCTCCATCACAGCTTTTAGAAAACATGTTAAATCCTAGCTTTTTAACCAGGCTTTCATATGATTGTCTCTGCTGCTGCTCTTTGTATTTTGTATTGTTTTTATGCTTGTGTTTTAAATTTTTTAAATCAGATTTGTTTTATATTTTTAGCTTAATATCTTAATTGTCATTTTTACAATCTTGTTATTAAATTTTGCTGTAAACCGGCTTGGGATTGTTTTAATGAAAGGCGGTATATAAATTTAACAATAAATAAAATACAGTTCTGCAAAAGAAATTTTGCACTCTATCAGTTTAGTCAGTCCTCGTAAGGTTGTGCAGCATGTCAGCCAATACAAATGCAAATACAAATACAAATAATAATAATAATAAGAAGAAACAGCTTTTGGCTTAAACACCTAACAAGCCTTTATAAACAACTATCAAAACAGTTCAATCACATTTTGAAAGGAGGTGATATTGAGCAATGGCTAACCACTGGGAAAACTCATCTCATCATGAAAGACCCAGCAAAAGGTGCAGTTCCAAGTAATTATAGACCGATAACCTGTTTGCCAACCATGTTCAAATTATTAACTGGAATAACAACAGATGAAGTAATGCAACACTTATTAACTAACAAACAGCTTCCAGTTGAACAGAAAGGAAATTGCCCCAACACCAGAGGCACAAAAGACTAGTGGCTGATTGACAAAATGATTTTAGAAAATTGCAAGAGAAGAAAAACCAATCTAAGTGTTGCATGGATTGACTACAAGAAAGTCTTTGACTCATTGCCTCACACATGGATACTAAAATGTTTAGAAACAAACATTTCAACAGCAAAAACATTCAGATATTTATAAAATAAAATAAAAGCAATTAGCATGTAGAGTACACAGTTAACAATCAATGGTGAGACACTTGGACAGGTTAGCATTAGAAGAGGTATTTTCCAAGGAGACTCACTATCCCCTCTGTTGTTTGTAATCACTATGACTCCACTTTCACAAATACTAAACAAAACAGGCCTCGGATACCAATCAACCATCTGTCAACTATCTGTCAACCATCTGCCAATCAACCAAGTAAAATCAACCATCTGCTGTACATAGACGATCTGAAGTTGTATGGAAAGTCCCATTCAGAAATCGAATCACTGCTAAACACTGTCCGTATATTCAATAGCGATATAGCAATGGAGTTTGGACTAGACAAGTGTGCTGCATTAATAATGAACAGAGGGAAAATAAGAAAAACAGAAGGAATAGAACTGCCCAATGGAAGCAACATCAAGAACCTGGAAGAGAAAGAACATTACAAATACTTGGGCATTCTCCAGGCTGATAACATTGCACACGCTGAAGTTAAAAGAAAAATTGGAAGTGAATACATCAGGAGAGTTAGAAAAATCCTCAAGTCCAAACTCAATGGCGGGAACACCATAAACGCCATAAACACCTGGGCTATACCTGTTATCAGATACACTGCAGGAATAATAGACTGGACCCAGGCTGAGCTAAAGATGCTGGATCGTAAGACCAGGAAAATCATGACCATCAATCATGCACCCCCGCAGTGAAGTAGATAGGCTATACTTCCCTCGCAGCTCAGGTGGAAGAGAAATGCTGCAAGTCCATCAAACAGAGGAGGAGAAAAGAGGCCTTGAAGAATTTATAAAGGACAGTGAAGAAGATGCACTTCAAATGGTCAATAATGAGAAACTATTTAACACCAATGAAACAAAGCAGGCCTACAAGAAAGAACAAGTCAAGAACCAAGCAGAAAAATGGAAAAGTAAGCCACTGCATGGTCAATATTTGCACAATATAAGTGGAAAATCAGACATCACCAAGACCTGGCAATGGCTTAAGAATGGCAACTTGAAGAAAGAAACAGAGGGTTTAATACTGGCTGCACAAGAACAGGCACTAAGAACAAATGCAATAAGAGCAAAAGTCGAAAAGTCAACAACAAACAGCAACTGCCACCTTTGTAATGAAGCAGATGAAACCGTGGACCACCTAATCAGCTGTTGTAAAAAGATCGCACAGACTGACTACAAACAAAGGCATGACAAGGTAGCAGGGATGATACACTGGAACATCTGCAAAAAATACAAGCTACCTGTAGCCAAAAATTGGTGGGACCATAAAATTGAAAAAGTGGTAGAAAATGAAGATGCAAAAATATTATGGGACCTCTGACTACAGACAGACAAACATCTGCCACACAATACACCAGATGTAACTGTAGTCGAGAAGAAAGAAAAACAAGTTAAAATAATAGACATAGCAATACCAGGAGAGAGCAGAATAGAAGAAAAAGAAACAGAAAAAAATCACAAAATACAAAGATCTACAAATTGAAATTGAAAGGCTGTGGCAGAAGAAGACCAAAATAATCCCCGTGGTAATTGGCGCCCTAGGTGCAATTCCAAAACAACTTGAAGAGCACCTTAACACCATAGGGGCCACAGAAATCACCATCAGCCAATTACAAAAAGCAACTTTACAGGGAACAGCCTATATTTTGCGACGATATCTATAATAACCAACAGTATTGATGATAAAATTCAGCTATCCCAGGTCCTTGGGAAGGACTTGATGTCTGGATAAAACAAATCAGTCAATAACACTGTCTGACTGTGTAAACAAGAAATAATAATTTTAGAATGAAGGCCTTTCTTTAAGGTTATACTTGATACCTAACTGAGCAAACCTCTGTTAATGATTGAGCATTACCAGATTTACTAATCTTAACAGGCTTCATAGAGGGAGAAACACTCTCTGAGATAAGCAAGTCCTAGTCTGGGTATGGTTTTAAAGCTGCCATATACTGAGTCAGACCATTGGTCTATCTAGCTCAGTATTGTCTTCAAAAACTGGCAGCAACTTCTCCAAGATTGCAGGCAGGAATCTCTCTCAGCCCTATCTTTGAGAAGCCAGGGAGTGAACTTGAAACCTTCTGCTTTTCCCAGAGCGGCTGCATCCCCTGAGGGGAATATCTTACAGTGCTCACACATCAAGTCTCTCATTCATATGCAACCAGGGCGAACCCTGCTTAGCTAAGGGGACAAGTCATGCTTGCTACCACAAGACCAGCTCTTCTCTCCTGTCAGAACTAGTGATCTGAAATGTGCCCCACACCTGGAATACATTGCAATCATAGGAATCAGAGCTGGCCCTTCCATTCGGTGAGAGGAAGTGAGGTGGCAAATGTAGTGTGTGGAAGATCTGGCAGTGTCCGGCCAGTTTGCTTGTTCCCTAGCTCAACTGCTTGTGAACTTGCTTCTGCCAGTACTAATAGCACCATAGAGGAGACCGTTTTGCCCAGTTCTGTGGGCAGTACTCTCTTCACTTCTGTCTCCACTTCCTTTTCCTCATTTCCCCCCTGCTATTTTTTTTTAAAAATGCATGAAGAAAAAGATGAGAAGTGGCCATTCGCCCATCTGCTGGCTGGGCAAAATACATAGCTGTCACCAGGCAGACATCAAGTCTCAGCAGAGCAATCAGGTAAGGGCATAGCAGATGGGGGCTGGAGAAAGGGGGCAGCATTTGGTGCCTTACCTCTTGCACCAAAATGTCTTAGGTTGCTACTGATAGCTACACCATCAGCATGCAATCCTGCTACCGTATCAGGGCCAATGAGGCCATGTCCAGCTATGTCTGAATTCAGATGTGTTGTGTGTTTTCCAGTAATAGGTTCAACCCAATCAATTGCAGGGACTATGAGTGGAGCCTCAAGGGCTGCTGACAGGAGGTAGTACATCAAGCAAGGAGAGAAGGCCTTGCCAGTTCAGGGACTCCTAGCAGTTAAATCACCAGGTCTGGGCAATCCAGCGGCTTCACGTTGCCTTACAATTGCAGGGACAGTGTTATGCATCCCTATTCCCTTCTGTTCATGAAGAGGGCCCTGAGGTCAGAGCACACACAAGCCATCCTACTTTACTAGCATAAGGGACTTATGCCCTGAGATTTCTTACTCAAGCTTCAGAGTCCCCAACTCTACACACTGCTTAGGAACTTGTCTATGGCATTCTGCATCAGCTGAAGTTTCTGAATGATCTTCAAGGGCAGCCCCACAAATTAGTGAATTCTAAAGATTACAAGAGCAGAGATTATAGTTGCCAGGTCCTTGAAAAACATATTGAGCTTCTGAACCTCTGGAGGGGCATCTATTGAAACAGTCACTAGAGGCCATCCCAAGTCCACCATCCAGGCATGAGTTCATATTTAAAGGTAAAGTGTGCCCTCAAGTCGATTTCATATTGAGGGGTTGGAAATGTTGCTGAGGTCATCCTGAACATCCCTGTTGAGTTTTCTACCAAAGAGACACAAATCAGTAGTGTGAATATAAAAATCTGCTGTGATAGGATAAGCAGCATTTGCAAATGGTTTGTAAGCCCACACTGTAATGCAGATGTGACTAAAAATATCCCAGTTAACAGGGGGGGAAATGATATTATGAGCCCATTCCCACTACTAGGGGATGGAGAGCAATTTTTCCCCCAGTTTACCTGTTGCAAACAAGCTTCAGTAAGTATCACATATAAAAGAGCACCTGTAAAAGTATGACACCTTTTATTGGAATAACAACTTGACAGTATCACAAATATAAACTCACAATTCCCTGGAGGTCAGAATCCATGCACAGTTGTGCACTTTATACTTACTCTGTTACTGTAAAAGCTGAACTCTTCGACAACGAAATACCTTTTATGCATGTGACTTTCAACCTGATTTCTAAATGTGGCTGTCACTATTAATAATCCCAACTGCCTATAATTTGAAATAATGCTTGTTTACTGGAAGATAGCTGCCCGAAGATGACCTTATGCCTCGATGGTGTGTGGAGGAATGGAGTTTGCATTTGAACTCATTCCCTTCATGGGATTTGTTTGGTTTTAATTATAAGCTACCATAACAAGCTATGCTGCCTTTTAGATATTGAGGGCTTCCTCCAGGGCTTCTCAAATCCTTCTTCCCTAAGAAAACCTGCTGTATTTCTCTTATATCCAAGAGGGGAGTTGATTAACTGTTGAAACCAGCAAGGCTGTGAACCCAGTGTGTTCTCTTGAGGCAGTGGTGTGTGTTAAGGCAGCTTCAGGCTTTGTAAAAAATGCCCCACTGTAGCCATGTACAGCGGGGTGAAGGGAGAGGAAGTCCCACCCCTGCTGCATCACCTGTGCACCCCACTGCTCACACTTACAGCCAGGCTCATCTAAAAGAGGCTAGAATAACCTGCCTTCAGGGAGCTTTTGAACAATACTGTGCTTATCTTTTGGAGGAACTGTTGCATTCTGCCTGGAACCAGTATCAAGGGGATGCTTCTTATTTCCCTGCATGAGGCCTCAGTAGTGAAGGAGAGACTGTTTTCTGCAACTCAAATCTTCCTCCTCTGTAGCATGTGTCTTGTGGCTGCCTTTGTGAGGTAGGGGCCTGCCATCTACTACCCATCTGTCTACCTCCTTGGCTTACAAGTACCAATGAATACTCCCTCTCTCCTCCCTGTACCCTAGTGAGAAGTTGACCTGACCTCGGAGGTGCTCTTACCCCTTCAGGGCCAAAGTCCAGGGCCTCCACGGCTCCTGCCCCCCCAATCCTCTTTAGTCTGTCCTGGGTGGTGATGGTTGCCCAGCCAAGTATGATGATGCTTAATTTGCAGGCGGGTGGGGTGACTCCAAAGGCCTTAGGTCCAGGCCCCAAAATTACCTGAGTGCACCTCTGCCTGCCCTGCCCTCACAAGACTTCCTCTGCTCAATCTCACATGTGTCCTGACATGTTGCCCTGGCAACCTTTCATGCTCATTTGAGTGTGCACCGAGGCCATGGTCTCAATTCTGGTGTATCCTGATGGTTATTGGTGGTGTTTTGACTTCCTGCAAAAGGAACATGGCTTTGGGAATTGTGCCAGGGATGAGTCACAATGGTAGGGTGTCTTAGGGAAGAAGTGGTGAACAAGGAATACTGACAGTGAGGAGGCAAGGAATACTGACAGTGAGCTTTGAGCAATGTAGTAGTTTTTAAGGCATGTTCACATGGGCCACAAACCGAAATCTTAACACAGCTTCACATTGTTATGGAGGATTTGTAGTGTAGTGGTGGGCAAATCTTTCACAGAAACTAGTCTGCCATGACTGAAGGTACAGTTGAGAAGCCCTTTATATGCCTTTGAGGAAACCCAGGTCTCAGGAAGACAAATAAAGCAGCAGAATCAGCTGGTAACCTATGCTATTTCAGTCTTGGTCCTCCCCATCAGGAAAATGGGAACAATGCCCCCACCTCTGCATCTATTCATTTATCATTTGCATTCATAATTACAAAAGTCTTGGTGTAGTTTACAAAGCTTGTTTAGCTGAATAGTTAAAATACATCTCTGTGGAATGATTACAAGACCATAGGAGTTCAGTCATTTTCAGTTAGTACCATGAAGCATTCATGCTTAAGAATGCACAGAAGAAAAGCAAAAATATACACAGAAGGAAGAATAGCTGAAGGAAGCTATTATTCAACCACTCCTAAAAAAACGTAGTCTGAACCCAGAGGGTGTAAACAACTATAAGCCTGTGGCCAATATTTCCTTCCTGGGCAAGTTGCTTGAGCATGTAGTGGCTAACCAGCTCCAGACACTCTTGGAGGAAACAGATTATCTAGATCCATTTCAATCAGGCTTCAGGCCTGGTTTTGGAATAGAAACTGCTTTGGTTGCTCTGTGAGATGACCTGTGCAGAGGGCGGGTGGGGGGGATACCTCTCAGCAGCTTTTAATACCATTGGCCATGGTATCCTCTTGGATAGGCTGGCCAAGTTGGGTGTGGGAGGCACTGTTTGGATGTGGTTCTGCTCCTACTTGGAGGTCCGTTTCCAAAAGGTGGTGTACTGCTCAAACCCTTGGCAGTTGTGTTTTGGGGTTCCACTGGGTTCTATTCCACCCCGAACCCTGCATGCTGTTTAACACCTACATGAAAACACAGGGGGAAGTCATCCGGAGATTTCACATGACGTGCCATCAGTGTGTGGATGACACTCAGTTGTATCTCTCTTTTTCATCAGACACAGATGAGGCCATGACTATCCTGAATCAGTGCTTGGATGCAATAATGGACTGAATGAGAGTGAACAAGCCAAGACGCAATCCAAACAAGACACAAGTACTTGTTGGTTGATGGTTCCTCTGCCCAGGTGAATGATGTTTAGCTTGTTGTAGATAGGGTTGCACTTCTTCTGAAGGACCAGGTGCACAGTTTAGGGTGCTCATGGATCCAGCACTGTCACTAGAGGCTCAAGTGGCCTCTGTGGCTCAGAATAAAATAAAAATAAAATAAAAATTAAATAAAAATAAAAATACTTAGGAGGAAGCTGAGTGGTGGCAAACTGGTTGAAACCCTACCTGATATTGCTCAAGTCCCCATTCATGACCCTCCGTGAGTTGAGCCTTCACATATACAGATTCTTTTAAACATACTCTTTGGCTATGCAAAGTGACTCCTTTCCTATGTTTTGGGGTGCTTTTTTGTGATAGACCATCAAGCCATCTTTTTTGTCATAGGCAAGGATGCAAAGAACTCCCCTGAGAAATTTCACTTCCCTTACATAAATTTATTTGGCATCTCTCGAACATGCTCAAATGTTTCACCTTGAAAGATGCTTTGAAATTCACTTTTAATTTCACTTAAAAAAAAAAAAAGCCAATGCTAGTAAATAGGCCAGTTAAGCCAGAGAGGGATGTCTCATTCAATTGTGTGGGTGGGAAACAGAGAATCAGATTTAAACTTTGATCAGAAAGAATCAGTTTTGTATTTGACCATAGAGAAAGAGGAACAGTTTCAGTGGGATCCACAGCATCCCATTCATACTTGGAGGCTTTCCTACTTCCTCTGCCAGTGGCAGCCCCCCTTGCATCCTGAAAAGCTCCTCCAAAGGTGAAGGTGTTCTTCAGTGTGGCATTCCCAATAAGTTCAAGGGGCTGCCCCAGAAAGAAATAGCACAGAAGTGCTGTTTCATGGACCAGAGTGTGGTGTTGGAACCTATCCTTTGTATTTTGGTGATAGCTCACAAGAAGCAGTCTTGTAGAAACTGCTAGGGTAATGCAGACCAGCATTTCCAGCTAGTGATTAACCAAAGCATTCATATATCCACTTGATAAACTAGCCAAGTGTATTATCCTGCCAGGTAGCAAGGATAATTTTGATACCCTGCTTTTCACACAGGGCTGGCATGAACCTGGAGCCAGCACACCATGTACAGGTATGGAAGTTGTGTAAAACCACTTAGCAGGGTAGTACAGGTGAACAGTTTATCAAGTGGTCTCATGAACAGCTATGGTAAGTTACCTCTTTGGAAATGATCATCTGCTGTATGTTGAGTAAGGTCATTGGTCCATCTAGCTTAGTATTATCTACACTGACTATTTTATATATTTATACATTTATACCCTGCTCTTCCTCCACAGAGCCCAAAGTGGTGTTGTGGCAAATTGGTGGAAATTTCCTTTCCTGACACAGGTCAGTCAATGAATAAGCTGGCTGAACTGGTTTTAACCAGCCTAGCAGCCTTCTCAGTCAACTAGCTCAGAAATGACTCCTATCAGTGATGAGTCATTTCTGCAGCATGCTCAGAAAAGCTGCCCATGAAAGATTGAAAATCCTTAATTTTGCAAACCCATAAAAGTGAAGAAAAAGACTCTTAGTTCTGGTAGTTATTAATATTGTTGCCACCAAGCACTCTATGACTTGCAGAGAACCAGACCATTGGATTGAGTGCTTTAGTCCAAGGTCCCTCTGTAACTGGGTATTGGGCAAATACAAAAATCTGCTCCCCCTTGGTTAATAGGCAAGAATAAAACCAATTGTTCTCCCAGGCATCTGCCTGCATGTGGAGTTAATTGTTACATTGGCCAAGCTGTCTTTGAGATCTGTGTGCACCAGTGGGTTTGTTCCCCACCTCCCTGCTCCTGTTGGGTTCAGGGGCGTAACAAGGCTGGAGTGGGCCCAGAGACAAAATTTTAAAATGGGCCCCTCGCTGATACACACACACACACACACACACACACACACACACACACACACACTTACTTCACAATATATAGTCATGTGACTTGCCTCTGGGGGGGGGGCCTCGAGGCGTGGGAGCCCCCAGGCAGCTGCATCCCCTTGCCTAATAGTAGTTACGCCCCTGGCTGGGTTAATAATCCAACACTTAGAGGCTTGGAAAACTAAAGAACAGAGGGGAAAAAACTTTTTATCAAAATTTCTACAGACTAATTCTGTCTGAGGCTTTTAGCTTTTTAGAAACACTTAAAATGTTTTAACTTGGTTTCAGGAATGCTTCAGTACACCTTGCTGGCTATAAGGCGGCACACTTTAAAATCTGAGTTACTCAGTTGCAAAGAACAGATTTTTAGGACAATGCAAAACACACACACAAAGAAACATAAATTCCTGATGAGAAGTCTGACTGAACACTCTTTCCCTATGCTAAATTCCCAAAGCCAAAGCTCTGGCTTCCTGTCCTTGAACTCACCAAACTCCTGATGAGAATCAAGCCTCCTGCAGATTACTCACCCTGAGAAGTTACCCTGCAGTTCCAAACTTGAGGCATCCAACCTCATGCTAGTCTACACTCTCTGCCAAGACTTCCTTTCTTGTTCCCAGAATTCCCCCCTGCAGCTCTCGTGTCCCACCCAACTGGTGGACTGATTGGTCAAGCCCTGGAGGTCACCAGCCTATCAGTCAGGACAGGGGTTCACTTCCTATTAACCCTATAGAGGGAGGGAAGGCTGGTCACTACAGGCATACATGGCTGTGTTTATCTTGCAACAACCCTATGAGGTAGGTTAGGCTGAGAGATAAGTGACTGGCTGAGAGTCACCCAGTGAGTTTCATACCTGAACAGGGATTTGAACTTATGGCCCCCTGATCCTGGACCAACACTCTAACCACTACACCACAAGGGTCTTTCCTAGAAATGGCAGGGATTGAAACTTGGACCTTTGGCATTCAAAGCATGAGCTCTGCCACTGAGCTTCAGCCCTTCACCAGCTGCTCTCTCAAAATTCTGTTCCTCCCCCAACATGTGTCACACAGTGATCGACTAATGCTGGCCACAACATATGAACCAAGAAAGAGTCGCGCCAAGAGCATGCTCACCATGACATCACTGAAAAATGTCCCAATGTGCTGCCAGAGTGTCCCTTAATCACGTGTGTATGTGGGTGGTGGTGCTGGTGAATTGCCTCTCTACACTTGCTGCAAACCTGTTTAAATGAGGTTTTACAGCATGTGTGGAGGGGTGATTTAGATGACTGTCCAGCTCATGCATTTAAAGGATGCCACAATAGCACATCAAGACATTCTTCAGTGATGTCAGACCAGGCATGTTCTCAGCGTTACCCCATCCTACTCATGTGTTGTGGCCAGCATTAGTCTAAAGGGACCCATAGTGTTACCTCTTCTTGGTCTATGGGCCACTGTTTGAAGCACAGCAAAGCACTTTAATGCACCCTGGGAATTGGGAGGAGAGAGAAAGGCTGATATAATAGCTGTCTGGCAGTAATATCTGGAGGTTCATTATCTTTCTAAAGTGTAGCTATTAATCTCCCCCCCCCCCACCTACCACCTATAATATTCTGTAATTCTAATTCTCATTTTTAATACTGGAAAGCTAATGACACAAAAAAGTCTAATATACATAACTCAAAAAAGAAGTGTTTTCCACAGCAGTACAGTAGGCACTGTGCCATCAGTACCAATTTAAGCCAGGGCTGCATGTGCTTAGTCTATCTATCTATCTATCTATCTATCTATCTATCTATCTATCTATCTATCTATCTATCTAATTGTTAAAATTTTATACCACCTTTCATTAAAAACAATTCAATAGTGGTTTACAACAAACTCAAAACAATAGAAGACTATACAAATTACACAGTTAAAATATTAAATTGGAATATAAAAATACAAATCTGATTAAAAGCTTTTTAAAAACATGCACAATATAACCATATAATACAAAGCAGCAGCAACAGAAACATTCATATAAAATGCCTAGGTAAACAGCCAAGATTTTATTTGCTTTTTAAAAACTGTAATGGAGACTGAGGAGCGGATGATGACCACTGAGAGAACATTCTAAAGTCTGAGGGTAATAACTGAGAAGGCCCTGTCCCACATCCTCTTCAACCGAACCTCTTGCACCATCAGCACATGGAGCAGAGCCCACTCTGGTGACCTAACCTTGTCAAGCGGGCAGAAACTCTTGGGAGTAGGCAGTATCTCAGGTATCCAGAGCTCAAACCATTAAGGGTTTTAAAGGTCAAAACCAGCACCTTGAATTCTACCCAGAAACAAATTGGCAGCTGATGTAGCTTTTTCAAAATGGGTGTAATATGATCCCAGTGGGCAGCTCCTAACTAAAATCCTAGCTCCTGCATTTTGCACTGGCTGCAGTTTCCAAATATTATTCAATGGCAGTTCCATGTAGAGTGTGTTGCTGTAATCCAGCCATGACATGACTAAGGTGTGGGTAACGATTGCCAGGTCTGCCTTCTCATGAAAGGGACGCAGTTGGCGCACTACCTGAAGCTGTGCAAAGGCACCCCTGGCCACTGCCTCCACCTGAGCTTCCAAAAGCAGAGCCAGGTCCAGCAATACTGCCAGGCTGTGCACCTGCTTTTTCAAGGGGAGTACAACCCCATCCAGAACCAGTCAAATCCCCTCATCCTGATTGGCTCTCCTACTGACCAACAGTACCTCCGTCTTGCCCAGATTTAATCTCAGTTTATTATCCCACATCCAACCCATTACTGCCTCCAGCCCCTGATTCAGGACACCCCTGTCTCCCTAGGATCAGGTGACAAGGAGAGAAAGAGCTGAGTGTTATCTGCATATTGCTGACAACTAAGTCCAAGTCACTGGACGATCTCTCCCAGTGGTTTCATGTAGATGTTAAACGGCCTGGGGGACAAAACTGAATCCTGCGGGACTACACTGGCCAATGGCCAAGGAGCTGATCAGTAGTCTCCCAGTACCACCTTCTGGACCCTCTCCCCAAGAAAGGACTGAAGCCACTCCAAAGCAGTACCTCCTATCCCTATACTCAAGAGGCAGTCCAGAAAGTGTCCATGACAAGGGAGTTATCTCGAATTCCCCCATCTCCAAATCATTTATTTCCTGGTCAGCAAAAACCAGATCCAGAATATGTCTGCCACGTGGGCCTAACTAAGATAGGCCCATAGCTGCCATGGAAGCCATGAAATACTGAGCTGCTCCCACAAATGGGGCTTCAGCATGGACATTTAAGTCCCACAAGTCAGTAAGCTTGGGGGAACCCAAAGCCACCTCCAAGACCACCCCCACCAGCTCAGAGAGAGAGACTGACGTGCAGTAGGGTGGTCAGTACACCAAAAGAATCGGAGGCCCACCCTCAAGGACAAACATTCAAAACTCTGAGATTGCCTAACCAGGCACCACCAAGGGGAAAGGTCTCATGACAGATGACCACAATGTCCCCTCCCCAACCACCAGGGAGGGGCTGCTGCAGAATCATAAAACCTGGAAAGGCCAACCTCACCCATCTCATCCAACCAGGTCTCCATCACAAGTGCCAGGTCAGCATGTTCATCCACAATCAAATTGTGGATGAGAGGTGTTTTGGCATTAACTGACCTGGCATTCAACAGCAGCACCCTAATCCTTGAGGAAGTGTTCCCAGAGATCCCTGGGGCTGCAGGGTTGGGAGAAGAACTGGAAAAAGGAACAGGCCTCAATTGCCTGGAGCGTTTTCCCCATAATGGTCTGCCCAACTCCCACTGCCATCTCTCTCTTCCTCCGCTACCCGTGAAATCACAGCCCCCAAATCATTCCTACTCTTCTGCTCTCCTAGACACATCTCCCCAGCCCAAAGCACCCCAGTTCCTCTGTTTCAATAAAACTACACTCACAACTTCCTCAGTCATGCAACACTATCTTGCTGGCTTTTTCTGTCAGGAGCCGTGTTCTAAATATATTGTTCCTCTCATTCTTAGATTCCCTGACAATTTGGATGAATTTTATATAAACTTATTTCTTTCTGATAAACACACTTATGTCTTGCATTCAGTAGCCAAATTCTGTATGGCTGTGATTAAAATCCGCTCATGGTGTGTCAGAAACGGTCAATTTTAATCGTCCCTCCTTTTTCTTTCTTTTTAATTTTGTTTTATCCTATACTCTTATCTCAATCTTCTATGTAACAGATTCTACATTTGTATATGCATGTGTATGTTTATACTGATATCAACCCTCAAGGTTTCTTTTATTTGATCTGGATTGTGTATTTGATCAAAGTTCGCAGTAAACTGAACTGAACTATCTTGCTGGCTCCTTGATGAAAACAAGAGATGTTCTATTTGTCGTCTGAGGCCCCAGTCTGTTCATTTAAAGGCTGACAGCCAGAAGGATGAGAGCCCTTGTGATCTCACCCTTCAGCTCGCTCCAAAAGGCTCATGCCCCTGGCACAGCCTGTTGTCTTATAGCAAGCAAGCAATCACCTGGAGGAGGGGAGCAGAAGCAGAAAGACAGTCAGGGCCCCATCCAAGATGACTCGCTTCCCTTCCCTTTTGCACCAGGCAGTCCAAACCCTATGAATTCTGTATCTTCTTTTACATTATGCATATTAAACAATATGCATGATTTCAGTGGTGTAGCAAGTGGGGGTTGTACCTCTGTGAAAAGATAGTTCTATGTTCTTGGAGTAAGTGGTATAAAGCCCCTGTTTCTAGTTTCTCTCACATGGACTAGGAAGACAACGCAGGATCCAATTAGATAACCAAAGTTGGCATGAGTGTTGATTTAGGCGGAGGCCCTTTTTGTGTGGGCTGAGGCTGTGAAGGGCTTCAAAGGTTGACTATGATCCCATTGTCCTGTGCTGTTAGTGCATTTTACAGAGGGCTGCTTCTTGTGCTTCCCCAGCACTATTATAGTAATACTCAGGGGCGTATCTAGGGTGGGGCAGGCAGGGCACGTGCCCCGGGCACCACTTGAAGGGGGGGCGCCATTTTTTAAAATTACATTTTTTTAAAAAAATGCCCACCGAAAATAAAATGGCTACTGCACATGCTCAAATGGCCTCTGTGAAGCCCTAGGACATGCCAGGCCTCGCAGAAGCCATTTGAGCATGTGCGGTGGCCATTTTGTTTTCAGTGGCAATTTTTTTAAAAAAAATTATTTTAAAAAATTGCCACTGCACATGCTCAAATGGTCCCTGCAAGGCCCTAGAGGCCAGCGGGGGAGGGGGAACTTTTGCAGACCCCCCCATGGCCTTTAGTAGGCCCCCCCAAGGGGCTACAGGTTAAAAAAATTGAAAAAAATAATATAATATAAGTCCCTGTACACATATTCAGTTTGGCACTATGTACAGAGAATCAGGGTTTGTGAATACTGAGCTGAAGCTTATGAGCTAGGATTGTATTCATTTGCTCTTACTTTGCTTCTTGTGATTAGTGAGTTAAATGTGATGTCTTAATAATCTGGCTATTAATGGTGCGTTTGTCTTTTAATCAGTGAAAAATCCTTAGTATTAAAGCCCACTGGGAGTTTCTTGCTCTCTTTCTCTCATTTTAACTGTCTTTCTGAAATACTAGAATATATTCCAAGCAGTGACATAGTTTACTCTGCATATCCTTTAATTATTTTCAGAGTATCTGGAAAAAGTCAAATGCTCCATTTAATTTTAAAACTTATGTAATAGTGATGCTACAATGCATAGTAGAGAATTAGACAGGCACTTCTGTTTAGTTTTCCAAGAACACCTCCACATAGTATTTGGGTATTTCATGAGCCCCAGCATACTGAAATTTGTAGTTTCCCAGCATTTTTTGGCCTGGCTACGTCCACTGCTAAATAGTTTTTGAAATATTAAAAGAGTAACGAGCTTGACTTGTATTTTTGAGCTAATATTATGGTAAACTTATCTGAAAGATGGGTATCAGATGTTTGGGCAGGGGGCACAATTTCAGTGCTTGCCCTAGGCACTATTTTCCCTAGATACACCTCTGGTAATGCTATAAACTGCTGTAAACCTATGGGACAGAGTGGGATTATAAACCGATCAATGAATAAAACAAACTCCAGCACATTGGACTGAGTCCAGGAGAATGCTGGTGCTGTAGAAGAGGCGTATCTAGGGAAAATAGCACCTAGGGCAAGCATTGAAATTGCACCCCCTGTCCAAACATCTGACACCCATCTTTCAGATAACTTTACCATAATATCAGCGGAAAAATACAAGTCTGAAGGTCACATACAAGTCACATATCTGAATATGTGTACAGTGACATATAATATTAATTTTTTAAAAAATATTACCTGTAGCCCCTTTGGGGGGCTTCTAAAGGCTGGGGGGGGGGTCTGCAAAGGTTCCCCCTTCCCCCTGCTGGCCTCTAGGGCCTCACAGGGACCATTTAAGCATGTGCGGTGGCCATTTTTAAAAATATATATATATTTTTAAAAAATGTCAGCTGAAAACAAAATGGTCACCACACATGCTCAAATGGCCTCTGTGAGGCCTGGTATGGCCTAGGGCCTCTAAGAGGCCATTTGAGCATGCGCGGTGGCCATTTTGTTTTCGGCAGCCTTTTAAAAAAAAATTAATTTTAAGAAATGGCGCCCCCCTTCAAGTGGCGCCCGGGGCACGTGCCCTGCCTGCCGCACCCTAGATACGCCCCTGTGCTGTAGCTAGTGCAATAATCTTCTATGCTTACCCTTTCCACTGTTTGTGATTCCATCTTGGGCCAAATAATGAGTAAATTTCAAAACACCACATCTATGGAGGAAAATGGGATAAAACAGCAGCCATAAATACACAATGTCCAAAACATTGTATCCCTCTCCCCCTCTTTCTGGCATGTCTATCCTTTATTCAGTGAGATTGCAACAAATTGCCAGTTGGGCAGTCACATAGGTTGCTTTCTGGTAACATAAGCATGCTGGATAAAACCAACTTATGTATAGAATTGAAAGAGAAATGTATCTTTAAAACGTTTTTGTCAAACTATCTTCACCTGGCTAAAATCAGATTGGAATTGGTATGTTAGAAGTACAAGGTGTGTGTTTCATGGCAGGAGTAAAATATCCCACAATTCATGTAGAAAATGAGCAGACGGGGGCAAAAATCAATGCTACTTCAATATAGAAAAGATATTTCTGGTTATGAGACAACCCTGTCAGCAATTACTGGGATCAGCCGAGTGCTACAGAGATGGAACTAGGTCAGCTAGAAATAACAGTCACAATCCAGAAAGTCTTAAATGCACATACTTAGAAGTTTGTTTTCTACGGTTATTCATTTCCCCCCTACATTCAAGGCAATTTATGATTTTTAGAATTCCATATTCCTCAAATGTTAATATTTTTTTAAAGACACTGAAATTACAGCTCCCAAAAGGAATATCTATTCTACAAGTATATCTATTTGTAAATTCAAGAAAACAAAATGGACACACTGTATAGGGCTCGACAATTTCCAGGCGCCACCTCACTATAGCATTAGTAAGTTGTTTTAAAGTTGGCACTGTACTGCATGAATATTATAACTGTAAGCTTTGATAAAGGGAAATCATTATGGCTTTAACTTTAAAAATGACTGTGTGCTCATTGCTTCTAAGAAACATTTATATATTATATCATTAATTACATATATTGGTGTTTCCAATTTTATTATACTTGTATGAAAACAAAACATTGTGTGTCTGGAGCTATGGCTTTACAAAGTTGACTATGTACCAGCTGTATCACCATTTATTATTCAGCTGATGACCACAAACTCACCAGCTACATTCTTCCATGGCTGCAATTGAACACAATGTGGACCCGCAGGTCCAATGGACCCGCAGTTCCACTCCCACCCCACCCCACTCTCCTGTCCACATTCAGACGAAATGGAGGGTGGGCTCTCTGTAGCCAAGGAGACTGCAGAGAGGAGGGGAAACTGGCTGTGCGGGCTTCCTTCTTGCTTGAAGGACAGTCTGCACAGCCAATCACAACTGGAGAGAGGGAGGAGCTTTCTCTAATTGGAGTAAGAGCAACCTCCAGTGCTGCATTCAGATGTAACACTCCACAACTCCAACCCTGATTATGAGCAGTTGCTTGGTGGGAAGATGAAATCCAAGACCTCTGAAGTAGCATTTTCAGAAATGCTAACTGTTACACATGCAGGGCTGGCTAGATAGACTGAACAGAGGGTTCTTAATGTGTGGATGAAATAGTGGTATTGAGAGGAAGGGCTTAGATTTGTTAGGCACTGGATGGTTTATACAGTTATGCATGGAGAAAGTGGACAAAGAGAAGTTTCACTCTCTTATAATACATAAATTCAGATCATTCAATGAAATTAGTTGGCAATAGATTCAGGATAGACAAAAAAAGTACTTATTCACACAACACATAATCAACATATTGTATTGACTGACAAGAAATGTAGTGATGACCCAGTAGCTCAGATGTCTTTAAAAAGGGATTAGAGCAATTCATGGAGGATACATCTCGCAATGGCTGTTATTCAGTGGCATAGTCTGGAATCTCCAGACTATGCCACTGAGTATTATTTGCTCAGGAGGAACAGCAGGGGAGAGTGATTGCTTTTTGCCCTGGCTGTAAATATCCTTTAAGCATGTAGTTGGCTACTATGGGAAACAGCAAGCGGAATTACATGGACTTAACAGCATGGAAGTCTATGGAAACAGCATGCTGAATTACATGTCTCATCCAGCCTTGTCTGTCACAAGCTGTTTTGAATTGTGTATATACACACACTGTGACTATGGATGGAGAATTATTCTACATATGTTTCAAGCTAGATATTTTTTTTTTTACTCAAAGAATTAGTGCTGCCGTGATTGTTCTTCATATAATATTTTTTCTTTAATTGGGAATACATGTCCTCAACATTGTGGTAATTGGGTAAAGTTTGTCTAATCATTTCTGCACCATTTTCCCCTCATAGTATTTCACTGGTATGATAATGGCCATGCCTTGGGAAAGAGTTAGGCACTGTAGCCTTCTGAAACGCCCCTGCAATGTTAGTTCTATGCATGTTTTTTTAGAGTTGGCTAAGCAACCATTTGAAGTTGTGGGTTCCCAGCATGCCTGAAAATAACAGCTCAAGTTTTTGTCATTCCAATGCTTCATTATAACCACCAATTTGCAATTATTATATTATTATTATTATTATTGCTATCAATGTACATAGTACTTTATGAGAGCTAGTTCCATGCTTCAAAAAGCTTGAGTCCGAATTATGTTTCTTTGCTGCCTCAGTGCCAGATTGCCCAAGTCTGTCTGACTCACAACATGGTGGCTTCAGCATACTAATTGATCTGCCCTTATCTCGGGCATTGCTACCACAACCCTTCAAGGCATCCTTCTCCTTTGCTGTGCCCGAGTTTGCCGTCCCATATCCTGTCTCTCAAATTCTCATTGTCGTGGCTGATGCAGTAATAAGCAGAGCTTCAAAATCTTCAGCTTTGACTTCTTTTGACTTTTCACTCTTCTCTCAGAGAATAATGCCCAGGGCTTGCATACCACTGTGACTGAGTACTTTCAAAATGGTGGGACAATTAAACTCATTTCTGCGGCAAAACTACCTAAAAGATCCTCCCTGCTTTATCTCCTCTCCTTCTCTCCAGTTTGCATTTTCCCCCATGGTGATTGATTCAAGGATGTAGTAGACTCCAGCTGGCAGAATAGCCTCATTCAGGGATGTTCTCCTAAACTGATGCCTCTTTGGCTCTCTCCTCCTCCTCCCTCCTTTTCTCCTGAGTAGAATAATGAGGCTCTCTACAGCAACGGTTCTGAATGTGTCTATTAAACAGCTGGGGGGGAAATGAAGATAGTGTGACAAACAGTAAATTGCTGGATTACTGCAGACCAAGGGAATGAGAAAACAGGAAAAGCTTGAAGGGAGGAAAGCAGTGGGAGCTCTTCCCCTTAAACAGGCTGGCCCAGTGACAGTGAATCCAGTGGTATGTATACTGATCTGGAGACCCCACAGAGAACAACAATTTGTGTCTGGATGCTGTCCCACTGTTTGTTCTATGGACTTTAGTACACATCAGCCTGAGGAGTGTGCACACATTGAAGAATTTACAGAGTGCGTAAGTGCTAGGTTTGTTCCTTGTCTTATTTCCCATTAGTCTTCACAGTAAGAGAGTTACATTTTAAAAATGGGAGGCAGTCATCCGGCCACCCTTATGCAGCTTCTGTTCATGTCCTCTGGAGTCCTGTTCAAGGCCTTTGGATTTCCGACCATACAACAGAAGCCATGGTTTTTGCTGCACACAGAGACACTTACATTCTTCAGCACCTGTACACCCCGCCACACTCATCCTCCTTTGCATGTCTAATATGTTGTTCAGATTACTGACCTGAGGGCAAGACCTGTATCACTGAGAAATAACACCAACTAGATGTAGGTGTGCTAGAACACGGTTATGATAACTTTTTTTGACCATGTATTGATTTCCTGATCAAAAACAATTATGGAAAGGCCAAAGAGTCACAACATCAGTGCACAGGCAAAACAGATATCTGCAGCCATGCTACCAGGGCCTACTCCAGGTTGGGCGGAGCCTCCAGTAGGGTGGCTGTTGTTGCACACACACTCCACCCACTCAACAGGATCAGCCTCCTCTCTTGGACAAGCAGCAAGCCCCACTCCACCACAACAGGGCCTCCCTTGAGTGAGCAGCAGCAGCCCCTTTCACCATAGCAGGCCAGCACAAGCAAGAATGCTGCTGTGATAGGCACAGTGCTACATTTTAAAAGTTTCAGTCGGGGCAGCAGCGTATCTCCCTGCTGGCCCAGTGTCTTCGGCCAGAAGTAAAAGGAAGTACCCAGTGCACATGCGCATGCCAGTCACATGCATGCGCACATTGTGCTTACTCATATGCCTGCCTGACATGTGCATGAGCGAGCGTGATATGTGTGCACGCACCTAGCATGCACACAAGCCGGGTATTTCCTTTTACTTCCAGCCAAGGACGACACTGGGGCAGCAGAGAGGTATGCTGCCACCCCCAGGGGCGTAGCTAGGGGAGAGGGGCCCTGTGTTCATCCCTTTCTCTGGCGGCCCCCCAGACTGAGGGAGATAATGAAGAAAATAGGGAGGGATGTAGCTGGAGGGCCCTCTGGAGCTGTGGGGCCTGTGTTCTTTGAACCCTTTTGTTCAATTATAGCTATACCCCTGACCACCCCAACAAAGACTTTTTTAAATGGAGCTCCAGCAGGAGAAACATGGTGGGAGGTGTAAGGGCACCCTCCCCCACCCTTAAAAGGTGTGCCCCCCTTCAAACCACCCCACCAGTTCCGTGCACATCCCTACCTGCCACATACTCGAGTGAGTGAAGGTCTGTTCAGCGATCCACCCTTGCACAGCACTCACTTCCCCCCATCTCAGAGAAGAGAGTGCTACGTGGCAGTGAGTTGGTGGGCAGGCCCCCCCACCTTCATTTCCTACCTTGTCTCCTCTTCCTTCCTGTGCACAGTCACTCATCTGCCCAGTTAAGGAGAGGAGAAGAGAAGGGGCCAGAAAGGAGGGGTGAGTTCTCAGCCAAGCAATGCAATGCCCCACCAGCCAAGGCAACAGGAGGCTGCAGTCTGCTGGACCCAATCCATCCATGCAAAGCAGGAGTCAAGGAGTAGGGCTTCCCAGGGCAGTAGGCTCTCAGCAACTGCCTGGGGATGCTTGTGACACCTGACCTACAAACCAAGATTATAGGTATGTTTTTGTACTGAATTGGAAGCCATATCAAAAATGCCTACAACTTCTTTTTATGGTTATACAGGTTCAGTTTTTAATAGCGAATAGGCCAAAAGATTGCTTTATCATGCATTTCTACAAAACAACTTTCCTTCATTAGTCCCCCCCCACCCTTAATCTTACCTTATCCTGTCTCTAAAAGCCATTTTTCCCTCAAAAAAGAAAGAAAGAAAGAAAGAAAAGTCAAAAAAAGGCAACCACTTTTTTTTCTTCTCAAAAGTGGTTGGTTAAAGTCTGTTCAGACACAATTCTGCCTTTATGAAAAATACAGACCCAATTCACTCATAATGAGTGTTCTTGTTATTACAGATAGAGTTCTCAAAATGTGAACAATCCATACAGATTATAGGGGCAACAGCCCTACTTGATAGAAGAGGTGTGCATTTTCTACTCATGATGCACAGTTATGTACAAAAAGTCAAATAGAATCAACTCCTAAGTCAGCTCTTCAGGAAGAGCTGATGCAGGTACATGTATCCAATTTTGGATTAGATTATTTGGCCTGGATCAGAAACTAGATTGTCTAGAGGGCCAATTAAAAACTCAAATGTGGGGTGCTTGGTCAGCATGTCAGCCCCCATCTAAGCCCTTATAGCAGACTAGTCACCAATTATGTTGCCACAGAAATCCTTTTCTCCACGACCCGACACTGGCAACTAGAAGAACAGTTGACATCCCTTAGGGGACAGGATTTGGCCTATGGGTCTACAGTTCCCAACTTCTATCACAGGGACTCAGAAGACAAAACTATGCCTTCAAATGAGCCCTGACATTCCAGCTGCTGACTTGGTTTTGAGACCATTTTATGCAGGGTAATAGGAATTGCACAGATTTTATGTCACCATGGTCTCAGAAGCCCCCTGCAGCTGCTCACAGTGAGCTGAAGCAAAATATCAATCAAACCTGATCCAAGCCAACAGAGTGCTCATGAAACCTTGTTCATTTGAAGCACACACTATTTAACCCTAGCTGTTGTTGGAAATTCTCTGTGGTGAGAGAATCCCTTTCTCATTATAGCAGAGTGCACAGAGGCACAACACAGCCGATTTAGTTAGACATGTGTGTATGCTGAGAGTAAAGTAACTTGGAGCCAATTCATAGTTTCAAATCAATATATAAGTCATTTATTAAGGAACTCCATTCTAGATAGGAAAGTGAGGAGTTAGGATCTCTAATCTATCTATCTAGCTGGATGCAGATGGATTCTGCATCTTCTCTGCACATATGGTGCAGGGAGAGAGGCTTGCCATGTTGCAAGGTAGAAGGGCAGGTAGGGAAGAGAGGAGAGGAAGGAAGTTAGTCCCTGAGATTAACAATCTACATATCCAAAGGGATAGTGTCAGAGCAGTGGAGAAGGGATGACCAATGTCTTGACCCTCTAGCCCTCTGACTCACTAGTCTGTCCTCCACTGTCTGAGATGAGACAGTGCAAAGTCCTTAACTTCCAACAGCTGTTATGTCAGCTCATGCTCATTGGTTCAAATTTGTTTCATGAGATCAGGCAAGCAGGGAAGGTGCACCTTCAAGGTAGGAGATTAGAAATCAATACACTTTTCTCCTTCACCCTGACAAATAGAAGATGTACACAATGGTGGGGTGCGGAATGCAACTCTTGGTCAATAGTAAGCAAAAAGCATTACAAAAGACACAAGGGCAATGGCCGGAAAGCTGAAACATGGGAAGTACAACAGTTTAACTTGCCATTATGCCAAGGAGCCTGAATGACAATGAAAAAACAACTGAAATCCACACAGCAAGCTGCCTTGCAACGATGGTTTACCACAAAGTAAACCTCCTGCTCTCATTGCCTTGAGGTGTGCTGATTGACTCACTTAATTGCACCAGCTGGATTGCTTTATTGAACCATTTCCCAATGCATGATATAATTTAGCAACAATGTCCACTGTGGTGGTGAGGTGTTGCCCCCGCACTCATGGCTGGATTAGATTTCTATTTGCATACATTATGCATAGATTCCCCCCCCCACCATTGTTTCCTCTAAGGTGTGCATGTGTGCCCATGTTCACACATTTTTTAATCTCTGCTCAGTTAATTTTATATCCTGCTCAGGTTTAATCAGAAAGGTCCCACTCTGAATGCATGTGTGCTCACACTGTCTTGATACTGCCACCCAAAACAAAACTCATTCTGCACACGGAGGAAAAAAAATTAGAGAGAACTCTGTCCCCCACCCCTGGAAAAATTCCTGTAGACACCCATGTTTATCATCTTGCCACCTTTTCTCTGCTTCCACATTTTTGCAAGCTGCATAGGAGACAGAACTCCAACAGGTGAAGCTTTTCAACACCAAGGCAGTTCACACAATCAAAAACTGGGGGACAAATGTAGTACTCAACTTCAGTAGCTGTGCAGATTCCATGGAGAAGAATCAGTTACTTCAGGATCAAACAATAGTGCCTTGGGGGAGTAGTCGACAGGCTCCTCTCCCAGTCTTCATGCACTTATTAGAACTGCTGGTCCACAGTTGTTAGGGATGTGCAACTGGCTTGGCCTGTTGGTTTGAATTCAAACCCAAGTCAAATCACAGAGCATAGGTTGGGTTTTGCTTGACCCCCTGCCCCAGTTCGGTTCAAATTCGAATCCCATTTGAACTGGATCTAAAAGGTTCTACATAGGGTATAATGGGGACATGAACTGGCCCATTTTTTCCTATGCAGAGCACCTAGGGGCACAAAACCTGGGTGTGTAGTAGGCATCCAGAGGTGCCAACTACCACCTGAACTCCAAAGCAATCATATACTCCTGTGATTTTCAATGATTTTTTGAAGATTTTTCCAATTTTTGCTTCACTCCCATAGCGAATAATGGGGATGTGAGGCAGTCCCATTCCCCCCTTTAGGGGATGCCACGGCACCCCAAAGTGGGCTTGGGGCACCACAGGTTGTACCACAATCCACCCCCCTGGGAGCTTGAAGCCAGTGAGGTTTATAATTTATTTTTTCAGGACATTTCTGGCCTTTTTCATGGTCTATCAGAGTGGATTCTTAGCAGGGTGTGTGTGTGCGCATGTGTAAGAAAAGGTCTTCATAAGACCTTTATGAAGGTCTTAAGAAAAGGATTCTTTGAGCGAACGAATACCTCAAGCAATAATCCAATTTGTGTTTGGACTTGCTGCTGTATGCTGCTCAGAGGAGTGGTGTCACCACACAAGCTCTTCGTGGCAAACAGGAAGGGCTCTAGTGCTGACGCTGGGTACATCCATAGTGATGAGATGGTGAGGAAGCCCATGGACATGCTGCCGCTCGCGAAGCAGGCGCCTGGATTTCTCACTCTGGTGGAAGTGAGCTGCAATCTTGTGGGACTTCTCCACAAGTGCAGCCATGGCAGCAACAGCACCTGCCATGTGGTGGCCCTGTTCCCTAGACGCCCTCACCTCCTTGAGGCCAAGGGCATCCCTGAAAGCCAGGTGGAGTATATGTGCCATGCAGCAGATGTTCACACACTCCAGCACTGACTCCACCACTGGCATGGCATTGGACCCATTGTCTGTAACAATGAAGCCCTGGGTGAGGTGTGGCAACTCACCTGTCCACTCCTCAATTTGGCGGCCAAGTATGGCTGCCACTTCCTCCTTGGTTTGCTTGACATCCAAGGTCTCCAAGTGCAAGATGGCCCACCTGTGCCAAAATATGGTGTGGGACGCGCTGGAGCCAGAGGCAGCACCGGAAGTCCCCCCCCCTTGAGCCCCACCAGTGAGCAGTATTCTACTCACACTGTTCCAGAAATCAGTGGTGAAATGCACACTGGTGCAAGCTGGTGCTGCACACAGCATGGTTGACACAAGCTCCCTGCATCTCGCATACAGGGAGGGGACCATGTTCCAGCTGAATGTGATCCTTGTGGGGATGTTGTATTCTGGCACTAGCCTCTGGAGTATCTGGCGGGAGCTGGCGTTCTCGACCAACTGAAAAGTTTGGGCATCAGTGGCCATCATCTCCCCTATGAGGTGGATGAAGAATCGTGGGTCCACGTGACCGGGATGCTTCTTGCCCAATGACAGCATCCACCCCTTGACTGGCAGCGTGCCCTGCTTCATGGAAGCCTTTGCACAGCCCTTGTCAGTGCTAGTCGTAGGCACACTAGGCACAGTAGTGCTGCCAGTGGAGTCAAGGAGATCTGGGTGACACTGTTGCATGTGTTGCCACATGGAGGTCATCCTCAGATGCTTAGCATCCTTGTCCTGACTGACCTTTGCCCTGCAATGGACAGGGTGCTCTTCTGGGTGGCCTCCGACGTCCTGGATGGTGCCGTGGGCCTTTATGTGACAGTGGATCAGGGTGGGGGCTGCTGGTGCTTGCCCACTGCCATCACCCACCCTCCTTCCACCCTGCACAGAAGAAGAAGGGCCCAGCTTCAGTGGAGAGGGCGCCTCCACCTCTGTAGCAGTCCCTTCCTCCTTGGGAACTGGACTCCACCATGATCTGGGCATCATCAGGTGGTCTCTCACTGTGTGGTGAGAGGAGCATTGGAGGGGCCATAAGAGGGAGGGAAAATATGGCTGCACTGTGGTGGTTGCCCCTGTAAACATATATAATGGGCTTGGCACCAATAAGGAGGAGGCCAGTGGAAATGGAAGGTGGCTGCCTGTATGGGCTCCTGGGGACAAGCAAGGCATTCCTTCTCCCTGGTAGATGGAGGAGGAATAGGGTGCTTAGAACCCCTTCCCCACCTTTCTGAGGCCTGTATGTCCAGGGGTTGTGAGGCTTGTGAAGAGGAAATGCCACCATTTTACATGTTATACTCAACAGAAGTTCAGCAGTACACTTCCTGCCTGTACCCTGAATTTGAGAGGGTCTATACCCAAGCTCACCTTTAAAATAATCTCAGGTAAAGTCATTCACACAACCACATGTACATGTGTACCAAAACCTCAACACATATACAATGCAGTGTCTGAAATGCGCTATAAAGAGCTTTCTCTGTGTTCAGCTGTATTGCAGAGGCTCACAAGACACACTAGTGCATATGTATAAGTTGGGGGGAGGAGCCTCTCACTGCAATGCTGCTCCACACATTCGTTTAACCCTACAACAATGTTTGAAAAGAGCAAGTTTCTCATCATTTTCCATTCAGGGGAGGAAAGTGCATATTTAGCAACATATTTAGCAAGGCACGGCAGCTGAATTAAAACAGACTCTTAAATTAAACTTTTAATTTAGGCTGTAATCCTACACATACACTCACTTGAATGAAAATTTTATTGAAATGAATGTTATTTGCTTCTAAGCATAGATGTTTGTTTAGGACTACATTAGTATGAACTAGAGAATGGCTTCTGTTTGAGAAGGTTTAACATGTGAGGCAGAGAATAGAACACCCCAGAATCTACTTTATCTTTTCTTCCCCGCTTCTCTTCTCAAATTGTTTGGTGTCCCATACCACTGAGTTGCTCAGCAGTTCCTGGAGAAAGCTGGTGGGAGGATCAAAAGTTGAGGCCTTGGATGAGATCACAGCCTCTTGTGGTACTCCATTTCTTTATACATAACAAAGAACTAAGTGGCTTGAAGAATGGAAAGAATGGAAATTTGTTACACACACACACACACACACACACACACACAGAGTATATGTATATGTATATATATGATGTTCAAAGGAGTAAACCTCTTGGGAGGAGAACTGGTCTTGTGGTAGCAAGCATTAATTCTCACATTTGCTAAGTAGGGTCTGCCCTGGTTTGCATTTGAATGGGAGACATGTGTAAGCAGTGTAAGATATTCCCCTCAGAGGATGTGGCCACTCTGGGATGTGGCTTGCATGCAGAAGGTTCCAGGTTCCCTCCCTGGCATCTCCAAGATAGAGCTTCTCCTGACTGCAACCTTGGAGAAGCTGATGCCAGTCTGTGTAGACAATACTGAGCTAGATGGACCAAAGTTCTGACTCGGTATAAGGCAGCTTCCTATGTTAGTCTTCAAGGCAGAAGTAAACCCCACCACTAAGCCCAGGCTGGGTGTGTCCAAAATGGTAACAGTTCCTTTGGACAGCATTAGGGAGATTAACAAAAAAGCACACACTGAGGGAAAAACAAGCACGACAGCTTGTGGACCCACAGTGGTCAGCTGGCAAAATGGCTGCATTTGTCTTGCCAGAGAGCAAGATAAATTTTGAAATGTAAAAGAAGCAGCAGAAGGTCATTAACCATCCTCTACAACTCCCCCATACCCCACCATAAGGAGATTATTGACCTAAAGGCTGATGGTGTTATCTGCAACAAGCAGCTGAGGAAACACACAACTAAAGACATGTCAGCCTCACTGCAGCTTCCCGTTAATCCTTTTGCTTCATTAGTTGGGGTGAGTTGTGTTTTCTATTTGCGCTGATAGCAATAGCTCTTGGAAACATCCCTCACTATTTCTTGGGATTTGGTTTTGTTTCAGGGATTTGCTTCTGCTGACTCTTCAATTTGGTCTGGAATAATATATGTAGAAAAGAAGCTGCGAACTTCTGTGTGTTTTTTTGTTATTCTCACAGAAAAAAAATCACTTTTTCATAGCTTCAAATAAATGGCCCAACTAAAGCAACAGGTTTATGAGAAGTTTTTACAGATTCTATGAAAGAGAAATAAGTAGAACTAATGGTGCCTACTTTTAACTTCTTACCCAGGACTCATCCCCAATGTACTGTGAATTCGGTTTGTATCCAAATACTAGCTCATGGATTACAGAGGGGTGTGGAATATATTTCGAGTGGCCGCCATCTTGAATAAACATGACGGATAGGCAAAAAATAGGTCCAATAAGGTCCTCTAGGACTCCTTCCCATGTGCTATGAATTTGGTATGTATTGGATTTACACAAAGCTTATTAGATGAGGCCCCATAGACACACACAGACACATGCTGGTCTCATAAGCTTTCTTTCCTTTGGAAAGCAGGCTAAAATTGTGGCACTTTTGTAATTTTGGTACTGTAATTAAAAATATATGGTGACTTGTACAAGAACTTGGACACTTAACCCTTTTTCACAGAATGGGGAAGAATTTGCAACAGTCTGGTCTTATGTGATGCAGCCTGGCACTCTGTGCAATGGAGCCTGCTTTGCACTTTGACAGGAAACGCTGCTAGCAAACGCGTAGACGGTTAGCCAATCCCAGCTCTAAATCTCTCAGAAACAAACTGTTCCCACTGGGCGAAAGGTGAACTCCATCCCCCCTGAGCAAGATGGGTACCGATAAAAGAATGCCCAGGTGTTCTATGAGACTGCCCCCAAAGGAACTTACAAAATGTGCCATTTGGGCGTTAACCTTCTTGTGGGCTACCCTATAAGGGTCCCTGGTACCTCTCCAAACCCTACGCTGCATCATGGCCGACCAAATGACTGAGATCCCTGGACACCACTCTAAAACCTGCAAGATGTCCCTCTGCAAATTGTGGATGATGGATAACCCTGACTGAGCCCCCAGATCATTCTCTCCCAGGTGAAGCACAAGGATGTCAGGTGGTGGATTCACCGCCAAATATTCCTGTAACATGGTCAAAAATTGGGCAATGACCATCCCCTGATGACTGATCCAGGAGATCGATGCCCACTTCCCAAGACCTAGTTGTGTTCCAGGCTGTGCCCCACATGCTGCCTTGTGGGCCTTGAACACAATGGAATGGCCCAGAATGAGGACTCGTGCCCTTTCCGCCCGTCGCGCTGGGCCTGTAAAGAGAAAACAATCAGTGGCTGCCCCCAGGGCACTAGCACACGTATCTTTTGTATGTGGCAGACTGCCAATGCCTGATGCACTGGATGGCCTCGCCTGAAAGACCCAGCTGGGAAGCCGCCGGGGAAGCACCAATGTGGAATGAATGGAGAGACAGCTGTGCAGTGGAGACCCCCGCTGCCTCCAGTGCACAATGCACCACTGCCCAAAACTGGCATTGAGAAAGGGACCGCACCTCCTTGTGGATCAAAAGGCACCTGGGTCCGGATCTCCGGAGGGTCACATAGGTGTTTAATGCCTGCACCGGGCACAAGAGCGAGTTGTTGGCCTGATGCAGTGACACGAGCTGCCCCCTGCCTCTTTGATCCGTCTTAGAGAAACGAAGGCTTAGCTGCACTCTGGCCCACTCCATGACAACATCCTAAAATGCACCACCTTGAAAATAGAACCACTTTGCCCCCTGGGAAACAACTCGCTGGCCTGAAAGGCCCCCCCAAACATAACCAACGTAGCTGCGTGGAAAAGCGCAGTCTCATAGGGGGACTGGCAAATGGCTGAGAAACGCTCCACTGTACCTTGAACAGCAGAGGGCATAAGGGGCCTATGACTGTCGGCCTCAGCCGGGCGTTCCCATGCCCAGCCTCCTTACCCTAAAATCCCCCATAGTATTGGTAAGGCCCTGCGATTTGGCCTGGAAAGCCAGGGCAGCTAAGTAACCCGCCAGAGCCCTGGGGGATAACCCCTTACCCTTGAGGTGTACCAAAAACTGCATCAGCTGTTCCGCAGGCAGGGGCCAGTCCTGACCCAATCCTACCTGCATCCTAAACTCCTGGAAGACCTTGCACTGTTTATCATATGCTGCCTGCGTGCTGGGTGCCAAAGAGGCCAAAAAGGCCCTCTGCGCCTCTAAGCGCCAAGGCTCCACAGCCACGATGGCATCTGGTCGGGCTGACGCTCTGCCTCCGGCACCAGCTGGCGAAAGCACTGCACCTGGAAATGAGACAGCACATCCGCCAGGCTGTTCTGGACACTAGGTACGTGGCATGCTATGAACAGGTGATAATTAGACAAACAGGCCAAAACAAAAGCCCTGACCAGGTTCATCACCCTAGGGGACTTGGAGGTCTGTTGGTTGACCACCTGCACTGTGGCCTGGTTATCACACCAGAAGTGCACAGTCTTATTCTGAAATAGGTCGGCCCAAATGTGTATGACCACAATAGGGGAAAATTTCAGAAATGTTAAATCCCTGATAACCCCACTTGCTGTCCAGGCATCTGGCCATCTTTCAGCGCACCAGCAGCCATGAAAATAGATGCCGAAACCTGACCTGCCCGCAGCATCCGACTGGACTTGCAGCTCCGCCTCTAACAGGAGCGAGTCTTGCCAGAAAGATACCCCATTATGAGATTCTAAGAAGGATGCCCATAGCCACAGGTCAGCCTACATAGGGGCAGTGACTCTGATCCAGTGGTGACCACTCCTAACTCCCCTAATGGTATCACAAAGCCGGAGTAGAAAAGGATGGCCAGGGGCCACCACCCAACATGCGAAATTTAAATGTCGAATAAGCTGCTGCAGCTGTTTAAGGGTGACCTTGCGCACCTGTATACAGGAGCCTAATAATGCCCGCAGGGTCTCAAGTTTAGCCCTGGGCAGCCTGGAACTACCTGATATGGTATCCAGCTTGATACCTAACAATGTAAGGATGGAGGAGGGGCCCCCAGTCTTTTCTTGATCCAATGGTACACCCAGTTCTGCGCAACTGGAAAACCTCCAGAAGGTGCCCACACTGGTCAGTCCCAAACCGGCCAACCAGAAGAAAGTCATCCAAGAAATGAGCTGTGGTCTTGACCCCTCCCTCCTACAAAGTGCCCACTCCAACATGGAGCTAAAGGTCTCAAAGGCAGCACAGGAGACCGAGCAGCCCATGGGCGGGGCACGGTCAATGTAAAATTGGCCTTGAAACGCAAAACCTAAGAGGTTGAAATCCGCTGGGTGAACAGGAAGGAGCCAAAATGCAGACTCAGTGTCACATTTTGCTAGTAGTGCACCATGTCCACAGGATCTAACGATCCTAACCGCCCGGTCAAATGAAGTATACTCAACAGAACAAAGCCCGTCTGGAATCCCGTCATTAACGGAGGAACCATGGGGGAAGGAAAGGTGGTGAATCAGTCGGTACTTGCCTGGCGCCTTCTTGGGCACCACCCCCAGAGGGGAGATGTGCAAGTCCAGCATGGGCAGCTCTACAAATGGGCTGAGAACCCGCCCCAGAGCTATCTCTTTGTGAAGCTTCCGAAGCACCTCCATTTCCATTCCGACCACGGACCTGAGATTTGGGGCTGTACTATGTACCCTAGGACCAACATAAGGAATACAAAAACCTTGAGTGAAAACTTCCCACAGATAGGCCGCTTGTTCCCTAGGCAGGTAATCCCCCAAAAGGCATGCCAGGACTGGGATCTTAACTGGGCTGGGGGCCTTTTCCAGAAGGGCCCCCCTGCACAGCTCCCCCGCCCTTCCTGCTACCCGGAGGCGGTTCCCTTGGGCCTCCCCGGGAACCCTTGACACGCTGGCAGTGAATGCTGCCATGCTTCCCACCGCAGAAACCGCACTTGTGCCAGAATCGACGGGATGATCGATTGCAGTTACCACTGGTGTTAAAAGCCCAGCATGGCAGAGTACTTTGAACACCCTGCGCAGCAACAGGCCCTGGAGACTGCGCTGCAGGAGTTCTTGAAATCAGGTGGCCACTATCAGCTCGATCGCCCTGAATGGGCCTTGAGGGTGTCATGATTAGGAGCCAAAGCTCCTGATGCTGCCTCTCCCAGGGGATAGCTGGGTTCAAGGATGCCCTGAGTCTGAAGGAGTGGTCATAGCGCTCCCAGGCATTGCCCATAGAGTCCATGTAGCCACATTGTATTATGTCCATGTACTTTACCAGGGCGGGGCCTTTGGACATGTGCACCTGCAGCATAACGCCCATGTAGACCGTGTATGCTGACAGCCAGTTGGCCCAGTTGTGTTCCACTGGCTTACATTTTGATTTCACATCCTCCCTCTTCTGTTCCCCCTCTTTCAATATGGGTTCAGGCTCCCTGAATAGCAGTTAAAAAATGTCAATGAATTCCCTACGCCATATGCGCTCCTTAACTACCGGCAAGAGGTGGTCACCCAGTGGTAGGGAGGTGTCACACAGCGGATATGGGATCTAGGCCCCTGAAGTATCCAAAGGAGTGCCAGCCACTGCAGGCTGGGAATCAGCCACAGAAGTTGTGGCACCCTGCCAGACCTGAGCGCATGCCCCATATGGGGGTAGAGAGTCATAGAGGCCCGGATGCCATCCATAAGGATTATTTGTGTGAACCCAGAGAGACATTCCCCAAGGCCAAGTGTGATGTAAGGACTCACCAGACCCCTGCTTGTCTGGGCCACGTGGCTCGCCTCCCTGGTGCTCTGACACGTTCGAGGAACCATTCCTGTCCAAGGTCACGTCCACCACTGTCTGGAGCGGCTGTTGATCCCTTGCTTCCAAGGCCTCAATCCTGGATGTTAGTGATTGCATGAGCTTAGCCTTCTTGGCCGCCCTCATAAACCTTTTAGGATCAGTTGGTACACCGGATGGACCACCCTTCTCCGTTCTAGGAGCCACCCCCTGTCTCTCCTTCTTAAGGGCCTCCAGGCATGCAATGAGTGCCCTAATAGTGCCCATGTCCCCATCATCCTCTGAGGAGGAATCAGAAGCGGGTGCAGGGCATGGTGGAGGTCGAACCTGCTTCCCGCCCATCTTTGCCTTGGCTTTCTTTGGCCCCATCTGAATGTCCCTGGGCAGGTCCGGTAGCAGGCAAAATGTCCCCACCCCCGCTCGCTGTCTGAAAGTTAGGAACTAGGTAGTATATAAACCAAACTAACTGAAAAACAGTGAAATACCCACAATACTTGAACCAGCCCCTGGCAAGGCCACCAACAAAGACACCCCGAGTCAAGGTCTTGTAGAAAAAGTGGGGAGGGGGAAAGCCCTGTAGAGCTGTTGCTCCTGTATGCCACCCCCTACAGAAGTAAGGGGCCTACCACTGCCCCAGGCTGCTATTATCCTGGGGGGCGGGAATTCCAACACCTCCTGCTGCCTGGGCATGCCCAGCAGGCTGACAAGGCCTCAACAGGCCAATTTATCCCCCAACTTGAGGGAGGGAGGGCCCACTAAATACCCCCTTATGCCAACGCGGGACCCCCGCCTCCCCGCCTATCTTGTGCCGGGCCACACCAGACCACCCTACCCCCGGCTGGGGCCTAAGCCCCGATGGGTTGCTACCCACCCCAAACAGCCAAAAGGCCTCTCCAAACCTTGGTAGGCCTAAAAAGTCACCCCCCTTTGCTGCCACCACTGTTCAGGTAGAAACCACTCTCGTGCCGAGCCGCCCCAAGATCCAGGCAAGAGCCGGTTAAGTGTCCTGCTCCGTTGCCTGTTGAGAGCGAACTGAGCTCTCCCAGGCCCGGAGCACGATGTGTGGCCGAAGCCCTGCCCCCTGCACGGGCCCATCGGCCAATCAGGCTGAACCATGCCTCATGCTTCCCCAGGGGGCCAGGCAAAAGTGCTGCACTGCTTATTCAAGCGGCGAGCAGAGGAATTATGCACAACTTAAGAAAGACCTACACCAACCAGAGTCTTTGGCTGCATTCACACATTAGGAGGACCCCGCCTCCTGTCTGCATTTGGACAACAGACAGAGTGTCCTCTGTGCAGTCAGTGAGACTGCAAAGAAGAGGGGGAACTGGATGTACAGGCTTCCTTCTCGCTTGAAGGAGAGGCCGCACAGCCAGTCACACAGGGAGAGAGGGAGGAGCTTCCACTCTCAACTCCAGTGCGGCCGAATGCAGCCTCCAGTGCTGCATTAAGACACAAAAGAGGCCCTGTTAATCCTGGCTTTGAGCTGTGAAACTCACTACAAAGCAAGGGTTCAAACTGGAATCTCAGGAGTGAAACCTCAGGTCACGGAAGGGACAGGACCGGAGTTGCACATGCTCGGACATAACAACAGCAAGGAAACCACAGGCCCCTGCAACTCCAGTTCCCTGTTACATACAAATGTGACCTTTGTTCTTTCTATGAATTTCCTGAATCTGCTTTCACAAGATATATCTAGATCAATTTTTCTATTTCTCAGAAACATGGAAAGACATCCCACCAGGGGTGTAGCAAAGGGCAGGAAGGTGGTCTTGTGGTAGCATGCATGAATTGTCCCCTTTGCTAAGCAGGGCCCACCCTGCTTTGTATTTGAATGGGAGACTACATGTGAGCACTGTGACATATTCCCCTTAGGGGATGGGGTCACTTTGGGAAGAGCATTTACATGCTTGCATGCAGAAGATTCCAAGCTCCCTCCCTGGCATCACCAGGCAGGGCTGGGAAAGAATCCTGCCTGCAATCTTGGAAAGCTTCTGCCAGTCGGTGTAGACAATACTGAACTAAATGGACCAATGATCTGAAATGGTATAAGGCAGCTTCCTGCAGTATGTTCCTAAGGTTGGAAGAAGCCCTGGGGCAAGATTTGAGGATGTGACTTGTCCCTACAATCAAGCTCTGCACCAGAGGACTGGAAAGTGACTAATGTAACTCCCATTTTCAAAAAGGAATCCAGTGGGGATCTGAGAAACTACTGGTTTGTTAGTTTAACTTCTGTGCTGAGTAAATTGATGGAAAACATATCAAAGGACAAAATTGTTAAACTTATAGAAGAACAGGCCTTGTTGAAAGAGAAGAACCAGCATGGCTTCTGCAAGGGCAAGTCTTGCTTCACTCACCTTTTGGAGTTCTTTGAGAGCATCAACAGGAATGTGGATAATGGTGGATAATGGTTGACATAGTATACATGGAGGTGAGTCTCATGATTGGTGAGACCCTCCTTCAGAGGGTTTGCAGGAAGAGAGGAATTAGCCCGCTCTCCTCGCAGATGATCCCCAGACAGCCCAGTGTGGCTGGATCGGCCGCCCACATGACTGCCAGCTCTGTCATGGAGCTGGCAGGGGCTGTGGGGGTTGGGGGCCATGGGGCCCCCCAGAAATTCCAGGATGCCCTGTGTGAGTGTGTGGGGCATACTGGAGAGACCCCCAGGGCAGGGAGGCTGGTTTCAGCCTCCCGCCGGGGGTCTCCTCATGTGTTGCTGTGGCGCGGAGCCACACCACAACAATACATGATCAGGGAGAAGAGGTTAACAGAGCGAGTGCTCTGTTAACCTCTTCTCCCTGATCATGTATTGTTGCGGCGTGGCTCCGTGGATAAGGGGAGGGGGAATTAGGTGGGTTAGCTGCCGGGAGCTGTGCAGCTCTCGTGGCAGCACACGACTGCTAAAAAGCTGGCTAGACTCCCTTAGCCCACTTTTTGGCAATTGTGAGAATCACCTCAGTGACTTCCAAAATGCTTTTGCCAAAGTTCCCCACCAAAGGCTCTTGAATAAATGTAGCAGTCATGGGATAAAGAGACAGGTTCATGTGTGGATCAGTAACTGATTGGGGCAGGAAACAGGGGGTAAGAATAAATGGACAGATTTCACAATGGAGGGAAGTAGAAAGTGGGGTCCTGCAGGGATCTGTACTGGGACCAGTGCTCTTTAACTTGCTCATAAATGATCTGGAAGTCTTGGTAAGCAGTGAAGTGGCCAAATTTGCAGATGACACTAAACTATTTAGGATAGTGAAATCCAAAGCAGATTGTGAGGAGTTCCAAAATGATCTCTTCAAATTGGGTGAGTGGGTGACTAAATGACAAATGCGATCCAATGCAGGCAAGTATAAAGTGATGCACATTTGGGCAACCCCCCCCACCCCCCCCCCACTTCACATATATACTGATGGAGTCTGAGCTGTCAGTGACTGACCAGGAGAGAGATCTGGGGCTTGTGGTGGACAGCTTGTTGAAAGTGTCAACTCAGTGCAGGGCAGATGTGATGAAAGAAATTTCCATGCTAGGGATCATTAGGAAGGGAACTGAAAACAATAATGCTGATGTTATAATGCCTTTATACAAATCTATGCTGCAGCCACATTTTTTCTTACAGTTCTGGTCACCGTATCCTAAGAAGCTCATTGCAGAACTGGAAAAGGTGCAGAAGAGGGCAACCAAGATGATCATAGGCCTGGAGCACCTTCCTTATCAGGCTAGGCTACAGCATCTGGGGCTCTTTACCTTAGAAAAAGAGTCAATTAAAAGAGGGGAGACACGATCGAAGTGTATACAATTATGCACGGAGTAGAGAAAGTGGACAGAGATAAATTTGTCTCCCTCTCTCACAACACTAGAACCAGGGGTTATCGCATGAAACTGAAGGCTAGGAAATTTAGGACTGACAAAAGGAAGTACTTTTTCACACAGTGCATAATTGATCTATGGAATTCTCTGCCGTGGGATGACCACTAGTTTGCATGGCTTTAAAAGGGGCGTAGGCAGATTCCTGGAGGACAGCAGGGCTGTTCTTATGGCCCCCTCTGACCGTCACCCCCTGTCTTCACAGCTGCCTCTGCCACCTGCCTTCACTGTGGAGTCAGAGAAAGGCTGAAGTGCTGCTGCCTGTTCTCACTATTATTGGGGCACCAGTGCCTCGGTTGGAGAGAGTGGCAGCTGCACCAAGTTGGTGCTACTTGGGGCCAAGTGCCCAGGGTTGGATTATGACATACTGAGGCCCTAAGCTATGTAGAGCTTAAAAGTCCTCATAGCATTAAAAAAAAAGTTTGAAGTCCACCCTGGTGCATCACTCACCCCCCATCTTGCTGCGCAGCTCACAGTTACAGCATTGTTTGTCTGAAGAGTCTAATGCTACCTTTAACTGTTGGTCTATTCCAGGCCCTGGTCTAATACAAATTTTAAATAATGGACAGTTATTTGTGCACAGATTTATACACTAAATATTAAAAATAATTGTGTAGATAGTTGTGTAGCCATAAAAGTAAATGTTTGTCTTATCAGAACAATAGTCTGAGCCTCTTTCCCCTTTTCCTTTTAATTTCCAATCAATTGTGTCAATATTTAGTCATTTTTTGGTATTCAGAGGCCTCTCATGATGTGAGGCCATGAGATGCAACTTACTTAGCTTGTATCTAAATCCAGCACTGCAAGTACCCCCTATTTCCATTATAGCTATGCCCCTGTATCCCAGCAATCAGTATTGTACATGTTCAAATGGTGATGATTGCACTGTCTTGGAAAGGCCATACTCACAATTTTCCAAATGTGGGGGAAATAATCATTCCCTGAGTAAGAGAGGCTGGATAACCTAAAAGTCTTGTTTTGCTTATGAGAATCACAACATAATTGTATCCATTATTATTAATCACAGTTTTTACATTCCATATCCATGAAGTGCCAGTTCATAAAATGCAACTTCTCAATGCAATTCCTGTACCCAGGAACCACTGGAAAAGACTGTGTACAGGTTATCTGCAGTAAATATATACTGTGTAATGAGATCAGGCCAGGTTAAAAGGGAAATCAGAAATAGGTAACAAAAGTGCTGCTGTAACCACTCTGCACCTCTCTCACTGTTGCTCTGCGTCATTGTTAGAAGGTTATCAGCTAAATCATCATTGTTTTTCTGAATTTCAATTTCCTCTCTTTGATCACACTAACCACTCAATTAAGTTTTTCTTTCCCAGTAATTGGGTGCTGGATGGGTTTTACTCCACTGCTTAATAACATGCCAATTAAGAAAGAGAATGGTGTTCCAGCCCTTAGTTTTCTTTTTCTATGTACCTTAATTAAGCGAGATTCAGCAGATGTGTGGGAGTCTAGATAAGTATGGTATGTTCTTTGGTAATCAGCCATTTATAACAGCATTAGAGGTGGCCTAAAAGATGCCAGGAAGTGCTGGTATTTACTTACCTCACAGCAGTTACTACCTTTTGAAGTGTAAGGTGTAGGCATTATGCAGTGGACAGATGGAGTGAAAAGCCAAACTGCTGTAAGAACATGGATTATAAGTGGAAGATATGTTGCTTCAGGGCATTTGGGACAACAAAGGAACAGACTTGAAAGTGAACAGATTTATTGAAACGCACTCAGATAAACTAAAGGCCAAAGGAATGCCTCCCTAAGAGCACATTGATTGCTTGTCCAATTATTGCCCTTAAACATCTTACTAATTGGAATGTCATCCTCCCTAAAGACAGGAACATGGAGCAGGACCTCAGCTGCTGAAAACAATAAATGGAAAGGTGTGGGTGGTCATGTGGAAGCAAAGGTTATTCTAAAATATTCTGAATCCAGACTTTTCAGGACTTTCAGTGCTGACACCAACAGGCACTTGGAAGCCAGGGACCTGCCAGTGCAACTGAACAACATCAATATTAGGGCTGCCCATTGTGTTGGATCAGACAGACATGCCAGACCTGACATGCCCTCTGTCAGGTATTATTGGAGGGCATTCCAGAATGACAGCAGGGAGCCTTCAAGAGTTTGAAGCCCCCTTGTTGCCAATCTGGAACTCTATTGGTGATCCAATGTGTCTCTTGGACCACTTTCCCTTTCTTACCGTACCTCTGTTCACCCTCCTCCCCAGCTCTTTGTCCGGGACAAAGGTAGGGCAGGAGACAGGCTACCTCACATCCTCTTCACTCTGGAGGGAGCACTCAGTTGTCATGCCTTCCAGAGTTTCTGGATAAAGGGCACTTTAAAAAAAACAACCCCAACCTTTTTAGGTCCTGGAGTGGTGCAGGTGGGATCCATAGTTTCTTCTGAGGCTGTAGCCATGGTCAACATGGCCTCTCCTGACATTGCCACTTTTGGGACGTATCATGTTGGGTTGGAATATGACATTTCAGACCACGCACAGGCCTAATTAATATGCTCTCTGCCCAAGTTATAACTTCCAAATAGTTTTCAAAGGCAGTCCCAAGTGCAACTCATTACAGCAATCAGTCCAGGATGTTACCAAGGCATGCATGCTGGTTGAGTTGGCCTAAATGTGAAAGCTCACATTCTGGTTTTGAGTCACTAGGCCCTTTACCTGAAATAAGTTTCTAACAAGAATGGTTAGAAATCTCCAAAATAAGGCCGGCTCTGGATATAGCCGGAGCTAGTCTGCACAGATAGCAGATCATGTGGTAAAACCGGCAGGGGCGTAGCTAGGAGAGAGGGGGCTGTGATCGCCTCTCTCTCTGGCGGCCCCTCGGAGTAAGGGAGCTAATGAAGAAAATAGAGAGGGGTGTTGCTGAGATGCCCTCAGGAGCTTGGAGGCCCAGGATCTTTGAATCCATCTGCTCAATTATAGCTACACCCCTGAAAACTGGTAATCATGTGGATCATGTGGTAAAAAGCAGATCATGTTGTTATTTTGTAAACTGCCAGTTTATTTTGTAAGCCACCATAGGACATTGGTAGGAGGCAGTCTAGAAATTTAATCAATCAATCAATCAATCAATCAATCAATCAAATGCATCTGAGAAGATGCCTTTTCAGATTATAGTTAGAGAATTGCAAGAACAAAGACTTTCTGTACCAGTTCCACAAGCACCCAGTATCAAAAAGGGTTAGTTTTCTCCTGAACATAATTAATTGCTAATGATCAGAAGAGAAAGTTTCCCCTAAGGAACTATTCCAAAATAATTATACAAGTCAATACATAGTAACATAGTAACTAAACAATTCAGTAGGGAAGCATCTCCAAAACACCCCCAAATTCAGAACTGTCCACAAGAGATATTCCCAACAGTATCACATTTGTTATGTTATCTGCACTTCAGATAAAAAACTAGGGAAGAGGACTACCTTAGCAGTATCACATTTGTTATGTTATCTGCACTTCAGATAAAAAACCAGGGAAGAGGACTACCTTAGCAGTCAACCTGAAATGCTAGTTTTTGGTGTGCAGGGATTTTACCCACAGAGAAGCATTTATTTATTTGAAATATTTATGCCCACCCCTCCAGTACACTACTGCTCAGGGTGGCTCACAACATTAATAAAATAAATACAATGTAAAATAAGACTAATAAAGTTAAACAAATTAATAGACTAGGCTAAACCCACATTTAAAATACATTTCTTTTTTTTTTTAAGTTTCAAATTAAAAGCTAAAAATTGAGAAATATAAAAACTAAAGAACCTACCAGATAGGCAGCAGCTAACATTAAAAAGCCTCTTTTAAAAGATGTGTTTTTAATTAGTTTTTTAAAAACACTGAGGGAGGGAGCATGGTGAAGCTCTTCAGGGAAGGTGTTCCAAAGCTGAGGGGCAACCATAGAAAAGACCCTGCCTCTAGTCCCCTCCAACTAGATCTCTTTTACTGGTGGGCCATGAACAGGGCCTGAAATGCCAAGTGGAGATGCTGAGCAGAAGGCCCTGGCAAGTTCATATGGGCAAATATGGTCTGACAAGTACCCCAGCCCCAAGTAGTGTAGAGCTTTAAATGTCAAGACCAGCACCATGAATCTAGCCCAGAAGCAAACTGGTAACCAATGAAGCTGCCGCAAGATGGGTGTGGTACTCATGAAGCAACTTGTGGCCACAAACATCCTTGGAGCAGTGTTCTGGACCAGCGGAAGGTTCCGAACCATCTTCAAGGGCAGCCCCACATAGAACACATTGCAGTAGTCCAATCTAGACATTACCAAAGCATGAGTGACTGAAGTTTGGTCCAACTTCTCCAAGTAGGGTCCAGAAACACCCCCAAGCTGTGGACTTTGTCTTTCAGAGGGAGTGTGACCTTGCTGAAGACCAGATTTACCTTGCTCCTCAGATTATCAGTTTTACCAACCCAGAGCACTTCGATATTATCTGGATTAAGTTCCAGTTTGTTTGCCCCCATCCAGTCCAGAACAGCCTCCAAGGCCCAGTTCAGAGCATCCACTGCCTCCCTGGTGTCTGCTTATTTAAAATATAGGTGGAGCTGAGTGTCATCAGCATGCTGATGGCACCGCAACCCATACCCAAGGATGACCTCTCCCAGAAGTTTCATGTAGATGTTAAACAGCATAGGTGACAGAATAGATCCTTGTGGCACCCCATAGGCCAAAGACCAAGGGGTGGAGCAGGCACCGCCCAGCACCACCTTCTGAGTACAACTCTCCAGGTAGGAGTGGAGCCACCATATAACCATGCCCCCAAGTCCCAACCTGGAGAGACGACCCAGAAGGATACCATGGTTGATGGTATCGAAAGCCACTGAGAGGCCCAGGGGAATCAACAGAGTCACACTCCCTCTGTCTGTCTCTTGGTGTAGGCCATCCACCAGGTGAATTTATTTATTTATTTTATTTTTACATTTTTATACCGCCATTCGTTAAAAGAAAACCCCAAGGCGGTTTACAAAAATTAAAACATACAATAAAAGCAGTAAAAACATCAAGCTAAAAACATACATAAAAAACAAGACAGCAGATAAAAAACACACAAGAACAGCAGTAAAAAACGATTATGTAAAAGCCTGGGTAAAAAGCCAAGTCTTTAAAAGCTTTCTAAAAGCTGTGATGGAGTCTGAGGAACGAATGGCCACCGGGAGAGCATTCCAGAGTCTAGGAGCAGCAACAGAGAAGGCCCTGTCCCGAGTGCACGACAGCCGGGCCTCCCTCATTGTCGACACCCGGAGCAGGGCCCCCCCCAGATGTCCTAGTCAAGCGGGCAGCAACCCTTGGGACCAGGCGGTCCCTCAATGACTTACCCATCTACAGTTTATTGTAGTACAGTCCATGAACAGTTTACGACATGACCTGCTGTTCGTGTAGAGACCAACCAGTCCTAACTACAGCCTTACCTCACTATCTGTGGGCTCACCATCCATGGTTTTGCATATTTGTGATCAAGCAATGGACAGCCAACCTCAGCATATGTGGGAAAACTCTGGCCAAAAAGGGATTAACTCCAAGTGTCCGCATGTTGAAGATGCCAGAAATGACCCTGGAGCTAATTTCTGGTTGCCATTTTGAGTGCGGGAGCCATTGGTTTTTCTGTTGTTTTTTAAAACTTGATTTTTCTGCTGAATTTCAGGGACTTGTGTAATTGCAGGGGAAATCCTTGTACTTCTGAAGGCCTGCAAAACATGGTAGGACACTTTGGCCCATTTTTGCATTTGGGGGGCAATTTTTGAAGTGTTTTTTTTAAATCAGGAAACCTAACCCCCATGATCCCATAGGCTCAATGACCCATTATCCTCAGTTTCATTACCTGCAGTAATCTGGTTGCCTATCTAGGCCTCTCACAATTCTAAGGAGAATCTTACAGGTTAGGTAGCCAACTGACCAGGAAAAATCTTTCCTCCAGCTTGTCCTTATGCATTTAACCGTAGCTTGATCTATAGAATCAGCAGGTGAAGCGTTTCATGACATGGAAGTAACCTGGTAATGTCTGCAGATCAATCTGCAGTAACGGCACAGCTAGTAGGGCTGGTAAAGAAAAAGGCTGGCCACCCTACTCATCTGTGTTTGCTTCTGTACTCTTCCTCCCTTGTTTCTGTACTGATTAGAACCAGTGGCTGATAAATGCGTAGGTCCCAGGCTGTCCAACTCTTGCTTTATTTACTACTAAATAATAGCAACCATAGCTAGCAGCTGCTTGCTGTCAGCTCTGTAACTTCCCTAGTATTTGTGCCTGAGAGTCATTCTTCTCAAGGCTTTCGTCTCAATTATTGTTTGAGGCAACAGATTTTGCATTGAGACTAGCTGCTGATTCCCACTGAGGTGGGAGTGGAGTTGCCTGATTGACAGTCCACAGAGAATACAAAGCTTTCATATGCAAAGAAATGTTCAGAGGTGATGCAGTGCTTTGGAGGATACTGAGAGGCTGACATCTCACCTCATCCCCCATGGGACCACTCAGCTGACATGGCTTTGCTTTGTTCTCCTAAGCCATAGCTAATATGCTAACAGAGGGCAGAGCGGATGCCTTGTTTCCCATGCAGTCATAACAATTAAGAGATTGTGAATGTGTTCTAGGCTACATGTTATCCATCCCACCAGTTGCCCCCAAAGTACAGCCCTGTGCTTCCTCAAGCACAGTTTCACATTACTGAAAGGAGCAATCAATTTAGCTTCACAGTTTTCACTGAGAAACCACACTGGTTAAAGAAAGGGGTTTGGGATGCATCGGAACAAAATTGTTGAGCAGAATTAATTAAGTCATAGGGAAATCAATAGAAATTAGTTAACCCATATTGAACTCAGTTACATAGGGCTCTGCATATTCTTCTTCAAATAAGTCACAAAACACTGGACAATTTCTGTCTCTGATCTGAAGCTCCCCACTGCCATGTACAGTACCTGTTGTCCACATGATCTGTTCTTGTCCAAATGCACATGACTATCTATTGTGTTTTATCATGTCCATGGCATGCATAAATGGTTGCCTTGTATAAACATCATGCAGTCTCTGAGGTCATTCAAACAATTAAAAACTGTGTTCTACCCAGATTTGGAAGCTGTGCATGCTTCCAATTTTCAGTTGTGTGGAAACAAAGTAGGAGGGAAACCTGGGTAGAAGTGATTGTGTGGAAGCGAGGTAGGAGGAAAACTTGAGTGGCTTTTCTTCCACTCAAACAAACATTGGGAGCAAACACAGCTCCCAAACCCAGATATAACACAGTTTTTGATTGTGTGATTGGCAAATTGACAACAGTGCATATGTATTATGTAGACCAGAAGTCTTCATACCTTTCAGTCTCAAAATCTGTGTTTCTTTGTAACATGGGTTCCACTATAAGTATTATTATTTACTACTAATGTCCATCTTTCCCTTTCTCTCTGCTTTCCCCCCCATCTTTCTTTCTCACATCTTAAATAAACATTTTGTGTTGATAGTATTATTAGGACAAGATGACCAAGTGTGGTACACCAGCCCAATTTGGAGTCATCAGCTGAAATCCAGTGGCACAGACAACAAACTAGGTGATGGGAAGTGCCAGAAACTGCAGGTACAGGACAGTCCCCCTGTGGTACTTGGACAGCCGGCACAATTCCATGGAGGCCCTTGGAAGGATGAGGACAGGTAAGTATTTGTGTATTGCTAAGTATTTATTTAATCATTTACATGGGTTGAATATTGCTTTGTCTACCTCTCCATAGTTATTTTCCTTTAGTAAATTAAAGGCAATACAGGGACATCCTCAAACAGTACTTCTGGATAGGGGCTAGGTGGGCTCCTTCACTTGCTATCATTGGAGAGATCCACATCATTCCCACTCTGAGAACCCAAATATAAACACAATTCACAGCACCAAGAACAAAAGAAGGAGGTAGCTGCAGGTAAGGAGGACTGGTGTTAATATTCTGTTTGCTGATTGGTGATGACTGGATTGCAAGCCAAACCCAAGAGCAGAACAGCAACTTCTTATACAAAAATAGATAAAGACACTGTCTTTATCACAAGCAGCTAAGCCCATGAGAATCACCAGGATCCAGGCAGGTCCCAGAGGAGCCATGGCACCAGATCCAGCGCCAAAGCCCGGCTCTTAGCCTGGATTAACAGAGCAAGTGCACCATTAACCCCTGCTAACTTGGCAAGGAGGCACCTTTGACCGTGGTGATTCTCTTTATTTAGAAGGGGGAGAATAACTGGCCCTATTCACCCCCCGCACAGTACTTCCAGTGACTGTTGCTGGTGTGTGTCTTATGTTTCTTCTTAGAATGTGAGCCCTTTGGGGACAGGGGGCCATCTTATTTGTTTGTTGTTTCTCTTTGTAAACCGCCCTGAGCCATTTTTGGAAGGGCGGTATAGAAATCGAATTAATAATAATAATAATTAACCCATGCTCTAGGATCCTGTGTCAGTGCAGGCTGCTAGCAACCCACGCTGATAGAGATGAGAGCCTAGAGTGCTGGTCTCCTGTGGGAATCCCCCAATGCATCGCACTTATTGCATGGTGCATTGTGGGATTCACCCAGCTTCCAGAACCCTGTGCTGGTCACCGTATGGTGATCATGTGCGCAGCGGCACAGCTGGGACCAATCTTGAATGTCTACAGGGAAGATAGGCTTAACCCTGCCTTCTCCCCCATCCACATATCATATGAAAGACCCCCAAAACCTTTATAATGTCCTGCTTCATCTAAGTTTTCTAGTCAAGAAACAAATATTGAGCTATTCCAATGCTTTAAATTCTGCTCTTTCTTGCGTGTGATGAAATACATCCCAACTGTGTCCTTCACTGGATTAAAATTGCTAATGAATTTTGCTCTAGCCTGAGACTGTTTTCTTTTGAAAGCTTCAGGCTGTAACACAGTGGATCAGTGCTGGCAAGCAGGCCCATGTTTGATATGACAGCTCCTGGAGACTGAAGGTCTCAATTTAAATGACAATTTGTGGTGCAGATGGATGGGCAGCAGCCATAAGAGCACCCCCACGATGCTCTGTCAGTCCCTGGCATCTTCGTTCTGGCTGCTCATAGGGCTGCCAATTAGGGCCAATAAGGGCAGACGTTTCTATCTCCATTTGGCATTAGCTAAACTATCTTGTTAACACAAGAAGGTGGTATCCTCACATACCATTCTAGCTGGCATCAGTTTGCTACTGAACAGGATTTACTTAGCACAGGAATGTGTGTGCACACATTGTGGCCTGAGGACAAAATGTTAGTAATTCAGGGTGCCTTTGGGGTTTTCTGAAATCTCTGAGGAGAAGTTGGGTTATGCTGTGTGGAATTGACATAGTGTATGCAAATTTGTTGTGTATTTATTTTTATGTTTTATCTCACCTTTTATTCAAGGAGCTCAAGGCAGTGCACATCGCCCCCCACCTTTATCTTCCTCTTCTTTGAGCACGAGTGGGGATTGGAGAACCTACTACAACTACAACAAATATTTATATACCACTTTTCAGCCTAGCTCCAACATCTGAGTCACTGCACTGTAGCTTGAGCACACAGTATTTCCAACATTTGGGACTAAGTAATCAAATGTCTGCATCCTGATATTATCTTATCTAGGAATAAAACAAGTTACTGAACTTTCTATTCAGTGAGGCTATTCACACGATGGGCGAATCACCGGGCTCAGCTGTGAGCCCAGTGGTTCTTAAACGGGTCACCCGCTAAAGTACCCCTGCCCTAAGCCCAGGTTAGTGGAGCAAGTGCTCCGCTAACCTGGGCTCTGTGATCGTGAGTTGCTGCAGCGCGGCTCTGCAGTGCGGCAACTCATGAGTAGACGCCCAACCGAGAGGCTTAAAAGCATCCTCCCGGTTCGGGGGTCTCTCCAGCATGCCCTGCACGCTCGCGCAAGGCATGCTGGAGCTTCCGGGGGCTGTGTGGCCCCTGATCCTCCCAGCCCCTGCCAGCGCCATAACAGAGCCAGCGGTCGTGTGAGCGGATGCTTCAGCCACCTGGAGCAGATGGCCTGCTCGTGTGTGGGGAGAGCATGCCAAGCCCGCTCTCCCCGCTAACCCTCCCCAGGCGGGAAACAGATATAAGGGCAGCTCCAAACGTCTTGCAGCCTATGTGTTTGCTGTGTGTACACTCATGGCAGATCAGTGTTTCTCATGAATATGGGTCATGCATCTCAAGACCTTGGTCCACTTGTGGGTTCCTAGATGTATGACCATGAGTATCAGAAGACCCATGTATGTTGTTTACCACACTTTGTGTTTGCTGCAGGAAATAGTGGTGTAACACTAGTGTACATGCAGCAAAGGTGTTTAACATGTTAAATATGGAGCTGAAATAACATTGTTAAGGAATGGAAACCATCTATGATTGGGAAATGCATGTACTGAAAGAAACAGGCAGTGATTTACGGGCAAAGGCACATCTTCTCATGAGTAATGCCAGAGACTGCATGCTTGCACCCAAGGGGAAGAGGTGCTCTCCCACTTTCCCCTACTAATTTGTACAAAAAATAGAGCAGAGCCACTCAAGAATTCCAGGGGCTGCCTTTCAACCCACACTCCGGGTATCACTCCCCTGGCATGTGTTATCTTTGTTGGGAAACAACCAGGTTGTTGGGTTTATGGTGCCACCAGGACTCCATGTACTTGTGCAAATATTTCTTCATCACTTGATTTATGGAGACCTCTCCACAGAGTGCCTGTTTTGTCATCCCATCCCCCTTTCCTGCAGATTGCCAAAGGAGGGAGCATGAGACACAGTGAAAAGTGAGCATTCCCCAATGTGGCTTTTCCCTTTGACATGCTTTGAAGCTTGGGATGTGGCAACGTGGCATCCCTGTTGCTGGGCAATGGCTGGAGGAATACAGAGACAGCAGAGGGTAGGGCAAGTGCTCTGCGAGTTGGCCAGCAAGAAGCACAGCAGGAATAGAGTTGCCGCTTTTCTGGGCTGGTCTGAGCTGCCCTTTCTATGGTTTTGGTAGCAACCACAGCACACAATCCAGGTTACAGTGGCAGCAGAATTTGTATGACACAAAGCCATCTTCAAACCTCAGGTTGGAGCAGCAAAACTCACTACAAAGTGAAGATTCAGGTTATAGTTTGGGTTCGCAAACCTCGGGTCACTTTTGCGAGAAAACCGTGGTTTCATGCATTTGGACAACAATGAAATGGAACCTCTTGCTCATTCGCCTCTGGTTTGGCGTTATGTGCGAAGGTGGCCACAGACAGGGAGATTGTGATGGCATGAAGGCAACTGCTGGAACAACCTGGAGGATCCATTTTACAAAACCTGATTTCTGAATGAAGTTGTTGAAGCTAAATTCAAAGCAAATTATGTGAGTTTGAAAAATGAGAGAAGCAAAAGAAGTATTGATGATACTAGAGAAATGTCCTCTGTGGGATGTGTGTTTCTGCACATATTTAGATTGTCACCAGACTATACCTAAAATAAAATTCAGAGCAAATTTGAGGGTTCTTTCTCCTGTGGCATTTTAAAAAGGAATTTCTAGTGAAGTTCCCAAAAGGTACAAGAAGCCTAACACATTTCTCATGTGTGTGCTGTCCATTCCTAATCTGAAGCAGTTACCACACTATTGATTGTTTGAACTGGGCTTGGTGGGCTTCACTTCTGGTCAAAAGGTGAGAAATGACAAGTCTATCACAATCTGGAAACATATGCCAGTGGTGGATCCACTTGGTAAACCATACGGGAGCTGCCACTCCTGATCAGGATTATCCCAAGACTCAGTCACTCACAAAAGGATTTTTGGATGGCATCTTTCTTTTGAAAAAGTAGATCTCCTGGCAGGTTGGCTATCATGATGGATACATTTGTAAACCATAAACAAACACTGTTTTTCCTGACCTTATTGAAATCTTCTTCTGTGGGGGAAAAATCAATTTTCCATTCTTAAACTGGGGCATTTAATTATCATCAATATTGATTTTAAAGTATCTCAAATGGAATCAGACGTTGGTTTGAAAAATACAAAGCAGCAGCAAAACTGCTTGCAGTAAATCTCTGATGCGGCAAAGATGTTTCTGACAAGGCGAATTTTGGTACTCGTTTTTCTTTCCCCTTTCCCCAAGTGAGACAAAATGCCCCACATATGTGAACAATCACTGGACAGCATGTGTTATCAAAATGGACATGCAGCTTTAAACTAAATCTCCGCCATCTGTTCCAGTTTGTAATTACAGATGCAGCAAAAACACAAACTCTTCCTGAATCATAAAAGAGATGCAATACATGCAATTTAAATGCCTTGCTGGGTTTGTCCATTATAATGATGGATCTTCGAGAGGTCTTGGGAGACAATAGGAGACCCCGGGGTCCTATAAACTCATGATTTGGCTGTCTTGGTCTAAGTCATAGGGAGCTAGTTGCACCTTGTTGTTAGATACGTTTTGCATTGCATCTGCAGTGTTAGTCAAAGTAGTTTCAGTGATCTCATCTCAAAGTGAAGCATAATATTACCAATTGTAATGCATGTTAAAAGGATATCATAGCTGGCCACTCTCAACCAATGTTCTGTTTTCGCAAGTTATGCAACAATGCCCCTTAGTCCGGAGTGTGTCATCTCTCAGATTTGCTAACATGAGACAGAGAGCTGAAGAGAGACTGTTTTGAATCAAATGTATGTTCTATCCCTGCAATTCCCAAACTCCTGATAGCAGAGGTACCCTTTTTTTTCTGAATTAAATAATTGTGGGGCACATTTCATTCTGACACTTTGTAAGAGCAAGAACTATCTCTCCTCAGAGAATAATGACCTCCTGTGCTTCTGTGTCACTGACTGACATTGTGTGCTGTGAAATGCAGGCAGTACAGACCTTTCTGGGTGGTTGCAGGCATCTACAACAACACCTGTGGTGTTGCAGGACAGGACTGGTGTCCTGTTGCTTAAAGTTGCACTGTCACAGTTGTGCAATGTGATGTCCATTGTTTCTAATGGACATAGCGTCATGCAACTGCAATTGTGCAATTTAAGCAGCAGCACACCAGCCCAGAGGCATATCTAGGGAAAATAGCGCCTAGGGCAAACACTGGAATTGCACCCCCAGTCCAAACATCTGACACCCATCTTTCAGATAACTTCACCATAATATCAGCTGAAAAATACAAGTCAAGCTTGTTAATCTTTTAAGATTTCAAAAACTATTTAGCAGTGGATGTAGCCAGACCAAAAAATGCTGGAGAACTACAAATTTCAGTATGCTGGGGCTCATGAAATGCCCAAATACTATGTGGAGGTGTACTTGGAAAACTAAACAGAAGTGCCTGTCTAATTCTCTACTATATATTGTAGCATCACCATTACATAAGTTTTAAAAATAAATGGAGAATTTGACTTTTCCCAGATACTCTGTCAATAATTAAAGGATATGCAGAGTAAACAGTGTCACTGCTTGGAATATATTCTAGTATTTCAGAAAGACAGTTAAAATGAGGGAAAGAGAGCAAGAAACTCCCAGTGGGCCTTAATACTACAGATTTCACACTGATTCAAAGACAAATTCACCATTAATAACCATATTATTAAGACATCACATTTAACTCACTTATCACAAGAAGCAAAGTAAAAGCAAATGAATACAATCCTAGCTCATAAACTTCAGCTCATTATTCACAAGCCCTGATTCTCTGTACATAGTGCCAATCTGAATATGTGTACAGTGTCTTATATTATATTAATTTTTCTAAAAAAAATTTTCCCCTGTAGCCCTTTCAGGGGGCTTCCTAAAGGCTGTGGGGGTCTGCCTTCCCCCCACTGGCCTCTAGGGCCTTGCAGGGACCATTTGAGCATGTGCAGTGGCCATTTTTTAAAATAATCTTTTTTTAAAAAAAATGGCCACTGAAAACAAAATGGCCACCGTGCACGCTCAAATGACCTCTGCAAGGCCTGGCATGGCCTAGGGCCTCACAGAGGTCATCTGAGCATGCACGGTGGCCATTTTGTTTTCGGCAGCCTTTAAAAAAAAATTTACAAAATGGGGCCCCCCTTCAAGTGGTGCCCGGGGCACGTGCCCTGCCTGCCCCACCCTAGATACGCCCCTGCACCAGCCCTGTCCTGCAACACTGCAGGTGTGGTTTTAGATGCCTGCAGCAGCATGGGAGGATCTGTACCACCTGCATTTCACTGCACAGAGTGTCAGCCATTATTTTGGACAAGGGTTTCTGAGAGTAGACAATTCTGCTGCATCTCTGTACTGGGGATGACTAACTGATCAAACCATTCCTGATGCACAGATGTGGCAGAATTACCCACCCACCAACAAAGGCTAATTGTACAAAGGCAAGTCCAGAACAGTGGATCTGCCAGAGATGCAGCAGAAACGTCCTCTGTGATAATTTTGTTTTATCTATTGTGACACCTTAATAGTTCACTTGTGTATGTTTGTGCACCCTAGCACACAGTTTGGGAATTACTGTGCTAGCAAATGAAGGTTTAACATTCAAATGTCAGGAAATGTAAATGGGATGGGGGGACCAGCATCATGTGAGAAAATGGCTTAAGACCACAGAGCAGAAGTGACTTAGCAAGTAATATGATGCTCCTTTGGGATCTAGATAAGTCGGTGACCTAGTCATTCACTTCCAGAAATTCTTTGAAGTTCAGCAGTGGTGAGCTGATTAATCACACTGGATGATGAAACAGGGATCTGTATTTTTAGGCTTTTTTCTTGTATTGGCATAAAATGAAAAAACAAAAACAAAAGCTAAACAACAGCTAGAATGTAAGCAAGAATCAGAAGTGCTGCAGACAGAAGGTAAGCCACCTGTCAATAATGAAATTCTGTTTAAATCAATAGAGATATTAAAATAACAACAAACAACAACAATGCAATTAAATCACAAAGCCAGCCAACGACATGGAAATCCTACACAAGCTATAAAAGAACAGCATTAAAACTAGGTATAAAATGTGTTGGACAAATTTAAGAAAGTGTTTGCCTGGCACTGAAAATATATCAAAGTTGGGGCCAGCCAAGTTCCTGTGGGGAGGACATTCAGTATTTAGAGTACTTGATTAGCAAAACTCTATCCATAAGTGTAGAAGAAGAAGGTCCTAATATTTATGAATCTTTATGGCTCTTCGTCTTATGTACTCATTCAGGCACTTCTGCCAACTTAAGTTAGTTGGTTGGTGACTGGAAAGAGGATCCTCTCAGTCATGGTGCCCCAGATATGGAAATCATCACATAGTATATTTCCCTGCTTCTACCATGTAATGTGGGAGCAGGGTAACATACAATATGCTGATGATGTCATGAATTGAGTTGAGCAATCCTACACTTTACAGTGGAGAATTCGGCATGGGGCTGCTGTTTTCAGGAGCAGTTCTGTTTTGACTATAATGTGCCATTTTGCTCAAAGAATACTTGGTGATGAACATTATAAGGCTATTTAATCAACACAAGCCACCTGGAGTAAGCCAGGTGGTTCATGTCATCTAGGGTGCCGGGAGACCTCTGCTCCCTGCTGCTCCAGAATGCGGTAGCCTTGTGTTTTTTTAAACCCAGAGGTCATTCACAATCGAAAACTGTGCTCTACCCAGGTTTGGGAGCTGTGTGTACTTCCAATTTTTGATTGTGTGGAAGCAAGGTTAGAGGAGAACCTGGGTAGAAGTGATTGTGTGGAAGCAAGGTAGGAGAAAAAGCTACCCAGGTATTCCTCTAACCTTGCTTCCACACAATCAAAAATTGGGAGAACACACAGCTCCCAAACCTGGGTAGAACACAGTTTTCGATTGTGATTGTGATTGTGTCCGACCTCCCAGGGTTTTACTGAGGTAAAATGAACCTCAGCAGGCAATCATGTGCACGATTGCCCCTGGGTCCCCCCCCCCCCGCCCAGCGCCATTTCTGGCAGTGAGCTGGGGGGAAGGAGCAGCCTCACTGTAATGAGAGCAGCAGCTGTGCTTGTGGTGCAGGGCACTCTGGGATGCAGGTGGAGGAAGTCCTCCCACTCCCAGCTTTTGCCTTTGATGTGCTGCTGCTTGTGTGGGTGAAGGCAAAGGCAATGAAGGCAAAGACAACAATGCTCATCTGCCCCAGTGGAGGTGTGAGGTCGTGCGAATGACCTCTATGTGTATTTTAAAGACCAGTATATTTTATCTTTGGTGGATATTGCAGTTTCAAGGAGAAAACTTACTGCATGAAGTTTTCCGTAGTGGAACAGAATAAAGAACAAGTTAATAAGCATTTGCTTGATTCATAAACATGGCTAGAAAATGACACCCTGAGCAATTTCAGAAAGGGTTAAGTTTAGATACAGAGCCCTAGAAATGCCCAGAAGAGAGATTTTGATTCCTTAAATGTTGCTCTAGCTTTGCTTTATGGACATACATAAATTACAGTGTAAATCATTAATATCCAATTTTGGAAAGCCACTGAAATGTGGCTTACAGTGCAGGCAACGTAAATGAAAATACAAAGCTACCAGCAATATATTAATTTTATAGTGCTTCAGATGGAGTCAAGAGCTGTACTGTGCCTAAAGGGTCTGGCTCTCCTTTATCTGTTGAGTTAATCCCTATGAAGGGGTGGGGCGGGGGGAGCCTTAATGGTATCTGGCACATTTCAGATCAAAGCAATTTGTTTATTCTGGAGACCAAGAAAGTTTCCTGGTTGTAGTTTAAGTGAAAACACAGCCTTAGGAGCAAATGGTACCATATCTAGCTGCATCTCCTGTCACTTTGCATTCCTTTGGAGTAGTCCCATCCTTTAAACGAATCCTTTTCTCTGACTTCCAAAAATCAGTTTGCAGTATTGTTGGGCAGGCAATAGGGGATAATAGGAAAAGTGGCTGACAGCCTGACTACAGTATGTGTGCAGCTATGCACTGAAAAGAAACATTCCCACTGTGTTCAGCTTCCACGGCACACATCATGCAGGGAGTAGGGATGTGCATGGAACTGTAGATGGCTGGTTCGAATGCAGGGGGGTTATCTTTAAGGAGCAGGGAGGGTGCTCCCCCCATCTCTTCCTTGCTGGCGCTGTCTGTAAAATCGCTGGTGTGGGGCAGCAGCATACCTTCTTGCCATCCCAGCCAGCATCAGTGGCGGGTGTGCATGCGCAACTTCTGGGCTGATGATGGCAAGAGGGTACACTGTTGCCCCGTGCCAATGATTTTGCAGACAGCCCCAGTGGCAGAAACATGGGGGGGGGAGAGAGCACGCTCCCTGCTCCTTAACAGCATCAAATTAGCCAAACTGCTGGACCTTCAAACTGGTTTGGAGGTCCAGAAAAGGGCCTCTGAACCAGTTCATGCACATCCCTAGCAGGGAGGGAAGTAATTTTTGCCCATCTCTTCTATTCCTGGAAGTTTCCTGTGTCACAGAAAAATATGTCCCTGAGGATCATGAAGCCCGTTATGGAGGGGATAGGACAAGGCACTTCCAGGTGAGGGATAGATGAAAAATACTGCCCTGCCCCCTGAAGGATAGGTGCTGTGCAGGTAAGGAAGCTTTTTGCAGTGTGTACACATCTTCCAATCATGTGCCCACAATCCTAGTCAATCCTAGGATGTGTTACCAGGTTCTCAGGGAAATATCACTATGATTTTCTAATTTGAGGTAAACATCTGTGTACACCAAAGAATATTCTGGATATACTGAATACTGGCCTATTATGCATTGTGCCAGTTACCACAACTGAGAATCTGTGAAATGCTGGCACAGAATAAGCTACTGGGGGAAATTCTCACATTTTTTCTTTCCAAGTATTACAGCTGGACACTCACATTCCTCTGGAGGTTTTTTTGCATATCCCTAGCTCAGCTCTTATTCTCTTCTTTCTTCTGCAATCAAACCCGCACTGAATTCTCTCTCCACCTGCTGGTAATAACCTCCAGTATGGGTTGGTCACCCTTTCTATACTGTAGTATCTTACTGTGGTGGAGAACCATCCCTTTGCCTGTGACTTCCCTTCACCTGCCCAACTCCTTTTCCCAAAGTGCTGTTGTCTCAGCTAAGATGACTTCCAGATTTCACTATCATGCTGAACTATATTGTACATCTCACCTGCACACCCATTTGCTATTAAAATCAGGCACTCACTGCATCTTCCTACTTGAGGCAGCTCCATGTTTAAGCATAAGGAATTGCTACAGTCACCTCTGGTGTGTTCCTCAGAGTCTTTGGTACATAAATGATTCTGTGGTATCACTGCATGGGTTGTGATTGGATCTGAATTTCAGCAGAATTGCCTGCCCTTAGGAAAAGCAGCCCAGTAATTTGCACAGAACACTGACACTTATTTCAGACATTACCCTGAACATGCGCACAGGTGTCTGCACACAAGTACATGTTTTTGTATGAATGACAAGAACATGTTCATATTACAAGTTCATGTTACAAGTGAAGCTGGGTGTAGATATGAAATGTACTACTGTGCTTGTGCTGAATATAATGTCTGAATAGGGTTAGGGAGTGACTCTCTTCTGAGGCCAGATAGTTCTTATCCCTGGCAACACAGGACTGAGAGAGTCTCCTGCCTGCAGCCTTGGAGAAGCTGCTGCCAGTCTGTGTAGACTATGGATGAACCTAGATAGACCTATGGTCTGACTCAGTATATAGCAGCTTCCTATGTTCCTAAGCTCTAAAATAAACATTTACAGATTGAAGAGTGAAGTGTACTCCAATTTTAATTCAGAAGAAAATACACATCAGCTATGAGATGTTGAGGAACTGTTGTTCTAGTAGGATTCTCCACCACCCCTTATTTACACTTTATTTCATTGTGGTGGCAAATCACTTGCAATAACCCCCATCTTCCCCTTATTATGAAGCTTACTCAGGCATGTAAGAAGTGGATGAGGAAACATTTTAGCCAAATGGAGATCACTGACGAGGAACTAACACATGCAAAACTCTCAGGGTTTTCTTCTCGGCTGGTCATGCCTTGGCCAAAACAAAGGCTGACAGACTGTAGAACAGTGACATGAACCCCTCACCAGGTTATCATGAGATATCAGAACAAATTGAGTGTGAGAGCCCATGAAGATTCCATCTGTTTCTAGTGGAACAACCATGTTGCTTTATGTGAGCAAACCCCAGCGATACTATATTACATGGAAGCCTGCCCACATCACCAAGATATGCAACAGAGCATAACAGAAGACTGCAGTTAGCAGTAAATTGAATATTCACTGAGGAATCCATGTCCAGTTAATTGTGTGGTAAATCCAGATTCAAAGCTCAGCGCTTAAGCTTTATATCCAGATTCATTGTGCACTGAGGCAGAACCTCAGTTGGGGCTAAAACTACACATTTAAATACACACATGGTTTGGTCTTGTGTCTTTTAAAATTTTAAATATAAGCATGGTGAGGGGACTGATCAGGATTTGGAGGGTGTGGAGGGTATTTGACCCTTTCCCCTTGTCCTGTGGTCTGGATGAAAATGCACCCCGCTGTTTCTCTCCACATGCAAATAGTAGCTTGTGGGGGCATTTTTGTTGGGACAGCAGTGCAAGTGATGGGTTAACTCCCACTCTATATGCACTGAAGTTCCAATACTGACCACTTCTCTATACAGCTTTTGAAGTTAAAAAACAAACAAACAACCCAGCAGCCAAAAATACATGTTTTGTTATATTATACATTTAACATAACATGCAGTTTGGCTCTAAGTGAGGTTCTGCTGCAGTGTACTCAATGAATATGGATATAAAGTTCAAATTGAATTAGACATTTAAACATAACATCTAGTTCGGCCCTTAGACAGTGGAAATACCTACCTGAGGCCCACTTCTGTGGCTATTTCCATGTGGTACCTTCACTACTCTGTATCATGAGTACTCATGTAGTTAGAGGGCATTACTAATTTCTCCTCTTTCTTTTTCTTCCATTTTCTCTTTCTTCCATAGGTGGAAAGGTTCCAAAAGTACTCCTTAACATGTTGATGCTTGATATCAACTAGACACTCTCAGACCTTTTGCCAAGTATTCACCAAATGGTCTATGATATTTGACAATATATTTTATGGTTGGCACTTTATAGTATTTCATATTAGGCAACTGACAAAATCAACATAACCAGGAAATGCCAACAAATCAAAAGAACTCAGATTTTGAGACAAATGTTTACATTGAAATTTTGCATTCAAAGTGGTGAAATTTAAATCTGTTGTCATGTTGCACATTTTGATTTAAACTCTGATGACAAGGAAGAATATGAGCAGGTTGCTAGGAAACAGGGCCATATATTTTCTCACCCCCGATCTCTCAGGGACCCCAGAACAGCCTGCAAGCTCAATACCACGAGGAAAACATTCAACTGAACTGCAGATCGTGTTTGAAGATGTTTATACAAACAAATAACCCTGTACTTATATGACATGGCCAGATCTTGTAAAATCTTCTCGGAGCCAACCAGAAGTCGTACCAAACAATATTCTGATAAGTGAGCTGTTGGCGATAGCCTTCTTCTAGGACTGACACAGAGAGAGTATCTTTGTGCAGGAAATTCTAGGGCCTGTAGTTTGAGAGAAAAGAGAAAAGTGTGCCTCTGTGAGCCTTGTATCACCGTGAACTGAGCCACCAGAGGGCTCAGGATCACCTTTGCAGGCAAAAAGAAGGATTGCATCTAAAACTCTGGTCAGTGGTCATCCCTATAAAGATGCTTGGGACAGAAGCCCTAAAGACTATTCACATGACTGGAGGCAGGGTGTGCGGGTGGGGGGGGGGAGGCTGCACGGAACTTACCTGCCCCTCAGACCATCTTCTTGCCCTCCCCACTGCCTCCTGGGTGTATGGCTCAGCCGCGTACATGAGTGGCTCTCCTGGGAGCGGCACAGCTTTTGAGAAGCTGGGACAATGCATCCCATTCCCAGCTTCCCAGAATCCCACAATGCACTGCGTGTACTAGGGATTCCCCCATCAGACAGGTGCTCCAGGTACCATCTCCGTATCTGTTTGGACTGCAAGCAGCCCACGCAAACACACAATCCCAGCCACCAGGTTAAGGGCATGCTCACGTCCTGAACCCTGGCTAAAGGCCAGGTCAAAAAGCTAGGCATTGTTAGGCACGTGGCAGCGTCGAGATCCACCTTGATCCCAGTGCTGCACACGAGCAGCCTAACCCAGGCTGGGCTGCCCTGGACTGTGATAGGCTGTTTGTGAAGACTGACTTCTAGTCAGGTTAGGCTGTAATGAGTCAGAAGCAGGAAAGAGGGACTAAACAGCTGCTGATGGGATGATGCTAAAGTGCTGCTAGTGAAGGCGAGTCAATAGAATTCTTGAGAACCTAGCTGCCGGCTCTCCATTAATGGCAAGGTATGGCAACTTCTAGCTCATGCATGGTGATGTGGAGGTGCCCTCTGGACATGTATCTGTCAGCCTCCCCAGTGATGTGTTCCTTAAGAGAGTATAAGCCAGAGTTCCTTAGTTTTTTTCTGACATTTCCTATACACAAGAGGAGCCAACAAGGTGTGGCAGCCAACTGGCAGAAGGAGGACAGGATGAGCACCATAATAATTAGGGAACCTGAGATCTCAGGGACAGTGGGAGACCGTGCTGCTATTGGGATGTGCAGACCCCAAACAACAAATGTGCATAACTGAATTAGGCCTCTAGCCACCTTGGTGCATAGAAGAATGGACGCAAAATCCCAGAGCAGGGGACAATGTCTAAAAGGACATTTGTCATTGCAGCCAGAAACTCAAGGAGATTAAACAAAAGAAACAAAAAGAAGGTACAGAACACCAATCAATTATCCATGTTTTCAAAATAGACAAGAAACTGGGGGAAGGGGAACGTTTATACTGGGCCTGGAAAAATAACACTTGGGCACTGGGAAAACAGTTGCAGGGTTCCATCTTAATGAGTTCAGTCTGAAAGATTTTTTTTTCTGCAAGATATAGAGGCTATTCTCATGATCACCCCAAAACAGGCACCTAGCCCTCTTTTGGGCAAGCGTGAGAACCACCGGGCTTGCAGGCGAGCTCAGCTTCCTCAAAGTGGGTAACCTGCTGAAGTAGCCCTCTCCTAAAATGAGGTTAATGGAGCGAGCGCTCTGTTAACCACTTTTTTAAATCGTGTATTGGTGCTGTAAGCAGCCTCCTGGGCTCGGGGGTCTCTCCAGCATGCCCTGTGCACTCATGCGTGGCATCCTGGAACTTACGGGGGCTGTGCGGCCCCTGATCCCCACAGCCCCCACTGGCTTTGTCATGGAGTCGGCAGTCATGTGGACGGCCGATCTGGCCACCCAGGGCTGCTGCCTTGATCGTCTGCAGGGAACGCTCTCCCTGCTAACCCCCTTACGCCGAGTGTCACTGATCATGAGACTCACCTCCTCGAGTACAGAAAAAGCACCTGTACAGGATTGTGTGTGGCCTGTGGCCCTGTTTGATACATGTATCACTCATGTGCCAGTGCCATGCACTCCACCACAGCTTCTTTCTAGGCTAATATTTGAAGGCATGTTAATGGTGCATGTAAAGAACCAATGCAGAGGTTAAAACACTGGCTGACATGATGAGGAAGATTGCTCAGTCCCATTAAAATTAAAAACACAAGTAAGGAAATGCCTAACTTGTGTTTTTAATTCCAGTGATATGACTTTGAGTAATTTTCCCCATCATGTAGGCCATTGCAAATAGACTATGTACAACTCTGCATGGGTGTTTTGCCCATATCCCATGTCTCACTTAAATCAGCTCTGCATCTTCCTGATTGAAGTCCAGTACTATACATTAAATCATGAAAGGCTTATCATCCTCCCCTTGAATGTTTATCAAGTTCAAGCTGCTGAAATTTCAAAATAAATAAATAAATAAAATAAAATTGAACTGGAAGCAAATTTCAGGGCTCCTCCCAATAAGAAATAGCTGAAAATGTTCAAGGGAAGCCAAAAGTGTTTCTGTAAGACAAGATAAATTTCTCAGAATGTTTCTGCATGCTCCGAGTGGCTGAAGAACGCAAAATATGCTTTGTGTTTAAATTATACAAGTGAACTAAAAGTCGATTCTCTTGTTTGCTGCTTGCAAATAAAGGCAAGGCAGGGGCACAATGCTGTCAAAGTCAAGCACTTTTATGTTTCACTGATACTAACAGAAGATACGTAAGCATGTCCGTAGGCTTCCATTGGAAATCAATGGGAATTAAATGTGCTTCATTTACATTCCTATCTTGCCCATATTTCAAAGAGATCAGGGCAGTGTAAAATGGATTCCCCCATTTTCTCTACACAACAACCCTGTGAAGTTGGTTTCAGCTAAGAGGTCACTCAGTGAGCTTCTGGCTGAGTAGGGATTTGAATCCAGACTCTCCCAATCTGACATTCTGTTAGTTACACAACACTGACCCCTTTATCATGATCGGAAAAAGGACTCAGAGGGGGTGAGGGGAGGAAGCCTTCAAAAGCTTACCTCCTCCACAGATGATTCACTAGAAGAGACTGGGAGCAGAGATCTGCCTCCTCAGGCAGTGTGGAAGGGTGGGGTGGGGGCTGGGAGAGTCTCCCCACCCCTGGAATTCCCATAATGCCCCGCACAAGTTCATGGGGCATTATGATGATTCCCCCGATGCTGGCCGGGAGCCCCAAAGTCTCCCAGCCCTGGCTGCAAGCAGCTGGGGCTGGCAGATGCCCACAAATATTAGGTTAAGAGAGCACTTCCTGTCTTAACCTCATTTTGAAGGAGGGCTCCGCAGGTGGGTTTGTTGTCACTACCGTGGTGGCAGCTGCTTGCCTCTCGTTGCTTCTCACGAGTAGCCAAGAGCGGTCTTGGCTGTCTTAGCCCGCTCTTGGCTGCTCAGGAGAACAGTCTCACTGGCTCTCTGGTACTCCTGGCTAGCTTGTACTCAAGAGACTCCCATTTTTACAGCATGGTTGTCTAATTTAATGATATCTGTCATTGACCTGGATACTGCTTCCAGTCACTTCTTCATTCTTGGTTGCTTCACTGTCATTAGCTAAAGGAGGCCTGGAGCAGGTGGCACAGGCCAGATAATGACTATTTAACAGCCATATTAATGCCAGTAAGGCCACACACACACGTATTTGGCTGCCGAGTTGGAAGTGCAGGCAGTAGCACAGAAGTTATGATCAGTTAATCTTCCTCTTGCTCAACCTCCTATCTCTCTTCACTATATTTGCTATATTGACTTTGGAAGTCATAACTTTGCTACATTGCCTTTGCGTTAATGGCAAAGAAAACCATGGGGCATTGATCAGCTGTGGCGTGAGCAAAATGAAATCTAAATAACAGAACCGTGCAAGGGAAATGACCTTGTTTGTCTTGTTCATTTCTCCCATTTGGATTCACTTAAAGGGGATGAAAATCAAATTTGTTTTGCCTGCTTGTGTGCAAACAGGGCCAGAAAAAGCCCACAATGGCTCTATGCCTATCAGGGGAATTGACCATAAGCCTTCTGGATTTCCCTGGTGAGGGAATAGAAATTATAATAAGATTCTCTCAGGTTATTGTATGATGCTCAAAATCCGTGTCAAAGAGTCTTAAGCACTTTTGTACAGATCCCTTTATACTTAGCATTCTGCCTCATTTCACAGCAAACTGGACCTTTTGGAAACATTGGATTTCTTGTCATTTCCTTTTTTCCGCCTTTCCTTTTTCTTGGTGGTTGCCGTCTTGGTGTTATACTTCAATGTTACTCATAGGGAACCATTCCCATTCCCATTTGTCTGCCACAGAAACCCTACATGTTGAAGAGGATTCTACAGTTCATTCTCTCCTAGTTTCCATGAGACTTCATGCTAAAATATGCTCTGGCCTAACACATACCCAACATTCCCTTGCAGCGTGTACTGCAATATTGGCGATGGTGGGCAAACCATCTTGTAGCCCATCTTGTCAAGGTGCTTTCTTACATTGAGATGGACCATTGGCCTATCTAGCCCGGTATTCTCTATTCTAACTGGCAGCAGCTTTCCCAGATCATAACTGGTAAGAACTGATAACTGGTTGAACATATGTGGGAAAGGGGAAATACACCTTTATATACACCTATAAATAAAAATGCAAGGAGTTGAACCTTCGACCTTCTTCATACCAAGTGTATATACCAACACTGATCAAGGGGCTCTTCACTTGATAAGCTTCTGAACAACTCCAGGGATCCTGGAAATTTCATTTAAAAGTGATGTGAGATATTCAGTCAAGATTAAAAGAGAGAAGAGAGAGAAACTATCTAGGTTGTACAAAGGCAACAGATCCATAGTCTGGAATAGAAACATAGAAGACCTGTTCTTCAGGTGGATCTTCACACAGGGGAACAGAGCCAGGCCGAGGTCAGTATCACAGCTAGAACCAACTTTAGTTGCCTAGCTGAGGTTTGTTGAGCCTTAGGGTCTTCACTAGACGATGGATCGGGTCTCACAATCAGTGAGACCCAGTTTCTCCTGGTGAACGGGAAGAGCGAGCTAAGCCCGCTGTCCCCGCTCACGAGCGGGCAGGGAGCCCTGGGCGACCGGATCGGCCGCCCACACGATGGCCGGCTCCGAGATGGAGCCAGCGGGGAGGTGGGGGGAGTGGGGGCCATGTGGCCCCCACAAGCCCCAGTATGCCCTGAGCAACTGCGCAGGGCATACTGGGGAGACCCCCAAGCCGGGAGGCTGCATTTAAGCCTCCCAGACGGGGGTCTACTCATGAGTAGGCATGAAGGCATGGCGCGGCTATTCACAATTGTAAAAAGCAGGTTTACTGGAGCGCTTGCTCTGCAAACCTGCTTTTTACCAGGGGTTCTCGAGCAGGTTACCCGCCCAAGAACCATCGGGCTCAGCTGCGAGCCCGGTGGTTCTTACGGTCACCAAAAATCGGGCTAGCCTCTGCTAGCCTAATTTTTGCTGATCGTGAGAAGCACCCCATTATCAAACAACCAGCATTAATTTTCTTAGCAAGCAGATAAGAGAGGAGAGAGCTTCTGAGCATGCATCCAGTACATGTGTCTCTTTCTCACAGAAGAAGCATGGCCTAGTTGCATGCCTCTGGGATTAGGCATGAAAGATGCAGGGAAATCAGTAGGAGCAAGTTATACAGAAATATATTTACATTACTTGGAGGGAGGAACTGCTTGGCTGGCCATAATGGGCCCTGCAGCTGCCCCTCTGGATAACAGGGCCATGATCCTCCTCCTTCTCCTCTCCTTAGCAACTTTCTTGTCACGAGTAGCAGCAACCCAGATGCTGGAGCCAATGCTCCCCCCACCCCTGCAAGTCCACCTGGAGACGCCATCCTGCTTTCCGTCTGCCTCCCCAGCTCCAGTGCCTCTATCCCTGGCATCCATTCACTCCTTTGCCTTCTGCTCTGCTAATATCTCACCTGTCTCCCAGGAGGCTGGGGAGGAAGACCCAGCAGGATGGAAAAACCACATTTCTGTGCATATACTTGCAAATAATACACAAGTGCAGACAATACAGGGTTTTTAAAAAACAGGAATGACCACCAGCTGTGTATTATACTCATGTGCGGGTTATATTTGCAAAGATATGAGCAAATGAGAATGTTTAGGTAATGTACAAAATGTATTTTAAAAGCAAAAACTAATGCCATTTAAGAATTTATTTTATAATTATTATTCTTAATTTATTTTTTATAGTTTATATCCCGCTCTTCCTCCGAGGAGCCCAGAGCGGTCTACTACATACTTAAGTTTCTCCTCACAACAACCCTGTGAAGTAGGTTAGGCTGAGAGAGAAGTGACTGGTCCAGAGTCACCCAGCAAGTCTCATGGCTGAATGGGGATTTGAACTCGGGTCTCCTCATTTTTCCTGACTTACAAATAACTGTTGTCAGCTTCTCTCTCTCTCCCTCTTCCCCTCCCCCCCCGTGTGTGTGTGTGTGTGTGTGTGTGTGTGTGTGTGTGAAGATTAAGCTATGGAATTATACCAAAATATACTTCTTTTTTAAAGTTATGGAATTATACACAGACACACACACACTCAGTTAAAAATGGAAAAATAAATATATTTTTTTAAATCAGAAAATCTATAGTCATGAAAATTGCATATAAGATCTAAGATTGCATATAAGGGTTCTAAAGATGCAATCTCACTTTTCAGTAAAGAGAAAAGCTAAGGCAGTGCCTTAGTCAAAAGGCACTGTTCAGTGAGGCTTAAGCACCACAGCAATGTTTTTATGGATTATATACTTGGAAAATCCCATGTCTTTGTAAAACAATAATGTAGCACACAGAGACAGACCAAAGAGAGTGAGTTAATGGTGCTGTTTCTCATGTTCATAATACTTTCAGGTCCTGCAAGTTCTTTTTCCTGCTTATGAATCTTTTCTTGTCCACAGTCCCTCATTGCCAGTGAGAGCTCACCAAAGCTTTCACTGCATGCAGAATACTAAATAAGTGCTCCAGCCATCAATCAAAGCAAACACGGACAGGAATAATCAGCGTCATCACAACATCTTCATGATGCATCAAGGAAGTATTTTCGACTCTTGCCTCCACGCACAAGGCTAGTTAAGAACTGGCTGCGACATCCTATGCATCATGTTAATGCGATGTGACATTTGCTTAAAGCCGAGGCTTTTCCCATTAATGAGTTTCAGAGTTCACGCAGCAAAGTCATAGTTACTGTTCAAAAGGAAGGAAAGAATTTGTGCATAGCAGGTTAAAAAAAAAATCAAATTAAATGCCCCAGAAAGGCAAAGCACAAGTTTAAATGTTATTTACTAGGAGTTTATCCATGTCAAAAGATTTTTTTAAAAAAATCTCATGCACTCACTAGAAGTTAATATGCATGGTCTTGAGAAAATGAAGATTCTGCTTGTGTTGTGTTGGCTTTATGGCTCCTTCCATCTTAAGTTTCAGCTATATTATTTGTCCTTATAACAACACCCTCCCCCCACCTTGTTAATTGTGTGTGTGAGGCTAATGTTACATGGTGGTAATAGTGAAGAGTTGTCTCTTAGAGAGCAACTCATCACAATCCAGCTGAGAGATGATCCCTTCCAGACATTTGATCTGGGTAAAATGGATGTATGTGTGTGGTGAGAACAGCATTCTGGAGGCAGGCTCCAGACTGATTGGTATCAACACTGGTATCTGATTGGTATCAAAATTAGAAGAAATCCACCCCACCCATCCCTGCCATGCACATTTGTTCTTCCCATATGAAAGATCTTTAAATGGTTGTGGTCTCTCTAGGTTACAGGCCAGATTATAGGCCCACACTTCAGTTGCTGTTATGCTTACCTAACAAAGTACAGAGCTTCAGTAGATTCAAACCACCCGCCCCCCACACACCTGTATTGTATTCTGAAATGGTATAACCCAACAGCAGATGTTCACATGTAGCTTTGACTCATCTGTTTTATCTCAGCATCTTCTTCTTCTTCCCAAAGCTATGCAGGCACAGTTTCCATCCATCAACCATAATTAAAAAGCTTTCATCATCATTGTCATCTGTGTTGATCTCTCCTGAGTCCTCTTTCATTTACTGGAGAATAATCTAGATGAAGTTAAATCCATTGGACTTAAAAATGCTTAACTTTAGTAAGATTGCCCCTACCTTTAAGTTTTTTTATTATTGCATTTAAAACAAAACACAAAAACACAAGAAAATAAAAATGTTTAACTTTTTCTACTCCCACCCCGTTTCTCACTCAAATAGGGTAATCAAAAGTCTAGCTGCGACCACATCAGTACTAAACAAAGTGGTACTATTTCACGTGCTTCTGTTAATAAGAGCCAAACTGGCTTTTGTGCTTTCAGGCAACATAATCTAAGAAATAATCTTGTTTCAGTGGGGTCTTCCATTGGTTAATATGACTCAGTTGACAGAATAATTTCTCCATCTGTCAGCATATTGCTATTCTGGAGATTCAGGTACTGGCTGCAAAGCAATACTTAAAGGATCTCTGTACAGGGACTGAAAAAGTAACTGACAAGTTTCATGTTGGCTCTCCTAACCTGAACTGCCATTTTTCTTTAATAATGATTTGTAGGCCAGCAAATGCTATAGGAAGCTATAATACTGAGCTTTCCTTGCAAAGCTCTGCCAAGTTTTCAGAACGCAGCACTGCTGTCTTGGCAGCAGATCCATAGTCTGACAGATGATTCAAAGGAGAAAAATATGCAAAGCAAGCCCCCAGTGACAAATGCATGAAATTTTAAGCAAAGCATTTGCAGAATATTCAAGCCTGCTACACTTCTGTCTTATGAGCGCTGCATGACTTTCCTTCCTATTTGCATTTTTTCTATTTGCAAAAAATCCTTTCCATTTGCACACCACATCCAATAAGGGCATAATACACCCTGCTCTCTTATTCTTCCTCCTGAGCTGTGTTGTGTAGATGTTTGTTGCCTGCTGCACTGCAAAATTATGAAATACAAGTCAACCTAATTAGGAAAGCAGATCACACAACTTGTGCAAATTCAAAATATGTTGTGTGAATGGATTCAATTTTGCCCAAATAAACAGAAACAATACTTGCATCTGCATCCTGAGATATTTGTTCATGATGGCTTCATATCATGATGCAGCAGAGTTCAGAAATAACTACATGGTTTTGAACTTTTACACTTTATGTGGATACTTTGGTGTCACCATTATCACAGTATTAATAGTAACTGATCTTTCCCCCCTCCCAAATTGTCCCAAATATATATTTAGTCAGTAGACAAACTAGTCAAGTTCCTAGTTCTTGGATTTATGTAGTTAGTGAATTGGTGGGTAGAAAGTATGCTGTGGTCCACCAGTGGACAACTTGCTACTTTCTGTGGTGGACCACCTCATGCTCGGCGAGATTCTTGCAAAAAATATTGGCTGATAAGATGCACAATGCAACGTTGTCATTGTCCATCAGCTGCACAGCTGCACATGTGACAGGTAGTCTCAGTGGTGTGCAAGCAGGCATTTGTGCAATTGCTTAAAACTGCATAGACACAGTTGAGCTGGGCTACTTGCACTGGAAATAAAGTAAGTAGCGCAGCACAACTGTGGGCACACAATTTTAAGTAGTTGTGCAATATCACTTGTGCACAAGGGTTAGGGTTAGGGTTAGCGTTAATACCACTTGTGCAATACCTCCAGGTCTGCTGGTCACATGTGCAGTTTGATAAGCAAATATAGTTTAATGGATTGCTTCCTTCCACGGTTGTTGCTGCATAGTAGCTAGTTGTAAACTTTCCTTCACTAATATGTTCACTATTTCCACTAAGCCATTCCCTCGAGGAGGATACAAGGAAATAGTCTTGTGTTTTATCCCATGGTTATTCAAGTATTGCTCAGTTTCAAAAGAGGTAAGCTGTGTCCCATTGTCAGTCACTAATTCTTTAGGAAGACCATCTCTCGCAAAAACTGCAGCCATGAACTGGATAACCTTGTTTGTGGTAACATTGTCAGCAAATGAAACTTCTGACCACCTGGAATACTAATCCAAAGATAACAAATCTTTGTTTTGTGGGCTGTTTATCAAAACTCCATTATATCCAGAGCAAGTTTTCCCCAAGAACCACTGGGATACCCTACTGGAATCAAGGGGGTGGTAAAAGTCTTCTGCGATTTGTCAGATACAGCACAAGACATACAATGCCCGATTACATTTTCAATGTGTTTGTCCATACCTGACCACCAGAAATGTTCTCTGATTCACCTTTTAGTCAAGCTCATGCCCAGGTGACCTTCATGGGCAATTTTGATCACTTTTGCATGTAAGTAGGTTGGCACCACCAAACGATCAGTCCTCAGCACCAGATCATTGAGAAGGGACAGCTCACTTGCTACGTACATGTATGGTTGAAGATGTCCAGGTACCCTGTTTTTGAGTGGCCATCCATTAGTTATGTAAGGTTTAAGTTCAGTAAGCACTTGATCAGCACTGATGGCCACTTGCCATTCAGAAGATATGATGATCACTCCATGAGTGGTTGAAACTATTTGTGCAATTACTACTCCTTCATCTTCTTCTTCTAGGCTCTCCTCTTGGCCTGGAAGTGGAAGTCAAGATAAACAATCTGCAGTTGTATTCCAAAGACCTGGAAGATATTCCACCTGAAAATAATAGTCTATAAATCTGGTGATCCATTTGGCTATTCTTGAGGTTGCTTGACTTGATTCCCAAGTAGTAAATAAAGCAGATAGGGGTTTATGGTCTGACCATAAATTGAATGGTCTGCCCCACAGGTAATTCCCGAAGTGCCTCACCATCCAGAAACATTCTAGAGATTCATTTAAATGACAGAATACATCTTATTGGATACAGTAAGCACTAAGCAAAGGGAATTCCAACTTCCCTGTCCCCTTTTTGCTGGTTTAAGACAGCACACAAACCATATTCAGAAGCATCAGTGGTTACAATAGTGTGCCTATTGGTGTCAAAAGTAGTGAGAGCAGGGTTTTCAGCAATGGATGATTTGGTAGTCTGAAAACTAGCCTTGCGGGATGCATCCCAATTAAATGCTACATTACTTTTGAAAAGAAGACACACTAGAGCAACATTTGAGGCAAATGATATAACAAATATAGGGGCTATTCTGACGATCAGCAAAAATCGGGCTAGCCTCCGCTAGCATTGGATTTTTGCCAATGAGCTTGTCTGTGAGCCTGGTGGTTCTGGAGTGGGTAACCCGCTCAAGAACCCCTTCCCCCAAACCAGGTTTGCAGAGCGAGCGCTCCACAAACCTGGTTTTTTGAATCATGAGTAGCTGCGCCGTGGCTTTGCGCCATGCCTACTCATGAGTAGGCCCCCAGAGGGGAGACAAAAAACCACCTCCCTGCTCTGGGGGTCTCCCCAGTATGCCCTGCGTGCTCGCGCAGGGCATACTGGGGCTTCTGGGGTCTGTGTGGCCCCTGAGCTCCCCAGGCCCTGCCGGTTCCGTCTCGGAGCCAGAAATCGTGTGGGCAGCCGATCTGGCCGCCCAGAACTCCCTCCCTGCTTGTGAGCAGGGAGAGCAGGCTTAGCCCACTCTTCCCGCTCACCGCCCCAAACAGGGTCTCAAGGACTGGGAGACCCGGTCCATAGAGTGATATTCACAGAGTCCTAAAAATGATCGAAGTGCATCCTTGTTGTGTGGCTCTGGGGCTTCCTGAATAGCTTTCACCAAGTCTGCTTTGGGGTGTTCGCCACTCTGAGATATTGTGTGTCCCAAGTCACTTGTGCAAAACTGACATTTCTCTGCAGAGATTGACATTTCTCTGTAAAGGGCTGGTGAAGCCATTGAAGCTGCTAAAGGGCTGGTGAAGCCACCAAAGCTGCCAAAGGGCTGGTGAAGGAACTCCTGGAATTCCTGAAATCCCTGGGATTCCAGGAGTATCTTTGCCAGGCCTTTGGCAGCCAGGATTCTTGCGATTCCCCTGATAATCCTGGGACTCCAAGGTAAGAAGGCCTCTGGAAATGTCATTAGAATTATGACAGGTATTTCCAAGATTGTTTTTCATTGCAGCTTAGACGAGGCTTGCTTCTATCAATTTGTTTGTAGTTCTGTCTGTTTCATAGTATAAGAGACAAAAATCTTCCAACATTCTCCAGGTATAAATTTCACAGCTAAAGTAAAATAAAGCTTGAGTTAACATCTCATTGACCTAGCCAAAATTTGTTTTGCTGAGCATAGGCCATGAGTAAATTGTCTCGTCATCTGATACTGAAAATTCCAAAACAATGTATTTAAATGCGCTCTCTCCATAAACCCTCTTCAAGCAAATATGGGATATAAATGTTAATTAATTAATTAATTAATTAACATTTATATCCCATATTTATATCCCATATTAATTAATTAATTAATTAACATTTATATCCCACTCTTCCTCCAGGAAGAAGCACAGGAAGCACAGAGCAGCACAGGAAGGAGCACAGAGTGGTGTACTACATACTTCAGTTTCTCCTCACAACAACCCTGTGAAGTAGGTTAGGCTGAGAGAGAAGTGACTGGCCCAGAGTCACCCAGCAAGTATCATGACTGAATGGGGATTTGAATGCGGGTCTCCTCGGTCCTAGTCCAGCACTCTAACCACTACACAGACAATATCTCTTTCTGGTAAATGGAATTACAAGTGATTAACTGCTGAGCCATAGTAAATACTTGATAGAACACCACTATACAGTTCCTGAAAACAATATGTAGATATTCACTTGAAATAAACAAAACAAAACAACAAAACCTTATAGGTGTTCTGGAAGTTATTCCCCCCACACCTCCCGGCTCGGGGTGAAGTTCTGTGAAGAGCCACAGCTGGGGTAGCAGAAAGAACACCACCATATGCTTGGAACTGTGGGACCACGGCTTCCATTTTGGATACTCTAGTTTGTAGGATCACAAACTAAGCACATGCCCATACTTGGCAATACTTTCAAATGGTCACTCAGCACAAGACAAACATGGAGCAATGATGCCTAAGGTCATAACAACAAATACTGAAGGGAGCCATCCCCCAAACCAATCTTTGTCTCTCTCTCTGTCAAAGAGAAGGAAGCTAGAAAAACAGACCCCAAGTCAAAAATCACTGAGGGAAGTAACAAACTCCCTTTTCACAAGAGAGTTAGCTTCACTAATCTTTTCAGCCATAACTCAGATAAAGCACAACTACTTCTCACTCCACTGGCAACAACTTAATGAAATAGCAAGGTCTAGAAGGAGGAAAACTCATTAAAACTTAGGAAATTTATCTTTGCACATGGAGAGACATCTCCTTTTCCAGATAAACTTTAAGTTCAACCATTCAGCCTTCCATGTATTCTACTCCAAGCCATTCCAGCCTTTTGTTCCTTGGGTACATACTCAAGTTGACCAGCTCATGTAACTATGAACTTCATTGTTCAGCATAAGTTTCAGCCCCTCCGGAGAGGGAGCATGACTTATGTATTGCTTCAGGGCACCATTTTGAGTACCTGGCCCAAGCACATGACCTCAGAATCTGCATGGGACTCCAACAGGACCTTTAGCATACTGGTTCTCAAGTTTGTGAGTAGCAGCTCTACACCACTTACCGTTTCTTCTTCCTGCTTTTCTGCTGCCTTCCCCCTGCAAAGAGACCTGCCCATGTACCCATCTACAAGTGCACCAGAAGCACCACTGGATATGGCTAGATAATACTAACAGTCTGTCCTAAATCTCCTTGCCCCTCCCCTTTCTTTTCTCTCCATTTCTGCATTCAGGCCCTTTCTATGGAAAGCCTAAAATAAAGCTTTGGGTCTTGGAAATAACAAAATGCAAATGCAATTAAAGACTTATTAAAATGGTGGTACATATGCTGGTAACTTCTAGGCTGGATTACTGCAATGCGCTCTATGTGGGGCAGCCTTGTACGTAGTCCGGAAGCTGCAGTTGATTCAGAATGCAGCAGCCAGGTTGGTCTCTGGGTCATCGCAGAGAGACCATATCACTCCTATCTTAAGAGATCTACACTGGTTGCCATTCAGTTTCTGGGCAAAATACAAGGTGCTGGTTATCATCTGGAGAAGAATATCTTCTAATATTGGGTTTTCAATGTTTTCAATGATTTTAATTTTAATTGATTTGATGTTTTAAATGATTTTAATTGTAAACCGCCCAGAGATGCAAGTTTTGGGTGGTATAGAAATATTTTAAATAAATAAATAAAATAATAATAAATAGGGGTATAGGAAGGCAAATGGATATTGGTTAGGAAAGGCATTAAGATCTTAATCAATAGTCTCTACAGGAATCTCATAGGAACATAGGAAGCTGCCATATACTGAGTCAGACCATTGGTCTATCTAGCTCAGTATTGTCTTCACAGACTGGCAGCAGCTTTTCCAAGGTTGCAGGCAGGAATCTCTCTCAGCCCTATCTTGAAGAATCCAGAGAGGGAACTTGAAACCTTCTGCTCTTCCCAGGGCAGCTGCATCCCCTGAGGGAAATATCTTACAGTGCTCACAATTCTAGTCTCCCATTCATAAGCAACCAGGGTGGACCCTGCTTCGAGGAATTTAGTTTAAGCTCCAAATTACACAAAAATCATGTTGAGGCTTGCCATGGAAAGATATCTATCTATCTATCTATCTATCTATCTATCTTTACCAGGGCAAACCCCACTTAGCTTTTAATCAGTGGACATACAAGGAGATGAATTATCTCTCCCACCCACCCCCCATCCCCACACACATGCTGGGCTAAGGTTGTGGGGTATATTGCAAATTGCAAGGGGGTAGGGTTATCTGCCCTGGTGTGGCCCTTTGAGTAATTATTTGGAGGGGCAAAAAGCTAAGCAGGTTTTGCCCTTTTAATCTTTTGGAGGGGCAAAAAACAAAGCCGGTTTTGCTCTTTTAATCTTTCGGAGGGGCAAGAAGCTAAGCCGGCACCTAGTGCCGTGTGCAATTTTGTTGTGGATCAGGCTCTTTGCTATGGAGACCCAATGAATTTCTGCACACAATTAGCACTTGAGAGCCCAGAGGAGGTCTTCAATTGATAACTTGGAGGATATCACAAGAATTCAGCCTCAGCATCACCACCCAGCTGCAGCCAGCCACACCAGCCAAGGAAGCCTTCTTGTGCGCTGAAACCAGATAACATCCCCGAAACCTTACAAAAGCTTCCAGATAAGACTTGCTGCTCACTAGTCAGAGCAATGAGAAATTATACTTGTGTGGCATATGTACCACACATATTTTCATCTCCCTCTCAAACTGCCTTTGTCTGCCCAGCAACTGGGTCTGACAGAGAATTTCTCAAATGTCATTTGTCATAATTCTACACAAAGGAAGTGTTAATATGAAGAATATTCTTGTGGAAACACACTTTTATTTTTTTGCAACAGGATTGTGTCAGTCTTCTTTGGTATCTGAGTGGCCAATGAAAGAAGGCAACTCTAAGAAAAGCCAATTCTTCATCAGGGTTGTCTTGAAGAGCCTGTTGAAGCAATTTCTAGGCAAGAACTAACATGTAAGTCCTCCTGATAAATAATTTGATAAGCAACCTCCAAACAGACTCATCTATTATCCATCCTTGAAGTTTGCCTTTTGGACATACCCTTTTGCCCTCACTGCAGATGGCATCACTTTACTTATTTAGAGATGGCGGCATCCCAAATGACTAAATAAATTTCTTATGGGCTGAAATGTGCAGTGATCCTTATCTCACCATATGTGCTAGGAAATATAAGGAAAAAAACATAACTATGATCTGAAGTAACCGTCACCTTTGAACATGAGACTACTATCAAGGACAAGTAAAGAGAAGGCGTGATAGACAATCAGCCAGATCCAGAGCTACATGCAATGTTGAGACAGAGAAAGGTTAAGCCAATGGAATAGAATGGACATTGTGCCAACATCTGATGCAATCACAGATACAGCTTCTTCTGAATTGAGGGCAGGAAGGGGTAGATCTCATTCTCTTTCATCTGAATTTTGTGCCATTAATTTCTGTTTTGCTATCATCTGCTAAAAAGCTCCAGATTTTTTCTCTCATGTGAGAAACATATATCTGAATTTAAATATGTACTTTTTCAAGTATTCTCATATAATTCCTGCTCAAACAGCTGGTGCAATAATATGCTTCAAAACATACATTTCCACAAATGCATTGAATGTAAATAATCTGTAAACATGTCCATAATTTATAGAATTTGGCTGGAGTGCAGGAAGGGGCTGGAACCATGCGTTTTATTGCACATTTTAGCAAGACTGAAATGTGGTAACATCCTTCACTGAGGGCAGGGCATGTAGGGGAAAAGAGGAGGAAGAGAGTGGGCAAGACAAAGTGCTCTGTAGCCAACAAGGAACAGCAGAAGCGGAGTTACCTTGGTCAACAGAACAGAAAACAAGCAACATCTGAAAATATTTACAAGGGTCAGAGAGTACTAGTGTTGCCACAAAAGTCTACCCTCCATTTTGGAATTTAGACTTCACCCAGGCCAAGATTATTGCAGAGACTGAAGTCTGATGCCCATAGGATTAGCCATAATTCAATATGATGCTGGTGCAGAGAGCCTGCGAAAGGGAGAGATCCCACCTAGTGCTCCTGAATTCTAAATGAGACTGAGAAGCCATTCACACAATCAAAAACTGTGTTCTACCAAGGTTTGGGAGCTGTGTGTGCTTCTAATTTTCAGTTGTGTGGGAGCCAGGTAGCTTTCCCTCCTACCTTACTTCCACACAATCACTTCTACCCAGGTTTTCCTCTTACCTTGCTTCCACACAACTGAAAATTGAGAGGATACATAACTCACAAACCCAGGTAGAACACAGTTTTTGATTGTGTGAATGACCTCAATATCTCCATTTGGAATAAACAGAATCCTGGGACAATAGTAAGATCCTGGCAGACTGGTTGAACTCACCAAAATGCAACCAGAACAACTCTTTGCAGCTCCTTTGCAGTTCCCCAAATGCAACCAGAGCTACTTAATTCGATTTGAGTCCCTTTGCTCTGGCACCTCCATCTGAACAGCCCTGTGTTGCCCACTCATTTCCCTGAACCCCTCAATATAATCACAAGGTTTCCCCATTTCTGAGGTTCCTAAACTCCAACCCCAAGATGTTCCCACCATTACAGCCTATGCATTTTGATTCCTAGGAGCCCTAGAACAAAAACCTTCTCAATAGCTGCACTCTCGTGTGTGACTCCAGATATGGAACTGTGGAGGACCCTGTACTGCTCTGCATTACCATGGGTCATTCTCCAGCTAAATGCCAGAACCCCTGCCCCTCTCAAATATTGTGTGGCCAGGATGTGAGCCTTGCCTCTTAGCAAAATCAGGAGCTCTGAGCTGAAATAATGGGTTTGGGACATTTTAAAATGTGGGCTTATTGCAGGTTATCCTCCACGGGACTTGACTGCAACTTCCCCTGATTCTGAGCTGAATCATTGAGCTCAAGTCCCTTCAGCCACGGGATTGTGACAAAGAAGTGTGGCACAAGACTGCCCTCAAGAACCTCGAGGAATACTATGCCTGCATTCCCTCCTTGGTCTTTGAAACTTGTCTGTTAGGACAAGAAATGCATCAACCTGATTGGATCCCGGTGCCTGCCTGACAACTGGCTGCATTTGCCTGACTACCTGCCTGATCAGGTAGCTTCCAAGCATCCTTGCTACTGCAACTATAGAAAACACTGCAGTATGGAATCTCGTACCTCCCTGCCTGAGATTTAACCCCTCTTTGGCATCACTCTCAAGTAAACAGACAATAGGAAAAGCATAAATATCTCACTGACTACTGCAGTTGCTATTTCCAGGCAGTCTTGCTAAACTGTCCCATCCCCATATGTTAACAGTGGCTGCATTCACACATAACAAGAAACCGGGGGTTAAGGAGCCTGAGGTTGAATTGCTTGAACGTCCGGACGTGTGCAACCATATTTCCGTCAGAAAGGCAACCCAAGGTTTCCCTTCCCAAACTCCAATTTGAACTATCAGGTTGTGGTGAGTTTCGCTGCTCCTACCTGAGCTTTGCATTTGGCAGCATTACTTCTGAAGGCAGAATTGGAGTTACAACGAGCTGTAACTGGAGCTGAGTGAGGAAGCACCTCCCTTGCTCTGGCTGTGATTGGCTGCTGGGGCTGTCCATGCCAGAAGGAAGCTCACACAGCCAATTCCCCTGCCCATGCAGCAAATCCCCCCATCCATTGGACCCAGGGTTTCCCGTTATGTGTGAATGCGACCATTCATAAAATCCCACCCTTACTTCTCCTACCCTTCAACATTCAAAGCAAATGTTGGAGTTCAATGTATGCACCACAATTTTGCCCCATCTGCATGGTTCCTCTATCCAAAGATAGAGTCGTGGTGTAGAAAGAAGCCATGGGCAGTGATTCCCATGCCACTATAGAGCCCATCAGTCTTTTATTTAATTATGTCCCAAAGAGATGTGTTGCCTCTTGTTCAGAGGGACATCCTCAAGCAGACTCTGCTAGGAAAAGAAAATTAGGCCAACCCCAATAAAAAATGATGCTGAACGTTCAGTCTCTCATTGAAGCCATAAAGTTTAATTCTTAATTCTGAGCACAGTGGAAAAATGGCAAAGCATCATTAAGGCATAAAAAGCACTAAACTCCCTCATTTTCTGCTTCTTGTTTCAGCATGTTAATTCCCTTTTATGTTGAAAAGTATAGTACCCCTTTGAAGTCCTGGTTATTTCAAAAACGCTATCTACTCCCTTTTCCAATTATGTTTTTAATTCATTAAAAGCCAGTTAGAAATTATATCACCAGCATTTTCAGCTTGTTTGTCCAGGGAATGCAAGAAATGGGGGAGGCTGCATTAGTTTCTCTTCTATGGCAGCCGACCTAAAGTGTCAGCTCACTCAGAGTGTGTGGTAGGCGTCAATAAGGGGGCATATGCCCTTGCCAATAGGGGCATGGCCAATTTCCTGGCCCCTTGCAGCCTTTGTAAGAACTAGGCTGAATACAGAGAAGCATTTACCAAGTGGTAACTTACCATGACATGCGTGTAACTTGCCACAGCATGCCTCAGTTGCCAGAAGCCTTGTAGGGAGGAGGAGGCTTTAACATCTGATTCCCAGAGACAGTGGCTGCCCAGTGGTGAGAGCCTGTGTGGTTGCTGTCTGCTGTTGTCAGCTTGCCAGCCTGTGTGCACCCTAGTGTGGGGGGCTGTGGCTGCCCTGCAGGTGAGTCTGTGTGAGATCGGGGCCAGAGGGGTTGAGTCAGCAGTTCCTGAGGGTCAGCTGCTCAGATTATCCATCTTTCTGGGCTTATAAAAGGGCTGCTGCCCTGTGGCAGCAGGCCCGCCACCGAAGGGGCGACACCAAAGCAGGTCGCCCCTTTTGGGGAGCCACTTTGGTGGGCAACGAGGGCGAGGGCCTGGTGATCTTTTTTTGGCTCCTGTTGTTTTTGGATCCTGGGTGTTCCAGACGTGTCTTGGCTTGTCTGGGAATGGGGAGATAGGGGTGTGTGTCCACTGACTGCGGGGTGGCTATTCTGTTGGTGGTGGGGAATAGAAGAAGCAAAGTTGGCAGGTAGGCACATCATTACAGGGGAAGGGAAGTCAGAAATCTATTAGCTGTTTCCCCTACTGGCTGCCCTGCCAGCTCTCTGACCTTGGGGAGCAGTGCCAACCTCCCACATACTCTCACCTTGCTCCACTGTAATGCCAGGTCTGTCCAGAATAAGTTGGAAACCATCCATGATCTGATTCTGGATGAAGGGGAAGAGCTGGTATGTATTACAGAGACTTGGTTGAGGGAGGCTGGTGGCCCAGTCTGGTCCCAGCTTCTCCCTCCAGGGTTGAGGAGCATGTGGGTGGGGAGGTGGAGTGGCTGTGGTCTATAAGAATAACTTCTCCCTGACCAGGATCCCTGTGGAAGTGTCTGACCATATTGAATGTGTGTACCTACGTTTGGGGACCAGGGATAGACTGGGACTTCTCTTGGTGTACCAATAGCCCCGCTGCCCAATGGAGTCCCTAACTGAGCTGACAGACTTGGTCTCGGGTTTGGCATTGGGAGTCTCCCAGTCTTGTGTTGCTGGGGGACTTCAATGTCCACTTTGGGACCAATTTGTCTGGAACAGCTCAGGAGTTCATAGTGGCCATGACAACTATGGGCCTATCCCAAAGGGCCTTGGTACCGACACACATTGCAGGTCACACACTTGATTTGGTCTTTCACTCTGATCAGAGTGGTGTTCCGTGGGTGGGGATTCCTATGATTTCCCCATTGTCATGGATGGATCACCATCTGGTTAAAGTTGGACTCACAGTCACAACCCACCTTCGCAGGGGCAAGGGGCCCATTAGGATGGTCCGCCCAAGAAGGTTATTGGATCCAATAGGGTTCCAAGAAGCCTTGGAGGGATCTAGCGTTGGTTCTGCTGGTGATCCTGTTGGTGGAGAACTGGAACAGCAAGCTCACCAGGGCAGTACCTAAGCGTCCCCTCCGACCCGCTTCAAAATTGACTCCTTGGTATATGGAAGAACTAAGGGGGCTGAAGTGGTGAGGTAGATGACTGGAGCGTAAGTAGAGGAAGACTCAACTCGAATCCAACAGATTGCAACATAAAGCACATTTGAAAATCTATGCTCTGGCAATACGGGCGGCAAAGAAGCGATTCTTTTCGGCCCATATTGCATCCGTAAGTTCACGTCCGGTAGAGTTGTCCAGGGTTGTGAGAGTGCTAATGAGTGCCCCTCCTCCCTTGAATCAGAACTTGGAACCATCTATTACCACTGTGACGTGTTGAATGATCTTTTGTGTGGATAAAATCTCTCATATTTGGGCCGACTTGGATTTAGAACCCCCAATTACTGCAGTGTCTGAATTGGAGGTGTCCAGAGACTCCTCTTATGTGGTTAGGCTGAATCACTTTTGGTTTGTAACTCGTGAGGATGTGGACAAGCTGCTTGGAGCGATGGGGCCTACCACCTGTTCTCTTGACTCTTGCCTGACGTGGCTAATACTATCTGGCAGGGAGGCCTAAATGCTTCTCTGAGGTAGGGCAGGATGCCACCTTGCCTTAAGGAGGCAATTATTAGACCACTTCTGAAGAAGTCTGCCCTGGATTCCTCAGAGTTGAGCAACTATAGGCCTGTCTCCAGCCTTCTGTGACTGGGCAAGGTAATTGAGAAGGTGGTGGCCTCCCAACTCCAGGCAGTCTTGGACGAAATGGATTATCTAGACCTGTTTCAGACCGACTATGGGGTGGAGATTGCCTTTGTTGGCCTGATGGATGATCTCCAATTGGGAATTGACAGAGGAAGTGTGATTCTGTTGGTCCTTTTGGACCTCTTGGTGGTTTTCAGTACTATTGACCATAGTATCCTTCTGGAGTGTCTGAGGGGGTTGGGGGTGGGAGGCACTGCTTTGCAGTAGTTCCACTCTTATCTCTTGGGCAGATTCCAGATGGTGTCTCTCAGGGACTGTTGTTCTTCAAAAACTGAACTTTGTTATGCTGTCCCTCAGGGCTCTGTATTGCCTCCGATGTTGTTTTGCATCTACATGAAACCACTGGGAGAGATCATCAGGAGATTTGGTGCAACGTGCTATCAGTATGCTGATGACACCCAAATCTATTTCTCCATGTCAACATTATCAGGAGAAGGCATAACCTCCCTAAATGCCTGCATGGAGGCAGTGATTGGCTGGATGAGAGATAACAAAGTGAGACTGAATCTAGATAAGGCAGAGGTACTTATTATGCAAGGTTGGAACCTGGGAGATGATTTTGATCTTCCTGTTCTGGACGGGGTCACACTTCCCCAGAAGGAACAGGTACGCAGACTGGGGGTACTTCTGGACACAAAGCTCTCCCTGATGTCCCCGGTTGAGGTAGTGTCCAGAGGTGCCTTTTATCAGTTTCGGATGATATGCCAGCTGTGTCCATTTCTTGAGATAAATGACCTCAGAACAGTAGTACATCTGCTGGTCACCTCCAGACTTGACTACTGCAATGTTGTGCTCTATGTGGGGCTGCCTTTGTACATAGTCCGGAAACTGCAGTTAGTCCAGAATGCAGCAGCCATGTTGGTCTCTAGGTCATCTCGGAGAGACCATATCACTCCTTTCTTAAAAGATCTAGACTGCTGCTGATAAGTTTCTGGGCAAAGTAGAAGATTTTGGTTATCATTTATAATAAAGAGCTAAAGCGTGATCCCGTGTCTTTCTTTGGCCCGTGTCTTTCTCAGCTGTTCTGGGCATGCGCGGAGCGCATGCCCAGAATGTCCAAGAAAGATACGGCCGCCCAGACACAGGCGGCCATGTTGACGATGTGTTGCCTACGGGCAAAAGCGACAGCAGGGGGACCGGGAGGACAGAGGAGGAAGCGGGGGAACCGGGAGGGCTGAGGCGGCAGCGGGGGAACCGGGAGGGCTGAGGTAGCAGCGGGGGAACCGGGAGAGCAGAGGCGGAAGCGGGGAACCCCCCCAAAAAAAAACAGTGGGGAGAAAAGAGAAGAGTAAAAAGACGGGCCCGCGGGGGGACCGGGAGAGCAGAGACGGCAATGGTGGAAATTAAAAACTGAAGCGGCAGGAGGAGGGGAAAGCCGGGCGAGCGGAGGATGAAAAGGCCGGATGAGAGGAGGAGGAGACGGCCGGGTGAGAGGAGGAGGGAAAGGACGGGCAAGCGGAGGAGGAGAAGGCTGGACGAGCGGAGGAGGAGAAGGCCGGACGAGCGTGGGGAAGGCCTGCCGGGGCCTTGGCTGGCTGGCTGTTGGTAGGCAGGTAGCTGAGCCAGGCCGGGCCCCATGCTTCCCTCGCCGGCAGCGCAAGAGGCCAGACACAGTGCGGAGCTCCCGGCGGCGCACAGGCCAGCCCGAAGCGGGACCCAGCCACCGCCGCCGCAACAACGGCCGGACCTGCCCCCCTCAGCGGCCGTGGGTTGGAAGGCAGCGGCAGCGGTGGGCAGGTATGGGGGAGCGGGAGGGAGGCGCACGGCGAGAGGCAGAGGTGCGGAGACCGGCCTGGCTCACCTACCTGCCTACCAACAGCCAGCCAGCCAAGGCCCCGGTGGGCCGAAGATGTCTCACTCGAAGGTCGGGCGGCCAGCGAAGAAGGCTCCTCTCTTGCGGGGGAAGGCTCCTCTCTGGCGAATCCCAGGAAGGGGGGTTGAAAACTCAACTGGCGCCCGTTAATTTGAAAGAGAGAGAAGGAAGGAAGGAAAGAGGGAAAGAGAAAGAAAAAAGAAAGAAGGGAGAGAGAAGAGGGGGAAGGAAGGAAGGAATGGAGAGAGAGGGAGAGAGAAGGAAGGAAGGAAAGAGGGAGAGAGAGAAAGAAAAAAGAAAGAAGGGAGAGAGAAGAGGGGGCAGGAAGGAAGGAATGGAGAGAGAGGGAGAGAGAAGGAAGGAAGGAAAGAGGGAGAGAGAGAAAGAAAAAAGAAGGAAGGGAGAGAGAAGAGGGGGAAGGAAGGAAAGAAAGAAAGAAAGAAAGAAAGAAAGAAAGAAAGGAAGGAAGGAAGGAAGGAAGGAAGGAAGGAAGGAAGGAAGGAAGGCTGCTAGCGCCCGTTAATTTAATGGGCTGAAAAATACTAGTAACCTATAAAGCCCTAAATGGCTTAGAACCTGGGTATTTAAGAGAACGTCTACTTTGCTATGAACCACACCGCCCATTGAGATAATCTAGAGCAGGGATTCTCAACGTTGGGTCCCCAGATGTTATTGGACTTCAACTCCCATAATCCCCAGCTCCAGTGGCCTTTGGTTGGGGATTATGGGAGTTGAAGTCCAATAACATCTGGGGACCCAACGTTGAGAATCCCTGATCTAGAGAGGTCTGTCTGCAGTTGCCAACGGCTCGTCTGGTGGCTACTCAGGGACTGGCTTTCTCCATTGCTGCCCCGTGGCTTTTGAACACACTTCCTGCTGAAATAAAAGCCTCCCCATCTCTTACAACTTTTAAAAAGGCAGTGAAGACGCATTTGTTCACTCAGGCTTTTAATTATATATTATTTTAATTCTGTTCTAATTTTGTTTTAATACTTTTAACTTTTTAAATTTTAATTGTTGAAATGTGTTAATCTTTTTATTGGTTGTTTTTATTGTTTTGTGAACCGCCCAGAGAACTTGGGTTTTGGGCAGTATAAAAATATGTTAAATAAATAAATAAACTTGATATACTGGGCATTTCTATTCAGCCTGTATTCAGCCTAGTCCTGCCAAATGCTGATACCACTGCTCTACTTTCCTGAATTTCTGAGGTAAATACAAATAATTGACCTAGTAACACAAGATGATGATTGTTAGCAGAATGGACATCAAATGAAACTGTGCAATGTTTGGACATGCTGGAAACAGAGGGATCTATCCATCTTGTTATCCTTCCAATGTGGAGTGAGTGATGTGCTGCCAAATCCAAGTTGAGCATTGCTACTCCTAACCCATCTCCTCTCTCTCTCTCTCTCTCTCTCTCTCCCCCTCCCTCCCCCTAACTCCTTCTGCCCAAAGGCTGCCAATCTCCTTCTCATCTTTCTTCTCCACTCTCATATTCTCCATCACCTGTTGCCTCCGGTTGCCACTTAGTCCCCTACTCTGTGCCCTGGGAACTGGTTACAAATTGAAGTTCTGCTGTATCTGAAGTGCGAGACAACACTTGCCCCTGCCCACTTCTGCTGCTCCACTTTTCTCTCTTTCTGCCCCTATGGGGGGCATATCATGAAAGCTGGGATCCTCCTGTTTATGGGGTGTTATACCAGTGCCTGCTGTTCTTCTGTCCACTTTCATCCTGCAGTTTTGTCTCTCAAACTAGGAGGCCAGGTGGGCTGGTTTTTTTCAGGCCTTCAGGTCTCTGGTAGGGCCACAGCTGGTGAAACAGCCAAACTGGTAAAAAATCATTTCTGGCATAAAGATGGCATCTGAGCAACAATGACAATACCAAATCCAGGAGAATTCCTACACTGAAGAATGCCTTGGTCATTCTGGAACAGAGCACCCCATCCAGAATAGCTTGTACACCACTACTCAGATCAGCAGGATTTCCAATGAGCTTCAGATTTGTCTGGATTAAAGATCAGCTTGCTTAACTCAGCCAGATCAGAACTGCCTCTAAACACTAGATTAAGGTTTCAACTGCTAGTTGTCATCTGCTTATATCCTGGATATTGCCAACTTTCCTGTGTTTACCTCCATTATCTCTACCTCTCTGGAAGTCAGACCACCTTGGGGTATTTGCTGTTAGTAGAAGCGCTGTAATTGCTTGGTGTGCAAACTGTCCTCCTTGCTTGCTGCTTCTCTTTGTTTGCTGCCCACATGCTCCTGCCTATTTCAAGGAGGGAGGGGAGGGCACTGGTGGCCATGCTGCTTACTTCAATGAGAGACAGAGAGGCTGTTCTCACAAGCAGCCAAAACCGGGCTAGGGTAGCAAAGCATGGGCTTGGCTGCCCATAGGAACCCATCGGAGCTGACTGGCTCCCGGCAGTGCCTTGATGGCAAACCTGCCTCTTAAATGAGGTAAAGAGAGTGAGTGCTTTCTTAACCATGTTTACTTGATCATGTGTCAGTGCTGGCTGCTTGTAGCCAGTGCTGAAGCACTGATGTGCATCCACCCATCACTGGGAGGATCCCCACAATGTACTGTGCACTCATGTGGTGCTTTGTGGGATCTCCAGGACAGATCATCCAGGACAGATCATCCTGGTCTCCGGAGCTTAGCATTGCAGGAATGCAGTGCTGCTCATCTGGGAACAACCTCAGAAAGTGACTGACCAGTGCACTCCAATGTTGGTGCTGCCTGCCTGAAGAAAAGAGTCTAGTCACTATAACCTCAGACTGATGTTGCCATCTGAAGGATGGCCATTGTGACCTCAGGCTGATGCTGTCTGCCTGAAGGAGACACTGACCATTGTGACCTCAGACTGATGCTGCCACCTGAAGGAGAGAGACTGGCTACTGTGACCTCAGAGTGAACCTTTCTGCCTGACCATTGTGACCTCATGTTACTGCTACATGCCTGGAGAGAAACTGACCATGGGCCCTCCCACAGCTATCAAGCTGAAGGAGAGACACTGGGCCTGTGCTCACCTGATGCCAATCCCTTTCATGAGAAAGAGACTTTTTGCACTATGGATGGTAATTCTCAAATTTCTTTTCCTCATCCCCTTAATGTAATTTTCAACATTTCTTAGACATGAGGAACCTGCCTCTATTGCAGCCCCCTTCCACCAATGATTTTTCTTATTTCTTTTATCTATTTAAGCCACTTATATCCCACCCCCTAAGAAGTCCTCCTGGGGTGGCTAACAACAATCACTAAAACAATGAACAAAAACAATCACACAAAAATAACAACAGCAAAACAACAGCAGTAAATCCCAAAATAAGCAGTAAAAGAGTTAAACTAAAAAAGTACAGTACCTGGTACCCAACAAACAAATTTATGTCAAAGGCAGGCCAAAGATAAAGGCTTGAGGGGCTGGTTTCAGGGCCTGGGTAGGTACATATGGACAAATGTGGACATCAAGGTATCCAGGTCCTGTATGGAGCTTTAAAGAACAATAAAAGCACTTTGAGACAAGAAACAAACCAGTAGCCTTTGCAACTGGTACAGAATTGGCATCACCTGATCATGATGCCTTGCCCCCATGAGCACTTGTGCAGCAGCATTTTGTACCAGCTGAAGTTTCCACACCATCTTTGAAAGCAACCCTAGGTAGAGTGTATTACCATAGTCCAGCCTGGGATGTGATCAATGCATGTATTAGGGGTGCGCACAAAACCAGTCTGCCTGGTTCAGTTTGAGTCCAAACTGGAATCGAACAGATCTGGGCAGGTTTGGTTTTGTGCACTCCCAAAAACCCTGGCTTGGTTCAAATTCAAGCTAGTTCAGTGGTTTGAACATTCTAAAAAATGTTTTAGGAGCTCACCACCTTTGTGGGGTGCTAATGCAGCCGGGGGGGGGAGGTGTCCCTCCAGCAGTTCCCCCTCCCCTGCCAGCCCCCTTCTGTCTAGAAATTGCCCTCTTTGGTTGGTTTTTGACCCATTTTGGGCCCCTGTGTACTGGCAGTGGCCATTTGGGAGGCCGCTGTGCATGTGTAATAGCCTCTGCATGACCCTAACCGTTGGAGGGACGCCTCCTGTGGCCGTGGCAGTGCACTTCGGAGGTGGTGAGTCTTTAATTTTTTAAAAAAATGTTTGAATGCCCCCAAGGAGGGATTTGGCTCAACCTTGAGCTGAACTGAGGCTGGTCCAGCTCGAGGGCACACCCTCGAGCCGGACCAATTTGATGTCGAACCGGCTCATGGTTGAGCTGGTTCACATATCCCTAGCAGGGGTAACAGAGACCAGATCCCTCTTCTCCAGGTAGGCTCACAGCAGCTGAATGAGCCAAAGTGATAAAAAGCACATCTGGAATCAAATGCCACTAGAGCACCCAGTGACAGTTCCAGATCCAAGAGAACACCGACACTGAAGACCTGGTCCTTCCAGAGGAGTACACTCCATCCAGAACAGCTTGCACACTATTACCTCGATCTACAAAATTTCCAATGAACAGTGCTTCTGTCTTGTCTGGATTAAGTTTCAGCTTGTTTGTATTCACCTGGACCAGGACTGCTTCCAAACACCAGTTTAAGGTTTTCACTGCTCCCCCAGGTTCAGCTGATGGAACTGAAAACTCTTAGGGCATGGGATGACTGCATTCTTGAACTGTTGGCGCTGCAAGTGCTAGCATTTCCGCCTATACACTCTCACCTCAATAAAATGCTATGTGTGGCAACCCTTCCATTTGTCCTTCGAGCACTGTCACAATCTATACATTCAACTTTAAACTTTAAGAAGGTCAGTTAGGCTAGGATGTAGAGAAACTATCTGAGCAAATTCTTTAGTGTTTCTCCTTGGGAGGAATCTTGACATTTCTCTTTGAATTGCAGTTTCATCCTGGCTTGCTCCTTCACTTCCCCCATCTCTTGAACTTCACTTTGGAGAAATTTTGTCTGCAACTTTAGTTGGCCCCTTGGAAGATCAGACTGAGATGGTTGCAGTTTGCTGTTTGAATGGTCATTTGCTAATTTAGCTATTATAAGAACACAAGAACAGTCCTACTGGATCAAGCCCAAGGACTATCTAATCAAGCATCCTGTTTCACACAGTGGCCAACCAGATGCCTCTGAGAAGTCCACAGGCAAAATGTGAGGGCATGCCCTCTCTCTTGTTGTTGATCTCTTGCAACTGGTATTTAGAGGCATCTGGTGGGGAGGAGCTAGCTGTTGGGTGCACATCAGCACCAACCATGCTGAGAAATGCAGTTGGGAGGCCTGCTCCAAGGAGTAAAGGTCCCTTGGTTTGAGCCTTGTCTTCTCAAGAGCTGCTTCCAAACTGAGCCACCTCCAGAATGTGGCCCCTCCCACAAGTTGTGTGACTCACCTGTAGCTAATCTCCACCAACTGTCTCTCTAGGTAAAACTGAAGCTGAAATTGCCACATCACAAACACCTAGCCAGCCAGAAATAAAACCCTAGGAAAGACTAGCCCTAACAAACGTACTTTGTCCTTGCCCCCTTGTTTTCTTGTTGCTTTATTTATTTATTTGCTTGCTCTCCTGTTTTAGGAAAGAAAACAAAAGTTTGTTCCTTTCCTGGTCAGAGCCTTATCTTCTCAAGAGCTGCTTCCAAACTGAGCCACCTCAAGAATGTGGCCCCTCCACAAGCTGAGTGACTCACCGGCAGCTAACCCCCACCCACTGTCTCTCTAGGCAAAACTGAAACTGAAACTGTTTTTGCCCTGTCAAAAACAAATCCCTAGCCAGCCAGAAATCAAACCCCAGGAAAGACTAGTCTTAATAAACTTACCTTGACCGTGATACCCTTGTTTTCTTGTTGGTTGATTTATTTATTTGCTTGCTTGCTTTAGGAAATAAAATAAAAGTTTGTTGCTTTCCCTAGTCTAAACCTTGTCAAAGTCTGTTTGCTTTGCTTTGATTGTGGATTTTAATCTGCTTTATATATGGAATATTATATATGGAATAGTTAGCTCCTAGGCCATGAAGGCTCTAACAGGGTCACAAAGCAGGATATACATTTTGAGGCTATTCCCACGATCAACAAAAAGTGGGCTAAGGTTGCTTAGCCTGCTTTCTGTTGATGGTGGGAACCACTGGGCTCACGGGCAAGCCCGGTGCACCCAATGTGGCTAGCCCGCCTAAAACACCATCCCCTTAAATGAGGTTAATGGAACAAGCGCTCTGTTAACTTCATTTTGTTGCTCGTGTGTCACCATGGCATGCGGTGACACACAAGTAGACCCCCAACTGGGAGGCTTCAAGCAGCCTGCTGGCCTCATGGGTCTCTCCAGGATGCCACACACACTCACATGGGGCATCTTGGAACTTCCGGGGGACAGCCGGCCCCCAATCCCCACCACCTCTGCCAGCTCCGTGACTGAGCTGGCAGTCCTGTGGGTGGCTGATCCGTCCACCCAGGGCTCTGGGCAGGATTGTCTGCGGGGAGAGCAGGCTAAGACTCCGCAAACCCAACAGAAGCTCTTCTCATGGATCGTGAGAAGCGCTTCATTGTTGTTATTATTATTGTTTTGACTGTTATTTCTCCCCAGTCAGATGTGTGGTGCTTTAGAAATGATGTCATTTAGACATCATTTCCCCATAAACTGTCTCCAAAATTTACAGCCAACAATTAATTAGTTATTTGTGTCCTGAAGATCTAGTTTTTCTATTTGAGGGTACTGAGAATTCATTTTGCCTGTTATTCATTTTGAGCAACACTTACATAAAGAAAATTCTAGAATGCTCATATTAAAGTAGAACAGCTGCAGTGTTTCCTTCACTAATAGCATCTCCGTTCTCAGCTGCTCCAAGTGTAAAGCTCAGTGTTAAGCACAGCACCACAATCGGACAGAGCAGCCAATGTGCAGAACAAGATATTGAGCAAGAATACAAACAAATAGCTCTAAATTCATGAAGAAATTGCATATTGCCATGACAAGCTAGATTTGGAAGTCAGTCTGTGTGCCGAGCTTGTGGGTTCATTGCAATTTTTCTTTATCCAGCATACAATCCAAAGGATAAATGGGAGAAATTTCCTCCAGCTTGTACAATATTTAGAACTTATAGGTGTTCTAGGCATCAGCTGCTATCTGTAGCCATCAAATTTTACTCTGCATAATGACCTTACTGTATATCTGAGAAATTGGATCCACTCACAAGCCCATGTAGTACTCTTGCAGATTTCATTGACCTGTAAATTACAGGCAAATAGTTGTCTATTGGCTGTGCAATCAACATAGGTTCTGACACAGCAATGATGACCATTTCTACCTTCTTCGTCGGGGGGGGGGGAGTAAAAAATGACTGAAAAGAACATTGAAAACCATATTTCAAATGAGCTCCCAGCCAGAAAATTCAAGCTCTCCACACCCCAAATCATTCATTTGAGAATGGGGAGAGGAAGAGATCCTCCAAAATACTAGGAGGTGTCAGTACAACCAGTTGCCAGATTCTCAGTTCAGCATACCAGGTAAATGTCAATAGTGCTCTTTGGGATTGATCATTCTGAGAAATATGTAATCAGTAATAGTAATGTTTGAGTAAACCAAGGGGCAAAACTCCAAGTGCCCATAGTGACTGAAAAACTGTGTCTGGCGACTTGTACCTGGGTTACTGAACTGGATAGGAACTAGGGGATCCTTACCCTCCAGGCTGTGTGTAAATCCTGGGTACCTCAAATCCTGGGAAGCCAGGGCTTCCTTGGGCACAATTCCAAACCTCTTTGAGTGCTACGGCTCAGTTTGGAAAGTGATGAAGTAGTGGTGGTAGTCAGAAGACTGGCTGTGAGTTTTTGCCAAAGAAGTTAGGGAGTAGGAGCAGATCAGAATAATGCACCAGTGAGAGAGGATTCTTCCTCCCCCAGAGCAAATTCAAGTCTCTATCTCTCACTCCAAGGAGGAGGAGGAGGAGGAAAAGGAGGAGGAGGAGACGAAGACGACGATGATGAAGAAGAAGACAAAGAAGAAGAAAACAGTTTGACTAATTTTGCCATACTTTTTGCACTCTTGGTAGGAACTAATTATGCATCAAATTAATTCTCCCCCCCCCGCCAAATGCAAATAGTTTTAAGCATCTGAAACTGTTAAATTTGAAATCCACTCTGGCAAGCAGTTTTAAATTCATCCCAAAGTGCATTTGGATGGTAAAATGCAGATTTTATCATTTGTCATCTGAAGCTCAAACCAGCCAAAATTCTCAATATAATTTGAAGTTTCGTGGATAAAATTGTATTTCTTTTACACTCTTCACCCTCACAGCCATTTCACGTGGTAAAGAGGCCATCAAATCCAAAATGGCGTGGCTATGAAGTGCCTGCTTCAGAGACACATTCCTGCTGCCATCATCCTTCTCCATGTTAGCGGGCTTGCTCATGTGGCTAAATGACAATGGGCACAATCCATACAAGTGAACAACTTGTATTGATTTTGGAGCGAAAGTTCAAAACTTCCTCATTGCAATCAGGAGTGAAAAATCTTAGTTGGAGCATGCCAAACAGGGGGTGGCCTTTTCATGAGGCAAGGAGAATCAGTCGCACCAGTAGGGTAGCGAGATGCCCTCCCACCCCTGCCATCAGAGCAGCTCTCGAAGACCAATCTGACCCTCACAAGCCTTTCAAGGAGAACCTCTCCACACATGCCTTGAAGAGCTTGCAAGAAGCACAAAGAAAGAAGCAGCAGCTGTTGGTAACCTTCCCTTACCCCAATGACATTTCTGAAGCTTGTAAGGGATCTGATTTGAAGGAGGCCGCCCTCCAGCAAGGCCATGGGGCAAGTCAGTGTTTGGTGCCTTGCCTCAGGAACTCCATATCTTGGGCTACCCTGGATGCCAAATATGTGCCAAGTTTTTAAATGAGTAGCCAGATTAAAATCTTTATGCCAATTAAGCATCACTTACCAATGTCAAACAGCACATATTTGTCTTGAGGAAGCGAAAACTGGCCATCATGGCCAACAAATTCCTATTGGGATGCCCTGTTCTAATTAAACAGCATATGCTGGAAATCAATTAGGAACCCAGTAATTTGTTATTACATTGCCTCTTCGTATGTAATTGGTCTTCCTTTGTGATACCTATCTCACATGGTTATCTTTGTAAAAGGGAAATAAGACAGGTGTGGGGTGGGGGGACCAGGACTGAAAAGAACTTTTGCAATTAAGAATGAGGGCAGGTTCTATTTTCAGTGTGCGGGATGGACTTAATACCCACAATATAAATTTAAAATAAAGAGAAGGGATTATGTAATGTAGATTTTGTTTCAAAACATTTATTCCAGATGCCTGATTATCAGGAATAAATCAGGTTGTTTGAGTACGGAGAAAAGGGGGACATTCAAAGGATATGACAAATACTCCTTTTAGACATTATGTGAATATTCACAGTTAGGCATATAGATAAATAATAAAAATGTGCAGAGTGCATTTGGTAACAATGGCTTATGTTCTCATTTTAAAAAATGATTATTAGACACAGTGCAGCATCAGTAAGCACACAGTGTGGTAGATATTGATTTTAGCAAAAGGCAAAGCTGTACTTTTCCTACAATGGAATTCAGTATGTAAAGCACATATATCATTAACCCCCACTAACTGGGCAAGAAATAGCTTTTTGAAGTGGTGACTGTAGCAGGGGGAGAACAGCTGTTCCTGTACAGCCCAACACATCATATTTCCAGTGGCTGTTGCTAGTGTTCCCTTGTGTTGTTAGATGGAGGGAGGCTGGCAGTGGCCCATGTTCTTTAAAAGGCAGGGAGAGTCACTCTGGCTGTGCTGCCAACACAGCATGGGCCAATTTTGGCCCCAAATGGGGCTGTGTGGCCCCGTTTGGGAACGAAATAATGCCCCCCCCCCGTGTCTGATGTCAGATGCGGGGAGTGTCTGGGGCCGTGAGGTGTGACTTCTGGGGGCGACGGTCTGGGTTCTTCGAACCCGTTCACCCAATGGTGGCTCCACCTGTGCTCTTGGGACAGGGAAACGTTTTCTCCATGTAAATTGCTTTGAGAACCCTTTTATTGAAAAGTGGTGTCTAAATATTATTATTATTTCTTGTTTACACAGTCAGACAGGTGTTATTGACTGGTTTGTTTTATTCAGACATCATCATCATCATCATTATTATATTTCTCTAAGGCATACCCATCCCCTAATCTCATGTGTGGTAGCTCTCGTGAACGTTCGTGAGTGAGTTGATGGCAGGAGGAGAGGAAAGTGGCATCGCCGGCAGGAGAAATGGTGGTAGTGGTGGTGGCAGGAGGGGAGAAAATGGTGGCAGCGGGCAGGCAGTTGGGGAGGGAGAAAACAACAGTGGCGGTGGGTGGGGGAAGAAAACAGCGGCAGTAGGTGGGTGGGCAAGGAAAGAAAATGGTGGCAGCAGGCAGGGAAGAAAACGGTGGTGGTGGTGGATGGGGGAAGAAAATAGCAGCGGTGTGTGGGCAGAGGAAATGAGAGGCGCAGATGCTCTGTGCCCAGCCCAGCTAGTTATTATTATTGTTATTAATAAATATATAATACTTGTGTTTAATGTAAGAGATCTAGAATAATATCTGCTTTGGAAAAAAGCTTAGAAATATGTATGTGTCCTGAGTGAGGGAGTGGCTTTGGCCCCAAGGCCCATATAGAGGGATCTGCCAGGGTTGAAGCTTGACATTTCAACCTACATCCCAAAGGTATTATTGTTAATGAGTGGGAGGCCAGAGAAGATGAGGATCTTCATTTATTTTACATTTATATCCCACTCTTAAGAAGCCCGGAGCAGTGCACAAGGTTATATTTATCCCTGCAACAACCCTGTGAGATAGATTAGTCTGAAAGAGAAGTGACTGGACCAGAGTCACCCAGTAAGTTTCATGACTGAATGGGGATTTGAACTTGGGTCTCCCCAGCCCTAGTCCAGGACATTAGCCACTATACTGCACTGGCTCTAATGATAGTTGGCTGGCCAAAAACATAGCCAATTACAGGTTGAGTGGAGTGGGGCTATTCAGCCACCCCATTCTTTAAGAAGCAGGGCAACACAGATAGAAAGGCTAACAGAGCAGGAGAGAACAGAGATTCCAGAAGACCTGGGCTACCTCTTACTGGAAGAAGTAGTATGGTGCCTTAGAAGAAACAGTGGCTACTGCCCCAAAAGAAACACCATCCAGTGGAGCTCAATGTAGCCAGGAAGAGGTGAAGACAGTAGCCCATCCCCCAAGGATGTTTGATGTAGAGCTTCCCCTTGGAGGGAGGTGGCACCCACAGTGGCATTGCTGTTCCTGTGGCCATGCCCAAAGGAACTGGTACATCAGAGCCTCAAAGAATGTTGACTACTCCTCTACCACCACTGTGAGGATCTCCCTACATCAGGGGATCTCTGCTGCCACCACTCAGATCTATTTTGGCAGGATCTGAGACCAAACGCCACCTTACTTCCCCTACTTATTTGTGTGGGGTACCTCTTCTGGTGACATAGGAGAGGAAATAAAACATTCTTATTCCTTGATCATTCTAAAGTAACGTCTCATTGTTTTAGCACAAGTTCTTAAAAGCATGATAGTTACGAGGTTTCAATGTAAAGTATTGGTTTCAGGTTGCTGTCAAAACTATTAATTTGCAACTTACGGCTGTAAATTAACAACTTACAATTGTTGATATTTTTCATATAATAAACAATTCTGGTGTTTTCCTTTCCTTTCTCCACCTTGAGGGTTGGGGTTCCTCACTTGGATATTTTGCTTCTGACCTGCCTCCTTTCTGAAGCCTCTTAGGTCTTTTCAGAGGCAATGTTTTCTTATAGAGAACAGATTTACCACCTACCTCTACTTAAGCCCCATTTTTATCTTCCTAGTCTTTCCTGTTTAGTCAACCTTTTATTCCACCAAACTTCACTCACTCTCTCTCCCCTCTTAACTAGGGATGTGCAATTCGGCTTTCCTGATCGAAACAGCCCCAATTAGATTTGGATCCGAATCTAACCCATCCGAATCACCCCAGATTCGATTCGGATCCGAATCGTGGCTGATTCGAATAGAATTGATTTGGGTTTCAGATCTGTCCCATTAATTCCCCCAGATTCCCAGCTTTCTTTCTTTTCTTTTCTTTTTAAAGAAAAAGCTAAGCTCTAGCCCTTATAGAAGTGGAGTTATGGAGCAAAATGTGTGGTTACTATTTTTCAAGAGTTCAGATTCTTTGGTGTATAATAACTTCCACTCAATGAATCCTTATGAGTTCATTTCTTCTATTCATTTTGACTGTCTTTTCGACAGCGCCAACTGTCAACTGCCATATGCCAACTACACCCTACACCCACCCACAAGGCAGTGGGCTACTACTCAGTTTAAGTTAAGTGATTAATGGGTAGAGGCTACCACCCAAATTGCAGAGGAATTGGACAAAGGGCTGATTTTTGGTGAATTGTTGAATGTTTAGTGTATTTGGGACAGATTTTGGGCATAAAGCGATATCTGGGGTGGAAGAGAATGGAGAGGTGGTAGTGTCTAATGGGTGGAGGCTACCACCCAAATTGCAGAGGGATTGGGCAAAGGGCTGAGAGGGAAATGCTCCTTTAGAAGTGACCCCTTCCGTGGATGATGAGCCCATATCCTCTCGCACGGGGGATACTGCTCTGGGGGGTGGGGGCCTCCTTGTAGTGGGTGATTCGATCATTAGAGGTATAGAGAGATGGGTTTGTGACCCGCGTGTTGACTGCATGGTGACTTGCCTGCCTGGTGCGAAGGTTGCGGACATCACTCGGCATCCAGACAGGCTCCTAGGCAGTGCTGGGGAGGAGACAGCTGTTGTGGTGCATGTCGGCACCAACGATGTGGGAAAATGTAGTCAGGAGGTCCTGGAAGCCAAATTTAGGCTGATAGGTAGTGTATTGAAGTCCAGGACCCCCAAGCTAGCATTTTCAGCAATGCTACCTGTTCCACGCACAGGTACAGTGAGACAGGCAGAGCTGAGGGGTTTCAATGAGTGGATGAGACGTTGGTGCTGGGAGGAGGGGTTTAGATTTGTTAGGCACGGGAACACATTTTGGGGCAAGCAAGGCCTGTACAAAAGGGGTGGGCTGCACTTGAACCAAGATGGAACCAGACTGCTGGCGCTTAAAATCAAAAAGGTTTCAGAGCAGCTTTTAAAATGACACCTGGGGAACAGCCGATGGGAGCTGGGCAGTATCCCGTTTGGCAAAAGCCATCCTTTAAAGTGTGAGGGTGCAAAGAATTCAGATAAAACAGAAGGGGACAGTGGAGAACCGCATAAAGAGCAGACGGGAGCATGTGCCAGCAGGTCAAAGAGTCATAAGAACAGCATACTTCAGGGGAGAGATTCAGCGTATAGGTACTTATATGCTAATTCCAGAAGCCTCCAAGACAAGATGGGTGAGCTGGAGTGCTTGGTTGCTAATGCAGAAATAGATATAGTGGGCATAACAGAAACTTGGTGGAACAGTGAGAACCAGTGGGGACACACTTATCCCAGGGTATAAACTCTACAGAAAGGACAGGGAGGTGCGCCTTGGAGGTGGAGTAGCACTGTATCTTAAAGAAGGGATAGAATCTAACAACTTGAAAACCTAGGTGGACTGGAGTCCTCCACAGAAACCCTGTGGGTGACTATACAAGGCTGGAAAGGGAACGTGCTACTGGGCATGTGCTATCGCCCTCCAGATCAAAATGCCAACAGTGACTGGGAGTTGCAGGAGGAAATCAGGGAGGTGTCAAGGAGAGGCAGGGCTGTAATTATGGGTGACTTCAATTACCCACACATAGACTTGGTAAATTCACAGTCAGGTCAGGACAAAGAGGTCAAATTTCTAGATACACTAAATGACTGTGTCCTAGAACAGTTGGTCATGGAACCGACCAGAGAGAAGGCGACCTTGGACCTAATTCTGAGTGACACACAGGACCTGGTGCATGATGTCAGTGTCATCGACCCTTTAGGGAACACTGACCACAGCTCCATCAAATTCAGCATACATGCACGAAGCGAATCACCAAGGATGTCTAACACGGACATTTTGGATTTCAGAAGAGGAAATTTCTCCAAAATGAGGAGTATGGTGAAAGGAAAGCTGAAAGGGAAAACCAGGAGAGTCACTTTGCTCCAGATTGCATGGAGTTTGCTCAAAACCACAATACTAGAAGCCCAGTTAGATTGTATACCCAAAAGGAGGAAAGATACCACTAAGTCCAGGAGGATGCCAGCACGGCTCATGGGTACTGTCAAAGAAACCATAAAAGGGAAGAAGACTTCCTTCCAAAATTGGAAGGCCTATCCAAATGAAGAGAACAAAAAGGAACACAAACTCTGGCAAAAGAAATGCAAGGTGACAATAAGGGAGGCGAAAAGAGAGTTTGAAGAACATTTAGTCAAAAGTATCGAGGGGAATAACAAAAACTTCTTTAAGTACATCAGAAGCAGGAAACCTGCCAGGGAGGCGGTTGGGCCATTAGACAATGAGGGAGTGAAAGGGATTATTAAGGAGGATATGGAGGTTGCAGAGAAGCTAAATGAGTTCTTTGCATCCGTCTTCACGGCAGAGGATACTGAGCATATACCTGTTCCTGAACCAGGCTTTTTAGGGATGGAGGCTAGACAGCTGAGTCAGATAGAAGTGACAAGAGATGATGTACTAAACTGTCTGGAAAAACTGAAAGCTAACAAATCACCAGGGCCGAATGGCATCCATCCAAGAGTCCTCAAAGAACTCAACGTGAAATTGCCGACCTCCTTGCTAAAATTTCCAACTTATCCCTGAAATCGGGCTCTGTACCAGAGGACTGGAGAGTAGCAAATGTAACACCGATTTTCAAGAAGGGATCCAGGGGTGATCCCGGAAATTACAGGCCAGTTAGCCTAACATCTGTTCCAGGCAAATTGGTGGAAAGCATCCTCAAGGATAAAATTGTAAAGCACATAGAAGAACAGGACCTGCTGAGAGTGAGCCAGTATGGCTTCCGCAAAGGTAAATCTTGCCTCACCAACCTTTTGGACTTTTTTGAGGGTGTCAATGAGTGTGTGGATCAAGGTGATCCAGTTGACATAGTATACCTGGACTTCCAAAAAGCTTTTGACAAAGTTCCTCATCAAAGACTCCTGAGGAAACTTAGCAGTCATGGGATAAGGGGACAAGTACATGTGTGGATTGCTAACTGGCTGAAAGATAGGAAACAGAGGGCAGGTATAAATAGAGAGTTTTCACAATGGAGGGAAGCAAGAAGTGGGGTCCCCCAGGGATCTGTACTGGGACCGGTGCTTTTTAATTCATTCATAAATGATCTAGAAGCAGGGGTAAGTAGCGAGGTGGCCAAATTTGCAGATGATACCAAACTCTTCCGGGTAGTGAAATCAAAAACGGATTGTGAGCAGCTCCAAAAGGATCTCTCCAAACTGGGGAGTGGGCAACAAAATGGCAAAGGCAGTTCAATGTTAGCAAGTGTAAAGTGATCCACTTGTGGAACTCTCTGCCACAGGACGTGGTGACAGCCAACAACCTGGATGGCTTTAAGAGGGGTTTGGATAACTTCATGGAGGAGAGGTCCATCAATGGCTACTAGTCAGAGGGCTGTGGCCCACCTCCAGTCTCAAAGGCAGGATGGCTCTGAGAACCAGTTGCAGGGGAGTAATGGCAGGAGAGAGGGCATGCCCTCAACTCCTGCCTGTGGCTTCCAGAAGCATCTGGTGGGCCACTGTGAGAAACAGGATGCTGGACTAGATGGGCCTTGGGCCTGATCCAGCAGGGCTGTTCTTATGTTCTGAAAGTGCTAGCAGCCCCTCCTCCTTCTCACTGTTTTTTCACTGGCCCTCTGGGCCAAAGTGTGGGCAAGCAAATGTCAATAATGACCGACAGTGACTTCTGGTGTTGGGCTCCCTGCAAGGGTGTGGGCCTTGGCAATTGCCCAACCATACTGTTAACCCCAACACTGGCCCTGACTCCTGATGCTGAAAGGTAGCCCACTGAATCTCTGCATGAGTCACTGCTCTGGGTTTGTCTGCTTCCAAACAGCTGGTTTTATCAGAAACACAAGTTATAGGTAGCTCTGAGGGCAGGTCATACCTGCACAGTAAAAAAAGAGTGGGATGAAACAATGAGCTATGAATCAGAAAGTCTCTGATAGGACCGGCACCAGTATTTTGAAAAAGAGAAATTTGAAGTGTATTTCAGGGTTCCGCCCAAGGAGCTTTCAAGAGAAGACAAATATGTTTCTGTATTTCTATATATGGAAATATATATAGAAACTATATATTTGAAGTTTCTGTACATCCCTAGTTCCTGGTTTGAATCCCACCAACAGCAAACTTACTAGGTGACTTTAAGCAAGTTACTCTCTGTCTCAGCTGAAGAAATAATAACTAGCTTAACCCGCACAGAGCATCTGCGTGCTAGTACTTGATTGCTCCCCTCACCCCCTGCCACAGCCCCCATCACCTCAGAAATCTCTCTACTCTTACCTGAGCCACAGTGCTGCTGCTCCCTCCATCCAGTTGCTTTCACCCCCCTCACCCCTCTTCGTCACGACTGCAGTGTTGCTGGCATGTATTGGCCAAGCTGCAGCCCCCTATCACCAGAGACCTCCCAACCCTCACCCAAGCCCTGCTCCTGTGCTTCCCCACAGGAGCAGCAGCAGCGATTGACTGGGCCCTTTCCACCATGGCCGCTCATTCCCCTCCGGCTGCTGACAGGCCCAGGCCTGTCCCTTGCCTTCCTGCCTCCCAATGGCCTAGGTAGCCCCCAATAGCGTCGTGGTTGACTGGGCCCTTCCTTGCAGCCAATAGGCACTGCCATGGGCTCAGGCCACTGACAGGCTTGGGTCCATCCCTCGCCCTTCCTTCTTTCTCTTTCCCCTGCCTTATTTTTCTCTCTCCTCCACTTACGCTTCCCCTCTGTCTTTCTTTCTTCTCTCTCTTCCCCTTCCACTTCTGCTCTCACAGTCTCCTTCTTCCTATCTGCATATGGAATCTCCACTGCCCAATCACCATGGTGCTTCTGTTCATGAACTCTTGTGAGAGCTGCCACGCACAGGATTAGCCATGGGTGCGCCTTAGAGCAATATATTTAAATAAGATAATACTGACTGACTACAAGGCTGATGTAACATTGGTATGTTAGCATCAGGGCCACAGTCCCACTTCCCTCTCTCACTTTCACTGAACATATTGCGGTGGAGTAATTTTTGAAAATGACCACACACCCTACACCTCATTCTCTGTAATGTGAAAAAGGGTTATAAAAACCAGCTTGGCTGATTCCTACCATGTTAAAGAGAGAGAGAAAAGGAGAGATTGGAGCTGATCTACTGCAATATCATAGGCCACAAATTACTGGTTGAATTTACCACACCTTTGTGGGGAACACACTGGTGGGATTGGGGACCCACCAGTCCCAGGCCCAAAGGGTTAAGCTTAGGCCTGTATCTGGGACTGCTGTTTTGCAAGAAACTGGAGTGTGAACTTTGGTTCTGCTGAGCCAAAGTAACTAAATGGAATTGTTTATTCTATAGTCAAGGCCTGACAATAGGGGAAAAGACTCACTCCTCCCTGCTCTGAAACTTGTTTATGCATTGTGCTGTGCTAAAGGAAATAACGGGAACCAGCTTGAAATATGCGCAGAGAAATCACATTTAGAAGGTCTTAGGAGACCACACTTTGATATCAGTACTTGCATGTTTTGGGGGTACATTATATTCACACAGTTAGCTGCTCAACCTCTTTGCATGCTATCTCTTAACCCATTTCTCTGGACTGAAAGCCGCCAACCCTGCTTTGAAATGACCACAAGCCTGTCAATCTGGACAGAAATAGGCGGCCCGGGAAAAGGTATAAAGAGGGGCACACCCTCACACAAGGAAAGGGAAAGGCATGCTCTCACTCTGTGGGAGGGGTAGCATGTAATCCCTGTCCTGTGAAGGCACTTGGGCCTAGCAGATTGCTGGGATTGCCCCCGTCACAAAGATTGGAGGGACTTCTGTCCCTGCATATCTGATTACTCTGCCAAGACCTCGACAGGTGAATGCCTCCCTGTGCACTCAAGATCTTCATCTTTGAGTTCTACAGCCAATGCAGACCTACAAGACCCAGCCACCCAGAGATGTAAGTTTGGGCGGGACAAATAAACAAACAAACAAACAAACAAACAAACTTGCAGATGTGCCTTCAGCCCAGCATCTTCTAAACTAACATCCCTGCCCAATTCCCTCCCCTCTTGTCCTATGGATCTCTTTCCCTCCCACTCTTGCTTCCCAGAAAAGTCTCTGTCTCCTGTGCCTGTCAGCTCTCTCTCCCATACCTCCCTTTGTTTTCAGCTCACCCACCCACCCCCGCCCCGGACTTTTGGCCCAAGGCCAGAATGGGCATTTCCTCCCTCTTCTGTTCTTCCCTTTTCACTCAATTCCCTTCCCCCTCCTCCTTCCCACAGACTGCTCCTCGCCATCTCTCTGCTTGAAACTGAAACTGTCAAATGTTGTGTCTTAGCTACAGAACAGCTGCGTAACTACCATCAGGCAAGGGGAGGTGGCTGCCTGGGGGCCCCCACAGCTCGAGGGGGCCCCCAGAGGCAAGTCACATGACTGTATATTGTGAAGTGTGTGTGTGTATCAGCGAGGGGCCCATTTTAAAATTTTGTCTCTGGGCCCACTCCAGCCTTGTTACGCCCCTGCTGCAGAGATAACACTAACACATACAGACACAGACACAGACACACAAAGAGGGTTCATTGCTAGCATGAAAGAAACTGATTTCACTGCTATTCATGTCTAGTGAGGAAAAATGATTTTAACTATTATTGAAAACACTACACTACACTGGGGAAGAAAACCAATTGATTGATTTTGCTTGTGTGCTTAATTGCTTAGATGTAACCATTTGTCTTTATAAAACTTATAAAACTATAGTTGTGTATGGAACGTCTCTTCTCTTCTCCACTCCCGATTGCTCTATGACCTCAGAACTGGACCAGGGGTAGCCTCTGTTCACTAAGTTGGGAGGAGCTTTGTGCTCCCTCTCTCCCTTGTAGGGAGGACATTGCAGCCTGCTTGCAACACCTTGCTCTTGTAGAAGAGCTCAATAAACAATCAAGTTGGATTTTCCTTGTGCAACGCACTGCTTATGAACTATTGCATTATGGGGAAGCCATGATTCCATAGTGTTAGTAGAGACATTACTACCAGGAGATAGCACCTTGTCAATGATACAAAGGGACATTTTCTTCATAGTTCCTGTGACACCCCCTGCAAAAAATAAGAAATTATTCAAAATGGCCTTTTCTTTTGTACTCAGCATCTATGGGTGGTGATGATGGCTGAACATAAGGAGAGGGATGTGGCAAAGTGGTACTCTATTATTGGTGGTCACTAGGAGCAATTAGGTGGGAAGTTATAACATCAATATTTCTACACAGGCTCCTATCCCTATTAAAAAAGAATTGCTATTTAATGAACTTCTATTTTCACTAATGGTAGGAGATTAAAGCTGTTAGCCACCAGGTGAATACTAATGGAGTTTCCTTTAGCAAATTAGATTATCATTGCTTTAATTTTAATATATGGCAGAACACACCACTTGTTCTTGTCTCTGTTGAGTTCAGTACAAAACACTTGTTCCTGCTTCATAAGGCAGAGTTTACTTGGTTAAAAAAATGATTTATATTAGAGCTGTAACTATATTTTGCCTAAAGCTAACTTGAAAGCACATCTGGAGGACCTGCTTCTTTGAAATACCTGTGGAAACTTAGAGGGAAGTTAAAAGAACTGTAGTAACTTTAATAACTTGCTCAAGGGTTTCCACATGCATAGTTACATAAAATGTAGCATTTATGCAGTGCTTTTAAAATTGTTCAGTGCATCACATACTCTTTATCTCCCTGTAATTCTTACAAAAGTTGGCAACAATTTTGCCTAAGGATATCAAAATAAATTTTGCAATTTATGCTTTGTTTCAGTGAACTTCCACAGAAAGATTGAGAGAAGTCAAAAGAATGTCAAAAAGATCAGTCAAATTTCTTGGGAGGGTTGTGGAATAAAGATGTTCTCGAATTGGATTTTGCAATTCTATTTGAGTTTGAATCAAATAGCATTTTCCTAGAATTTATTCCTCGAAACAGCCGGCTTGGCAAATTGACCTTAACATATTGACCTCATCACTTAAATTGATTTGAGTGATTCGAGTACCATTTTCCCTGGGGAGAGCTGGTCTACCAGTTGGGGTCAGTTGGTAAGCTAGCCCTCCGCCCCAGACATCTGCGCATCAGCCTGCCTCGGCAAAAATGGCATTTGAATCATTCAAATTGATTTGAGTTAAATTGGGGATGATTCAATTTGAACTTGAACCAGGCTCTCCATCTTAGGGGCAATTTGATTCAAGTTCAAATCACTTTAATTCGAGCTCAAATAAGTTCAACTTGAAACAATTTGGACATTTCTAGTGTGGAGTTTATATAAATGGATAGGCAGAAATCTAAGACTGAAAAACATCTCTAATGTGGTAAGGATTAGTTGACACTCTTTGTAAACTGCTACTCACATGGGTCAAGATCAGATGACACTTCATCCCTAGGCTGCTTCACATTTTAATCTTAAACTAGCTTAACCCTCACAGAGCATCTGTGTGCTAGGACTTGAGTGCTCCCTTCACCCCCTGCCACAGCCCCATCACTTAAGAGATCTCTCCACCCTCACCTGAGCTGCACTCCTGATCCTCCTCCTCCATTCAGTTGCTTCCACCCTCCTCACTCCTCTTGGTTATGGGTGCAGTGTTGCCGGCACCTATTGGCCAAACTGTAGCCTCCTAAACCCAGAGACCTCTCCACCCTCACTTGAGCCCCGCTCCTGCTCCTCTCCACAGGAGTAGCAGCAGCTGACTGGGCCCTTCCTTGCTGCTGCCACCGCCATGGCTGCTAGTTCCCCTCAAGCTGCTGACAGGCCCAGGCCCGTCCCTTGCCTGCCTCCACCAATGGCCCAAACAGCAGCAGTGGTTGACTCGATGGCCCCGAACAGCAGCAGTAGTTGACTGGGACCTTCCTTGCTGTCGCTGCTATGGCCACTCATTCCCCTCAGGCCACTGACAGGCTCAGGTCCATCTCTTGCGCTTCCTTCTTTCTCTATTCCCCTCCCTTTCACTCTCTTTCTCCTCCACTCGCTTTTCTCCTCTGTCTGTCTTCCCCTCCCTTCTCTCTCTCTCTCTCTCTCTCCCTGAATTAACAGATCTATTTGATCTTGCTTCCTTATCTAATTCACACAACGGCAGCCTCCTTGTCCTAAAGGGGCTCTTTCCTCCCTCAAAACCCCTCTCTTCGCAGAGCCCTGCCCATTTTCCTTTTATATAAGAGGGATTCCTCTCTTCTACAATCAAGAACATCTTCTGACCAGTAATGGTTGCATTCCAACTGACCTTAACCATCACAGGCTCCTCCTCCCTATCTGCATATGGAATCCCCACTGCCCAATCACCATGGTGCTTCTGCTTTCACAGGCTTCTCCCCCCTATCTGCATATCCTATCTCTCCCCCCCTCTCTCCCCCTGAATTAACAGATCTATTTGATCTTGCTTCCTTATCTAATTCACACAACGGCAGCCTCCTTGTCCTGAAGGGGCTCTTTCCTCCCTCAAAACACCACTCTTCGCAGAGCCCTGCCCATTATCCTTTTATATATAGAGATTAGGAATGTGCACGGACCGGTTCGGAGGCCATTCTAAAGGCCTCCAGACCGGTCCGGACACGGGGTGGTTTTGGTTCGGGTGGGGAGTTTGGGGGGTTCCATTAAGGGCGGGGGGGCTTTACTTACCCCTCCCGCGCTTTCCACACACTGCCGCCGTAATTATTGAAAAAATTGCTCCTCCGATGGCTGTTCCGATTTTAAAAAATGGCTGCCCCCTTGAAGCCCTGGCCCCCTGCTGCTGCCTTGAAGCCCCCTCCCACCCCCTTAAATCTCGCCCCGGGCCCTTAAATCTTGCCCCGATAACATTAAGACGCAGGCGGGCAGCGGGGAGATGTCCTCCCGCCCCCTTCCCTGCTAGGCTGCAAAAGACTTTAGGAAAGCTTCTACGGCGGCAGTGTGTGGAAAGCGCGGGAGGGGTAAGTAAAGCCCCCCCCGCCCTTAATGGAACCCCCCACCCCAGTGCCGGACCGCAGCTCCGCGGTTCCGTGCACACCCCTAATAGAGATTCCTCTCTTCTACAATCAAGAACATCTTCCGACCAGTAACGGTTGCATTCCAACTGACCTTAACAATCATAGGCTCCTCCTCCCTATCTGCATATGGAATCCCCACTGCCCAATCACCATGGTGCTTCTGTTCTCACAGGCTTCTCCCCCCTATCTGCATATGGAATCCCCACTGTCCGATCAGGTGCTTCTGCTCATGAACTCTCGTAAGAGCTGCCATGCATGGGATTGGCCACGGATATGCCTTAGAAAATGTAATATATTGATGACCAGTAAACCTGAGACCCTTGAGCTATGCATACTCCCATGGAGCATGTCATGTGAACTCAAATTTTTTTCATCAATCCTTGATCTGTGCCATGGCCGACCATCATTTAACTGTGATTGCTAATCTTAGTTCTGAATTTAGCTGGATTTTCCTGCTTAAGTGTTGCGTTTTGGCAGCATGGATATGATGCCGCACACCATGCTTTGTAGGAGTGTGCATGGCTTAGGGATCTCAGATTTACCAGTAATCTAACATTAAATTGGTTATGTGAACTGGTCCCGATTTTCTTCCTAGGTGCAGAGATCACACTTTCTGTCTGATCAACCATTCATGAATGAGTGTAATATTTTAATAGTTTTTATACACAACACATTCAGTGTGTGTGGGCCCAAATCACTTGGTTGATTTCTGGATTGTACAAGGGAACTTGATTGTGCTATTCAAGCTGCTGCATTGGACTTTACATGTGTACACCCTGTGCAAATGTTACACCTGTGCATAAATGTCCATAGGAGAAGGCATGATTTTGCTCTCCCACAGCTCAAAGTGAGAAAGTATCGTCCCATTTAGGCTACAGTAATTGCAGTTACTGCTTGATTATCTGATTTGTGTGTAGCTCATTGTGCATTCTTCCATTATGGAACTCTGACTCTTTCTCCTGGTGAGCATTTACCACGTGAAGGTCAAGCTGTAAAGTAATAACAGCAGTAAAGTTTTTTTGTTTTATATTACTCAAACTTAGCCAGATTTGGGAAAGTTGAGGTCACGGGCAACACACATCAACCGCAGGAAGGAGAAAGTCCCATGGCATTTTAATTCATTTTTATTTGTTTGTGGCTGTTGACAAACTTGAAAGAAAAGGTACTGAAATCCTCAGGCAGCCTTGAGGCCTTTTATTGTTTGGGTAGACCCTTGCTCTCTCACATATGCTTCATTGTCCTATTTCACAAGACAGTGGTCACATACAATATGCAGTGGAAAGAGCTATGTTTGTTAGTTATATTTGTGATTTCGTTGTCTATCATCCAGCAAAGTACGAGGTGATTTTATCTTCATCTGACATTTTCTGAACTGAAAATCAGAATGGTAGTGTCCTCCTGAGAAGAATGTCTGCATATACACTCAGAAACTAATTTTAAGAGGGGTTGTAATTTGATTTGAGCATGGGCTGAAGCCAGAGCAACATTGGCTTCACTCACTGCCTCATTCCCACATGAGCTGAGACAAAGGCAAAAAGCTCTTTGATCCTCTCTTCCCTGGAGCCTTTCCAGACAGAGCTTTCAGCAATGGGGTATCCGACAAGCAAAGCCACTTTGAATTAGACTCACAGCATTAGGGAAGCAGCCCCTCCCCTCTCTTCTCTGAGTTTTCTTTTGTGTAAGTCCACACAGCTTGCTTCCGGGTTTTACTTGTGGCCAATGGCTTCTTAGAGGAGGCGGGATGCCATGCCTCCCATTTTCCCAAGGGTTTAGCAATGAAAACACCCTCTGTTGGAGTCCACACACACAAACACTTCTGATTAATTGGTTTGTGGATCAGCCTGCCTGTTAGCCATCAGCCTTGGATTTCTAATCTCCCCACTTGCCATGACCGCCCCCTCCCCCACAAAAAAGTCCCAAGCATGTGCCAGCCTTCCTGTAGTATCACCTCTGCTTTTGCTGCCCCCTTCCCACTTGGATTGTGTGCTCAAGGAAAGCCCTCTTCAAACCCTCTCTCCTCCCGAGATCTCCCTGCTCCAAAAACTTTCAAAGAGCAAAAAGGTAGCTATGCTGCCTGAAAACTGGCTATTCCACTCTTTGCCTCTGGGTTGAAGGCAAGGCAGCTTCCTATTTGCATGTAACTTGCTCTTATCATCTTAACATGAAGCCTTTATGTCAGCACCTCGCAGGAGCCCTTCTTCCAGTTTATCCAGAAAACTCTGCTAAAATGTAAGATTTTTAAAGATTGGGCATGAGGGTTTTAAAAATTGGGATGAGGTGAAACTTGGAAGGGAAAGCCCAAATTCTGTGTGTGGTGCTCCCAAAGATCTTGCATGGACTTCATGGTAAATTTGTTTGATGTGGAAATGCACGGACACCCTTCTGGTGGAGATTATTGGTAAAAGCCCTGTCTGGAAAGGCTCCTGGTGTAAACAGCAGCAGAGGTTTTGAAACCTCAGGCGCTTCTCACTCTTATTTGCCAGTGCCTTCGTTCCTACCGAGAAGTAAGCTGTGGAGGTGCATTTAGGACTCTTGCAGATCAAGCAACTACAGGGATGTGGGTTAAAGAGCCCTTTACCTGTGCCTCATTATAGGAGAAAGTGACTGAGGGGTGTGTGGTGTGTGTGTACAGAAATGTGTGTGAGAGGAGGGAGTCCTTGGAATCAGGAACTGTGCTGGGGAACACACACACAAATCAAGAAGTATCCACCAAATGGCCAAAAAGAAGAAACCACGTCTCAAGACACTTGTGAATATTTATGGGTGTGTTATGAGAAAGGCTTCTAATAAAATATCCATAAATACTCACAAGCATCTTGAGACACGGTCTCTTCTTGTTGGCACTGTGTAGGGGACCAGATGAGTGTGATTTGGGCCCTGGGCCTCCAGTTGCTTATAGTAAGATCTTCAGTGGGTGTAAATTAGTCTTGTTTCATTGAGCTTGGCTGAATGGAATTTTATATGCAGTACTGACATTTTGATCCAAATGGCATTGGGTAAATGTGGAAGTCCCGACTTGTTAAGGAGAGACATCGAAGCCATTTCAAGGAAAGAAAGAAAAAGTTTAGATAAGATTTGTGGAAATTGTAGGGGGGAAATGCCACACAACTGTCATGGGAGGGGTTCAAAATTTAAAACCCAACCTTTTTGATCAGGATTGGAAAGAGCATTCAACAATGGAGTGTGGTGGCTGTTTCTCACAGTTTTCCCTACAGCATTCTTTACACATAAAAATTCCTCCTCATCTTCTTAGGCAAAGTACTTAGCCCAGTCCTGCTTGTTCCTGGCTCATTCAGTTAGTTGTTGTCATTTGTGATCATGTTTATCAATATGAACAAAGAATTCCACTTAACAAATGCATGGTTGAGAGAGTGGGCAGTTGATGGAGTGGCAAATGTAGAAGAGTAGCAGGCCAAATTTTGCATGGTAGTGTAGTATGTTTGTTTGTTTATTTGATTTCTATACCATACCTCAAAAAATAGCTCAGGGCGGTTTACAGAGAGAAATAATAAATAAATAAGATGGATCTTAGTACAGTCTTCCAGGTATTGCTGTGGTTTGTGTTTTATGGACCTTCTCAGCTCATACAGTTTTGGGAATAGTAGCTGGGGTTGAAGCTGAAGCTTCTGTAGTGTTTCATCTTTCATGTATAATGATAAAGAACAGTTGTGTGTTAAGCCTGTTGCGGCTTGCATCCTATCCTGCTGCTTCACACAGGAGATACTTCCTGTTGGCTAAGAGGGACCTTCACAAGACTGCAGGTGCTGCATGAGGCCATGAGTGTTCTAGAGAGAAGTCAGACCCCAGCAATGCCATGAGAGAAAAGGGAGCTCTTTCTGACCACATAATTTATAGCTAAACCCAGAGGCCCACTGCCAACCTTGCTGACTCTAGATATGATCCAGAAATGTGGGGAAAGAGTTTACTGAGCTATACACAGAGAGCCAGTCTAGCCAGTTTGCAGTACTGGTGCCAGAGAAAGGATAATAATGTGGGACTTTAAAACATTAACATCCTGTAGCTACAATCCTGGGAGAGAAGCACCAGAAAAAATTGGTAAGATTCATTAAAGCAATCTTCCAGCTCAAATTCCTGAACATTTCAAGTTCAGGATGACACTTCCCCTGAATCCTGGACAGGATGTCAGATTAGTGGACTGTCCAAGCCAATCCTGGATATGTGGTAACCATAACTGCAATGTATATCTGTTCTGCTTGGCTGTTTGTAAATTGCAAGCCATTATAAGAACATCCTACAGTTGCCACAATCACACGTAATGTGAAACCAGAGTTGAAGGGGCTAGAGGTTGCCAAACCTGCACATCTGAATGCAGGATACCCCATCCAAACTCTGGTCCCGCATGGAGAGGAAATCGAGGTTTCATTCTCCAAACTCCAGTTTTTACCCTCAGGTTGTAGTGAGTTTCATCACCCCAACCCAAGTCTGAACACACCCTGCATTACATGTTAATGCGGAACTGCAGGCTGCATTCCTGAAACTGGGAGGAAGCTGGGAAACGGGGATGTAATTGGCTGTGTGGGCTGTCCTTCATGCAAGATTGCCTGCTCTCCATCACATCTGAATTTTGACAGGAGAGCAGGGTGGGGTGGGGGGAGTGGATCTGTGGGTCCATTGGACCCATGGTTCTGCATCACTTGCAAATACAGCCAGTGTATCAGATAAGTAGTTTTGCACCAGCAAAGATGGACCCCTGGTCCAAAATGCCTGACAAGGATAGCCATTTCTAACATTGACCCAACTAGACTTGGGTAGAATAATGCGCCCACTCCCCCAGATAATCTCCAAGAATTTTCAGGGGGAGAATATGGTGTAGGGAGGAAAAATCTGATGAATTTCTACTGAATCCATGAATTTTCTCCAAAATTCCCATGAGGGTCATTTTCTTCAGCACAGCAGCTGGCTTTCCAGAAATGAATTTTTCCTTTCAGCATGACCCTCATTCGGGAGAAGAAAATTCGGAAAAAATAATAGCAGCCAGCCCGTTCTGAGGAGGGACAGAAAGAATTGAGATTTCTTGGACCACTGCTTGCTTTCTATAAAAGGGCAAGAGAATGATTCTGCAGGTGGCTGATAGAATTATTTACCGTAATTGCTTTCCTCCCTACCTACCAAAAAAGTGCCACCCATTTTTGCTTTGTTAATACGTACAATTAAGGCTGGCAGTCTTTGATAATCCATGTATTCAGACTTGAGAGAGATGAATAATAGTGCAAGCCAACAGCTCTGTATTTTTGTTCTGCATCAGTTGTATGACTGCTTACTTACAAAAGTCAAACCCTTATTTCTCCTTTAATACATTAGGATTTTTTTTTAAAAAAAAACAACCCAATTATACACTTAAGAACCCTTTCCCAGGTATTTATTCGTATGCTATTCATCATGAATGTGTCCGTAAAGTAATTCCAGTATTGTGAAATGGAAAATGCATCTTCCATTTCACAATACTGGAATTACTTTACGGACACATTCATGATGAATACTTTAATACATTGGAGATTTTGTGTGTTTGGTATGGGAAATTTTGGTATGGTATCAGCCACTTATGCACCTTGAAAAAAACCAAAAAACACCCCTGCCAGAAGTCTCAATTCATTGACCGCCCCCAATCCCCGTGTACGCATTTCTGAATATAATCCTGAAGGTATTCTGGAGATCTGCTTTCTCTGGTAGCCATCCCCTCAAAGAGCCATCTATGAACATGTGATTTACTCCTGTGTGTAAAAATTCAAGAGGTGAGAAATGCTAAATGGGAAATAAATTCTCTCCCCGCTCAAGGCAAAGAAAATTCAAAAAAGGCAGTCGGGGAATACTTTCACCTATGTCTCTTGGAAAAACACCTCTAAATTGCATTGAATGACAATGATTGATTGTTGTACAGTACAATCAAGTCATCAAGTCAAGCAAGCATGTTCTGGCCTGTGATGTTGGCCCAGTGTTGCTGATCATGACATTGTTGGTGCAATAATCACTGAATCTGATCCTGAGCTTTATTTTTCCAGCACAGCCATGAAAATGATGAACCCATAAGTTACCTGTACACAGCCTTCCCCCCAGAGCATGCCTTCAATGAATGCCACCAAAGGCATTTTTACGTGCATTTCCCTTCCCTCACATAAAGGTTAGAACACAAGCTTCTCTTGAGCAGCAAAACTTCCATTGACTCCAGGGAAACTGGGATTAGACTTCACTTTATTTATATCATTTGCGCTGTTATTTTGAAGTGCTAGTATTTGGAATATTTTTATTCCATTAAACGTTGGAGTCAGTGAGGCACCAACTGCTTTCCTTCCAAACATACACACTCCAGTTGTTTTTAGTTTCTTTTTAAAAACAGAAGCTGTCAGCTCAGTGCTTACGATCCATGCTTGGGGCACAGCAATCATATTTTATGGAGGATACTTACAGTCTCAGAGAGGTGCCTTACAATTTGGCTAGAATGTTTTGTGTTATGATTACAGGCAGATTGCTGCACAGGGAGGTCTAGTAATTGAACTTCATGGGTGACAGCCTGGACCGATGTATGTCTACTCAGAAGTAACTTCCATTGAGCTCATTGGGGCTTGCTCCTAAGTAAGTATACATAGGATTTAAACATATCAATATCAAAGGGAGAAACAAGCTACATCCATTTAGGGTTCTCCCTGAAGTGCTAGGTTTCAACAGACAGGATTTGTTTAGTATTTGGGGGCATTCAAACATGCAACCTCACTCACCTATATTTCATTCATTCATTGCATTTCAAAGCTTGCTTTTCCTCTGAGGAGTTCAGGGTATTATAGATGTATCCTCATGTTTTATGCTTACAACAACAATGTGAGGCAGGTTAGGCAACTGGACCAAAGTCACCCAGAGAATTTCAGGGGTGAGCAGGGAATTGAACCCTCTCTAGGCAAAACCCAACACTCTTGCCACTATGCCATCCTGGTTCACCTGTTATATAGTCTTAGAAGGCTAAGCAAACTCAACTGGCTTTAGTAAAGAAAGAGTGACCTCCTCCCAAAGTACCCTTTCAGATGCCACTAGAGCAGGCCAGCTTAACTTAGCCCGCCCCCAGCCATTTTTGGACTACAACTCCCACAATCCCCAGCCACAGTGGCCAATAGCCAGGTATTATGGGAATTGTACACCAACATCTGCAGGAGGGCCAAAGTTGAGCAGCCCTGCACTAGAGTGAAGGGATGCAGGAGACTCATAGCGCGGCCCAAAAACCTGCTCCTGGATGTACTTAAGATGCCATTGCACTTAAAGCAGCACACTCTGAGAACATGTCACGTGATTCTGTTCTTGTTTTATAACTCAGTAATGACAGCAACATTATCTACATGCCATATGGCCACTTTTGGCCTTTGGCATAGGTTGCTAGAGCAGAGACTCTTTTGATAATAATTGTTGGTCAGTAAGCCAGCCACACAGGAGGACTGTTGACATTATGCCCTGGTTGTAGTTTCCAGACACATCTGACTGGCCTCTGATAGAAATAAGATGCTGGACTTTTTGAAGCTTTGGTCTGATCCAGCAAGGCTCTTCTTTTACCTTGAACATTTTTTGAAAGGTGGCATGACAGGGTTGGAAATTAATACATACAATTATGTTCTTAGATTTTTAAGCGCTTCTGAGGACTATCTGAAACACAACAGAGGTCTCTCCCCCACTCCCCACTCTTCCTTAATGGCAGCCCATAGCTTCGCAAAACAAGAAAGTCTAACTCTGCTTAGCTTCTCAAATGAGAACCTGGTGTGTTTTTAAAAACACAATTGTCACAATTGAATGGTGTTTAAAAACACCATATTCACAATTGAATTTGAATCCCTGAGCCCATTTGGTTCCCAAACTTTTCGCTTGACATTCCAGCAAGCAAAAACTTTAGAGTGTCATTGAACCCGCCTTCCTATTCCCAGAGGTGACAAGGGGAAAAGTTGACACCACAGGTAGTAACTGGCAATTCAGATTAAGATCCCTCATTTAAGGAAATTGCTCCATGGATGAATGGGTACCTTGCAGGGAGAGAAAAATAAATTCAAGGACCATTGAGTTGGCATATGTTTGTGACCTGAAACAGCCACTCTCTGGGAACCACTGCAGGAGCTGGCACTAAGAAGCCTACTTTGGAAAGACTTCAGGGTAAAATAGTTTTTCTCTGCCAAGGATTATCTTGGCCTTAAAAACACATTATAGCCATTGTTTAATTAGTGTGAGAATGTGGCTGTTTTTTTGTTTTTTGTTTATTGCTAGCAAGAGGGTGGGAGGTGATAAAGGTTCTGTGCAGAAAGCCTAGAGTTAAGCAAATATAGTGGCACTACTGTGGCAGTATAATAATAGGAAGTATCATCTCAATATGTTGTAAAGGTAACATAATATCTGAATAAAGCATTTATTGGGAGGTCCAAACTATGCATTATGATGGACCCATGACAGGTGTCAACCCATATCTCTTCCTGCCTCTCCCTAGTAAGATTTCATTAGAGATAACACATCAACGTGCTCAGAGTTTCCTCATCTCCTGCTCCACTTGATTGCCTGCCACTTGTAGGTTCTTTAACTAAATGTCACCACTAAGGAGACAGGGCTTGGTAGCAGCTATGCTTTCACTGTGATGTGTAGTTTGGGCCTTAATGTTCTTACCTATATTACATACATCTAGACCCCACAGTCAAGCTCTCAGCGGATGAATGTCTGTGCCCAGGTTTGGAAGACTGAGGGGGCCTGTTAGGTTACAAGGTCAGACTGGGACAGTCAGAGCCCAGACTGAAGGGCAGGGCCAGAAAGAAGGTGATGCCAGGAGCATGAAAGAGCAAGAACTGGGTGAGGGCGGGGGCAAGAGCTGGTTGTAAGAGGAATATTAAATGGAGTTGGTGTCAGGCCCAGAATGTATATGGGATCTAGAAGTCCTACCCCTTCCTGGAGGTCAGACTGAGGAAGACACCTGAGCTGGCCTTCCCTTCCTCCTGAGAGAGCCCATTGGGGGGAGTCCATGAGCAAAATGAACACCTTGCCTCCGATGATGGAGCTTGGCCCCAGTTAGGCATTGTCTCTGCTCTTGGGGTCCATAAAGGGGGTCCTAGGGTGGGGGTTGATTCTTAAAGTTCCTGGGTTCCTCTGAAGGCGCAACTATAGGAAGGGTAAGCTCTGGATGTTCGGTTTCTGCTGGATTTGGGGGCTTTTGTCAGGGCTGAGAGTCTCAACTAGGAATTGCTCACCGCCGCCTCCAGGGTTTCTTCAGGTCTTGGTGGGACTTGACAATGAAGTACTGTAGTGAATAGCAAATGACAGATTTAAGCCCAGCCTATGTCTCAAAGCAAGCCCACGTGAGGGAAAGAAAAATGCTGATTCATTCCCACCATGTTTGCTCAACAAAGGCTGTTCTTCTGGTAAAACTTCAAGCTTCCTCAGTAGCTGTTTTGCTGCCACCACACCCTAATTACAGAGTTTTACTCCTTCCTGGATTTGGGTGAGTGTCCAGGGAGACTCTCTTTCTTTTACCAAATGGAAAAATAAAACCTCCTGCGTGCGGCCTAAACGTGGTGAGAAAACTTGGTAAGTTGCTGAACAATTAACCTTGAGGCATGTCTACACCAGAGTAAAACCCCTTTTTCTTGAGTTAAAATTCCACTCAGAGGCAGGTGAGATTACAAAGAATAAACAGAGAACCTTTAAAAACACCTTTAAAGGTTACTGAGGCTTTTGCAGGGCCCTGGATGGATAAAAAGGACACAGGTTCAGCATTCTTACATTACAGATAAAACACAATAGACCAGTAGTAAGGATCTGCAAAGCACTCAAATAAAGAAGCCTGATGCCAGCTACCTAACTCATGGTTCCCTGGCTAAACCCTTCTCTGAAGCCAAGCCCTGGCTTCTTTCCTGAACTCACCAAAACCATGGTAGAAACTTCAGGCCCCTGCAGAGTTCCTGGTTGCTGCCACAGCTTAGCCAGCCATCCTGTTGCTTCCCCTGCCTGGCTCCAACTGAACAAGAACAAAGAACCCCTTCACTTCCTGCTTCAAGGCCCCTCTAGGTCTGGGTCACTGTGTGCTGAGTGGTTGATCCCTAGAGATTACTGCCTGACAGTCAGGACAGGATTCACTTCTGGTTAACTCTTTAGGGTAAGGAAGGGCCAGATTGCTACAAGTACTATATGACTGATTTTAAACATTTTGGTTACTGGTTTGCTGTCTCTTCTTTGTGCATCTCTGCTGCAAGTGCCAGCTTCCAATTCTCAACAAGCTACAGCTGCTCACTCCCTTCTGCCTCCCAGTAGTAGCCTCCTCTCCTATGGGGGACCTCTTGCTTTCTTCCTTATGATAATATTGTTTATGTTCACACAAAAAAGTTGTCACCCTCCTATCACTTGCATCTAGAAAGAGATGCCCTGCAGGATATGCCAGAAGGTGCATGGCCCTAAGGATTGGAAGGCTGTTAGGTATTTGTCTTGGAAATGTCCTCAATGGAAAAGGAGAAACAGAAAACAAACAAACAGAACAAAACACAACACACCCACCCTTCATAAGGGCAATGCCTACAGGAAAGCTGCATTGGAACTGTTTAGAGAACTGTGAGAAGGATTCCTCCTTTACTGAAACTGAACTTTGATATCTACCACCATTTCGATGTCTAAATTCTGTTAGGTTCCCTGAGTGTGTTCTTTCAGGTGCAGTAGTCTCATTCCATATCCCTCATCCACGGTAGTGCTGGTGTATTTTTCTTCAGTTCTCTAGTCATCTGTTAAAACAGGAATTTAAGAAACAATATTGTTCTTATTCTTTGTAGAGTGTGACATACAAAATTGGCTTTTTCCCTCTGACCATTTTATTGCTCTGTTTATGGTTCTTATGCTGCCTATAAAGTCCAAACTTTATAAATAAAGTGCTTGAGTTCCAAAGAAACAGTTTTTTAATACCTTTAATGAATATAAATGTCTCTAATCTACTTCGCAAAACTTCAAATAAAACTTGTAAAATGTACTTTGGGTGGTTGATGGTGTTTGCCTCCTTTATTAGGCAGTTAATACAATGTTGTAATGTCTTTCACCTTGAGTTTAAGCTCCTTTCTCTCCATTCATTAATTGTCTACTGAAAGACTCATGGATATAGTACATCTGGCCAAATAAAATCTGGCCAAAAGCTCTAGATCAACTTCTTCAAGAAACAAGGTATCACAAGCATTTTCTGCAGAGTGTGGAGTTAAGCCATCCATATTGCTGTAACAAATAAACTTGAAATCTGTATATGCAGTACTGCAGGGATTCTCAAATGGTTCCTAGATGTTGCTGGACTACAACTCCCACCAGTCTTCAGTCATTGTGGCTGGAGATGATGGGAGTTGTAGTCCAACAATGTCTTCAGGGCTACATTTAAGAACCCTTGAAGTATTGTATTTTCAGAGTCTGAAAACTGCAAGTGTCAGAACAAATCTGAACAAACATTTGTTTGTTTGTTTGTTTATCATATTTGATACTTCCTGCTATAGATATCTCTAGGAGGTGTACAAAGTAGATATATGGCAAATAGTAAAAATAATATCTGCTTTAGTAGTTTCTAGTATACAGATGTCTCATACAGTGGCTAAGACCACCTTAGGACACATATGTACATTTGGAGGAAAGATGTGTTACTAAATAAAGTAAAGTAGCTTGGTGGCCTCTTCAGTGATAATTTGCCTGGACTGAGAGAATGTAAAAGGTCTAGGTAGGAGCTTTATGTTATCTAGGACTGGCCATCTGATGGCACCCAATTCACCAATCAGGATTCTGGGCTGTTGCACAAGTATCCCAGCTTGAATTTCCTCCTCCAACCAGAAGCCTAGTAGTGAAGCCAGTGTAGCTGATCTTCAGGGCTTGCAATTAAAAAGTCTGTAGCATCTGATATTATTATAGAACCTAGAAAATACACTATTATACCATCTTTGGCAGTGCACCACTCATTATGGAAACTAAAATATACCAATTTGGAGTCCCATATTTGCTTTTACGCTCACTTGTTAAAGATCAGAAATGTATACATCTTTTAATTATTAACACACCCTTCTCTATTAATTTAGATAGTAATACGTCCTTACCTAAATCTAACACATGCTCTGGTCATTTCAAGACTGGACAAGGTATATTGTTGTAATCGTAAGCCACCTTGTGCATTTTTTGAAAAGGTGGCACACAAAAATTGGCAACATGGTTCATAGCAGTAGGTCAGCATAAGTAGAGCTGCAGGTTCATAGGGAACCACCATTGCCCATGAGGCAATAACAATAGTGCAGCTGAGTGAGCAGGGAGCATTTTCTCTCTCCCTTCCCTACAAAAGCCCTTTCCATTTGCTGGAATCTGTTCCTGAAGGTCACATACTCATCACCTAACCATTGTCAGAGCAAGTTTCTCATTGGGAGCTATCCATGGTGCTGCAACCCTAACCACCTTCCCTTGCTTCATGGATTTCTGATTTCAGGACATGACACCCTCACTCTGAATGGGTGATCATAACAATGTAACATGATTCTGTGGACATGTCACCCATTCACAGTCTCTTCAGAACAATTGCAATGTTTGCAAAAAGCAATCCCCATCATTTTGGTCTTTCATTTTCCTCCCCCCAGAGAATAACCTGAGGGAACATAAAGGTCCCCCCCCCTATAATAGGATCATTTGTCAGGCTTAATTCATCCTCCACCCCCAAAATATCTTCAGACCATAAGCTGGGTAGTGATTTCTCCCAAAACAAGTTTAACATCCAAAGAAAATGTAATTTCAGATAACCTTCTTGGTGGCTATGACTATTTTGCTCATGCCTGGGTACAGAAAACCCAAGTGAGCAGAGAGAACTAATTAAATGACATCATAAGAGTTCACAGGGGCATGCCACAACCCCCTTGCAGCCCAATGACAGTGGTAAATCAAGGTAGTAGTGCTAACAGTCCCTGGGAAACTCAGTTTCTTTTGTTTCCAGAATGTGCTTTGAAATGCAGCCTGAAGTCAGTAAGTTAGTCTTAATTAAAGGAGTGTTGACAGCTATCTCGAGGGCAGAGTGAACATACAGTAAGTATCACCAAATGAATTATTAATCACCGAAGTTAAAGAATGAGGCCAATTCTTGCTCACACTCCATCAGGAAACCCTCGAGGCTCAAAGATCCTGATAAAATGGACTTCGAATTTTGGAGCATTAATGTGACATCTGCTGCACGAACCCTGGCAAAATCCAGCTATAAAGATGTTATTGGAAAGGACAAATTTCACATCTTTTGAGGTGCAAACATTCCCAATTAGTCTATTGCCCTGTAAAGGCAGCACTAATCTTGAAGAAAGATATCCAGGATTCAGTAATGATGAAGTGAGTATTAACTGGCCAGGAAGCAAGTATGGCAAATAAAAGGCAGCACAAATAATTTCATTTCTGGCTTTGTTCCTGGACTGAGGAAGTGAGATATTTTAAATCTAGTTTGGGGCTTTGCTTGTATTTCATCAACCTCACAGTGATATTCTGAGCGTCTATCTTGATTTACTGCCCCCTTCAGAGTTAAAATGTAACTTCTGAGCCTCAGCTGCTGTGGTACCAAAGGGTCAGATGGCTGAAAAATGACACAGTGTTCTAGTAAATTAATCTGTCTGGAAAGTTGTAAAAGGTTTGAGTACTGAATACAGGTGTGTTGGCTCATCATTGAGAAAAGAATGTTTAAATATTATTTTAATAGTAAATAAACTTGGCATAACCTCCTATTGGAATCCATCGCTGTGATATCTGAAGCCTATTAACACATTACAGTTGTAGATGTACACCTCAGATTTTCAGAGTTTACACTTAATGTCTCTTATGTGACTGAGCCTAATGTGTTTGGAAAGATGTGTTTCATCAAGGTATGTTCATCAGAGGGACAGGATTGGCTATAGCTATGTGTTGTGCACTCAGTCACAAACCTGGGTTTGCTGCCACATAATTGTATGAATTCGCTCTGGGTATAGTAGGTTCTGTACCTAATAGCAACATGTAGGAATCCTGAGGCATGTTTCTAATCTTTTTGACCCTGTACATCTTTTTCTTGAAATTTCTGGTACATTTTTCCAGTGTAAAAATCTCCGGATATGCTTCAGAATGTTGCTTTAGGCAAAATGCAGTGGTAACTCTAGTCCCAGGTCTTGTCAATTTTGAAAACGAAAAGCAGTGCAAAATAATTTGATTACTGGCTGTGCTCCTGGACCAAGGGATGGGAAGTGAGATGCTAATCCTGTTTGAGGCTTCACTTACAATTGGGTTTCACAGTGTGGAATGTTTCATTACCAGCCTTGACTCCTGAAGAACATCCAAGGCTAGTGAGAGGCAGAGGAACACCCACAGAGAAAACAACTTGACCACCAACTTGCATTCACGTTTTTATGAGGTATAACATACCCCTGAGAAATTTAGCTGGCCCTTTTGGCTTCCTTCAAAATCCCTCAGATTTTTCCTCTAAACAAACACCTCCAAATTAGCTTTGCAATGTTATTTTATATTTAATTCAGAGGTAGGATCTCTCTGAATACCAGTTGTAGGGAGCAACAGCAGGGGAGGGGATATGCCTCCATCTCCTGCTTGTGGACTTCCCAGAGGCACCTGGTGGGAAACGGGATGCTGTATTAGTTGGCCGTGGGCCTGATCCAGCAAGGCTCTTATGTGGTTTGCTTATCTTTAACCCATACTGTGTGATTGACATTGGGTGATTTCCACTGGAATCATGTCAAACTAACTTGGAAAAATTAGTCAAGTTGCTCCCCCTTGCCCCTCCCCCAATAAATGGGAAATTGCTTGGCTGAGCCAATCCAAATTCAGAAGTCACTCCTCTTCTTCCCAGCTGCTCAGCCAGCCCCTATGGCCCCCAACCAGCTTCCCCTTAAACTGCAGCTGCCGTGGCAACAGGGTTCCAGGCATAATGAGAAGAATGAGGCGTGTCTCCCCACACACTCGCCAATCGGTGTCCAGCACTGACACATTTCATAGGCCCTAGTGGCTGTTGGGAAATAAAGTTTTCCAAAGGGCTGTATTCACAAGGGCCATCAGAGTCTACACAGCACACCACTGACGAGGCCAGTTAGAGAGGGGAGGGAGTAAGACCTCTCTCTCTCCCTTGTATTGCAACTGGAGCTCCTTTGCTGCTGTGGCTTCTGTTAAGGGGTGTGAGGAAAACATTAAAACCCTCACACAGCAGAGTATGCTCTGGTGGCGAAGAGGTTCAGCCCAGGAGATTTTCTGGAGAAATTAGGTTGAATTCAAAGAACAATTAAAGATTTATTAAGAAACTAAACATCACATACTGAGAGAGACATAGAACAACATACCCAAACAGACATTAGCCTTCAACAACAACTGAACAATTCGGACTGACTCTAACTTTTAGCATCTCATCATGCCTCTTGTGGCCAGAAGAGGTTACTGCAGTGCTAAAAGCAATGCTTTAGAATTCTCACTTCTAACAACTTCCATCATTGCCATTAAAAGAGAAAGGGAGAGAAGGTCTGGGAGATCAGAGAACTGGCTGAGTGCATAGGGAATTATTTTGTAGCTCAGATTTCAATTCAAACTGAAGAATAAATTGAAGCCCTTAAATGCTTGCATCTTTGAGATGGGCATTATGAACACCTAAAGCTAGTTTTTGGACTCAAGTCCAGTCAGTGGTGCTCTTAGGACTGGACTTCGGGGTTCGAGGCTGGTTCTCAGCACTGGGAGGGGGGACTCCGCCACCCCCTGTCCACCCCATCTCTGCCCTGCTGCGCTGATCTAAGCCATTTTTGCCACAATGTGCATGGCCGGGCGTGGGGGGTGAGCCAAGCAGGCCTCCCCCGTGGTGGTGGCGGCGGCGGCGGCAGCGGGCCCAGTGTCTGGTGGGCCTGTCCATCCAGGCCTTACTGAGCACTGGCGAGATGCTTCAGTGTACCTGCGCAGTGCAAGTATCGAGCATCATGGGCTTGCGATACTGGATACTTACACTGTGCAGGTGTGCTGAAGCATTTTACTGGTGCTCAGTAAGGCCCAGATGGACAGGGCCACCAGCTGCTGTGCCCACCACCATCACCACCATGTGGGAGGCCTGCTCGGCTTACCCCCCAACCCATGGTCGCACATGTGGCAGTGAAAATGGCTTAGATCAGCATGGTGGGGCAGTGGCAGGGTGGGTGTGGGGCTGTGGTGGGGTGGGCGAAGGGTGGTGGCAAGCTTCTGGGGAGGCCTCTCAGGATATTTGGAGGCCCCCAAAATGCAGTTTTATTTCCTTTTTGCCTTAATTTTTTTTGGGGGGGGGCCTTGAAGCCCTTCAGGTCCAGGCTCCAAAATTACCTAGGTGCACCACTGAGTCCAGTGAGTTTTGATGACATCTCTGTGTGGGTTCAAATAAAGTTTATAGGTCTATGCACAGGTCTACACAGGACTTCTGAAAGAATGGCAGCTTCATTTGAAAGAGAAATATATACAGTTTTTCTCAGCACCCATCTTAGCAACTGACACAACTTCCTTATGAGGGAGAGGAAGATTAAGGAAATCAAAAAGTTCTTTAAATAAGTAATCAGTTATCAGAGGGGGGAAGCACACTGCACAGCATGATACATTTAGTTTGCCAAACAGAAGGAATTTATCAAAGAGTTAAAAGATCTGTGATTAAAGGACAGAGCTCCCCAGGAAGATGGAGGAACTGAATGGAGAAGTGAAAATGTTGCCAAAAGGCTGCTAGAGTGGAGAGAGGGGGGGGGGTTGAACCTGGGACTTTTCACCTGCACCAACCTTAAGTCTCACCTACAGAGCCTTTTTTTGTGATGGCATCCTTCCTGGCTCTGGAATACTCTCTCCCTCAAGGATATTCACCTGACACCATTCTTGTGGAGTGTTTGGCATCAGGTTAACACAACTTCATTTGCCTGTTTGGTGTTTAATTATTATGAATTAATGCTGTTCTGAATTTTATAGTTAAGTGATTATTTTACTGGAGTTTCTCCCCCTCTGTTCTTTTTCTGGCAGCTCTTCTGTTCTATTGTGCTGCTTTTACTCATTTTGTTTAAATTGGTTGCTATAATATTTGGATCCTGTTATATGCAGTTTGTATTATATTCTTCATTTGAACTGAAAACAGTCTTGTGCATTTTGCTAACATTATGTATAAATATCCCTAATAAATTAATAATTAAATCACATTAATCTCAATATGATATCTTTGACTTTGGGTTTTTTTTTTAAAAACCATACTGAATCTAATCTGCTTCATCCTATTTTGCTGGATTTTCATGAGCTGACTCTTTCATGACCCGAAAGCAGGAGACTGAAGTGGGATCAGAGTATCCTCACAATGCAAGAGGAGCCATTACTATCCGCCTGTCATTCCCATCACCACCTTCATTTGAACCCCTCACATTTTCAATTCAGTGTGTCGCTGAAGATTTCAAATGAACCTGTCACCATGTCATCAGGATGACAACGCTAATGACAAAATAGGTTTTATAGGAATATTTGACAAAGTCGAAGGAGACAAATAATTATAAGAAAAAGAACCAACTTTCATATGAGTCTTGAGCACCTTCGACAACCATCCAACCTCATACTTGTATGAATCAGAGGATGGTGCAGTGTCTCCTGTTAGTGCCGGGCAGTGCCAGTTTGAGTAGCAAGCATGACTTGTCCCCTTAGCTAAGCAGGGTCCACCCTGGCTGCATATGAATGGGAGACTTGATGTGTGAGAACTGCAAGATATTCCCCTCAGGGGATGAAGCCGCTCTGGGAAGAGCAGAAGGTTTCAAGTTCCCTCCCTGGCATCTCCAAGATAGGGCTGAGAGAGATTCCTGCCTGAAACCTTGGAGAAGCCTCTGCCAGTCTGTGAAGGCAATACTGAGCTAGATAGACCAATGGTTCGACTCGGTATATGGCAGTTTCCTATGTACCTCTGTGAAATAAAACTAAGCAGATACCATTGCAACTTATTTAAAAAGCTAACATCTAGATACAGATCAGAATTACTCTATTTTGCATAAAGTGCACACAGAGACATTTTAAGTCTTTGTCCTCTCATTAACTGAATAGGTTCATTGTGGTCACTGTTTTCTAGGAGAGTAGGTTTTGCATCTCTCCAGTGCAGACATAGACCCATGACAAGTAAACTCTCTTATTATAGAAAAATCCTATTCAGAAACAGTGGGAAATGTGTAGTATGAAGAAATAACAGATCTGCAATCCAGCTCTTGGGCAATTATGTTGATTTCAATTAAAAAGCATATCAGAGGCTTCAGGCCTTTTAGTGGCCTTTTAGTGGGGCAATTGCCCTAGTCTTCACACTTGGAGGGTCCTATCAGCATTGACAAACTATGTTACAGTATTTGAAATGATCAGATCATTTTTCTTCAAGGCAGTAACACTAATCAAGGGAAATGTAATCCCAGGACTAGGAGTTATTTCAGTACATTGAGTCTGCCCCATTGACTTCAGTGGAGGAATCTGCTCTTATGGTCCTGTTGTTTTACCTGCACATGAAATCAACATATAGTCCATGAAGTCCTTTCCTTCTCCTATACTGTACATCACTTTCAACACAGTTCAGAAATCCCACTGAAAATAAGGAGTCTACCCGAACACCATCCATAGCAGTGAAAAGTGCTTTTATAGAAGGAGATTTCTCAATGTAGATATCATTTGAAGCTGGTGGGAAATCAAGGAACATGAAAACAGGATTCTGCACCAAAAGAACTTTTTACCTGCCAGATGTGCAAAGAAATCACTTATTGGAAAGATATACTGGGAAGATATATGGGAAGAGAGCAGGTCTGGGAAGGAGAGCTGGTCTTGTGCAGGCATAAATTGTTCCCTTGGCTAAGCAAGGTCTGCCCTGGTTTACATGGGAGGGAGACTACACATGAGCGCTGTAAGATATCCCCCTTAGGTGATGGGGCCACTCTCGGAAGACCATCTGCATTCTTGCATGCAAGAAGGTTTCAAGTTCCCTCCCTGGCTTCTCCAAGATAGGGCTGAGAGAGATTCCTGCCTGCAACCTTGGAGAGACCACTGCCAGTCTGTGGCTTCAGTACTGAGCTAGATGGACCTATGTTGACACCAGTGATGCTGACACCAGTGTCAGGGGCTGGGGCTGACTCTGCCTCCCTTGCCACTCTCGCCTGTCTCCACAGTGCTTTACCTTCAGGGCATGCTAGCATTTTAAACTGCAGATCAGTGGTGGCAGCAGTGAGGGAGGCGAGAGCGAAAATTCTCGCACAGAGCGGCAGCCTTTGCTTGTTGCTGCTGCTTGGCTTGTCTGCATGGCTTCCCCCTCCTGCTCTCCCCCCTTGCACCTTTGGCGACTGGCTCAAGCACTGTACTTTGTTCTCAAAATAGAGCCGTCATAGCTAACATGCCTATTGGTGAAAAGTGCAGGGGGGAAGAGAGGAGAGGGAAAGTGATCCAGCTAGTGAAGTGCCAGCAATGAGCAGAGGCCACCATGCTAGAAGTTTTGTTCTCACCTCCTTTGCCATGGCCCCCTGGCACACATAGTCCTAGGAACCCCCTGCTAACTGAGCAAAGAGGCACTTTTCAAAGTGGCGATTCTTTTAAATTTAGCAGAGGGAGAGCAACTGGCCCCTCTCCAACCCCAACACAGTCATGAAGCAATGAGCGGAGGCCACTGTGCTAGAAGCTTTGTTCTCGCCTCCCTGGCCACTGCCTCTGTCACTAAACGGAAGTTGGAACCCCTGGCATGCCCAGAAGGTAAGGCACCAGGGAGATGTGGAAGTGTGGCATGGGCAAGGAAGGTGGGGCTGGCCCTGCCCCCAATGCTGGTGTTGGGATCAGGGGGCTCAACTGGGACATATGGTGTGCGGGGGAAGACTCACATCACACTAGAACTCAACACTTGTGGGCATTGGGTGGTTGCACCCAATGCCCCTGAGGTAGTACCTCACCTTGCCTCATGAATGGCACTGGGCTATAGCCAGTTGAGTGTTGTGAGGATGGAGGAAGATGTGTCCCAGAAGTACTGGAAATGGCGTTGAATGGAGCGCTGGGGCAGATCCACAGGTGGGTCAGTGCAGAGGCAAAGTCAGTATCAGGCCAGAGTCTGAGCTGAGAAATCTCTTCAAATGGAACTGGGATGCAGGCAGGGAATTGGGATGCAAGGGAAGAGAGCTGGTCTTGTGGTAGCAAGCATGGATTGTCCCCTTTGCTAAGCAGGATCCACCCTGGTTTTATTTGAATGGGAGACTACATGTATGCACTGTAAGATACTCCCCTTAGGGGAGGGGGCCACTCTGGGACTTGCATCTGCATGCTTGCAAGCAGAAGGTTCCAAGTTCCCTCCCTGGCATCTCCAAGATAGGGCTGAGAGAAACTCCTGCCTGTAATCTTGGAGGAGCTGCACTAGTCTGTGTTGGCAGTACTGAGCTAGATGGACCAATGGTCTGACTTGATAGCTTCCTGAGTTCCTATGACTAAAAAAAAAATAGAATAGGAAAACTGGCCAACTAAGAGGGTGATAGGTAGGAAGGGAGATAGAGGAGGAACACGTAGGATGATAGGCACATGATCTCATGATCATTGGAAAGCGGGCTGAGAGAGCTTAGCCCACTGTCCCCGGATTGTGGGAACCACCGGGGTCACAGGCAAGCCCGGTTTCCCCAAAGTGGGTCACCTGCTTACCTACACCTCTCCTTAGCCCAGGTTAGTGGAGTGAGAGCTTTTGTGGTCGTGTATTGCTGTGGCACAGCTCCACACCGTGGCAACACATGAGGAGACCCTGCAAGCAGCCTCCCAAGCTTGAGGGTCTCTCCAGCATGCCCTGTGCACTTGCGCAGGGCATCCTGGAACTTCCGAATGCCACACGGCCCCCGATTCCTGCAGCTCCCGCTGGCTCCATCACAGAGCCGGCAGTCATGTGGGTGGCCAATCCAGCCACCCAGGGCTGCAGAAGTGCTCGTCTGCTGGGAGAGTGGGCTGAGCCCACTCTCCCCGCAAACCTCATTTTGGCGAGTCTCACCAATCGTGAGACTCGCCTCCTGGTATTATTATGAGCCAAACCCAAACCAACTGAGACAGCTCATCAAGAATTTTCAATTAGTCTGCCCTCATTTAAAAAAAAAAAGATTTTTAAAGAATGTGAGATCATAAACTCCTTTAGCCATGGGCAGAACCACCATCTGGCAGATTGCCAAAGAAAGTGATTCTGGCCAATTCCTGGTTTGGAATTTTTGGAAGTGAAGGACTCTGTGCTGTCTCATGTCTCAATGACAGAGGGGGACAGACTAGTGAGTCAGAGGGCTAGAGGGGTCAAGATATTGGCCATCCTTTCTCTACTGCTCTGACACTATCCCTTTGATATGTCAGGGACTTACTTACTTCCTGCCTTGCCTCTTCCTCTTGCCTTTCTTCTCCCTTGCAACACACACACTCCTCTCTCCCTTCACTATGTGTGCAGAGATGCAGAAACCATCCCTCTGCATCCAGATAGCTAGATAGATTAGAGAGTCTATCTCTCCACTTCCCTATCTAGAATGGAGTTTTCCAATAAAGACTCATCATATTGATTTGAAACTATGAACTGGCTCCAACTTTTACTCTCAGCATACACGCATGCCTAGGCAGACTCAGCCGTGTTTTGTGTCTATGCACTCTGCTGTAATAGAAGGGTTTCTCTTACCAGAGAGAATTCTCAACAGGATTACAGTTCAGGGACATTTCAAGGCAGGGCTAAGCCTTGCCATGCATGCATCAGCAAAGGCACTTGATGATGCCTTTGTTCCAGCATTAAGCTGATGATGTCATACTCCCCACAATACAGAGCATGTATTTTGAGGCCTGTTGCAGCTGGAAGGATGTTGATGCTACCACAGCATCTTGCTTGATGTTGGTAAACCATTTTTCTTTATTTATAGTTTCAGAAACTATAAGTTTCTGAAACTATAAATTATGGTTTATAATTATAGTTAGAATATAGTTTCAGAAACTATTAAAACACACTTGCCAAATGTTCATATTGTAATTTATTATTATTTGCACAGACATGGCCCACAAAATCAGCTCAGGAAACAATGACAGCAACTCAGGATTTTAATTTTTTTTAAGATGAACATTTGCACAAATGTGTGTTTGGGGGAGAAATTTCTTCCATCAAAAATATCTATCCAGAAATCAATACTGAAGAATATTTCTACATTATACAACTTATAGAAACTTCTCTGAATCAGTTCAGAGAATCCACTTTGAGAACTTTGGTTGAAGATCACAATATAAATATTCATAGTTGTAGTAGTTCACATGTGCATATTATTAACTGCTCATTGTCTGGAACATCAAGCGATAACTTACATGTAACAAGTGATAACTTACACACCATTACAGATTCAGTTGCCACAGACAATTTTCATGACTCCAGTGTCTTCTATTTATTTATTTATTTAAATTATTATTTATTTACAGTATTTATGCCCTGCCCCTCCAGTGCACTACTGCTCAGGGCAGCTCACAACAATAAGATAAACACAGATACAATAAAAGTAATAAAATTAACTAAATAAAAAAAATGGGGACAGTTCACTCAATCAGCTGGAAGTGTTGCTATGTACATCCATATGTGAACTATTTGTCTTTTAAACTGTGATGATCACCATGTTCCAGCAATCCCAGACCACACACCTATTTTCTGGGAAAGTTGCAGACCATGAGTAATGGTCACTTCATAGTTCCCTAAGTGTGTGGTGAATTCAGGATATGTTACAGATGGCCATCATTTTTCTTATGGTTTCAACTTTCATCTCAAAGACAAACCATTTTTCAGTGTGCAATGAAGTGAATCCTCATCTCTAAAATTTCATCTGGGTACAAAATGGAACCACCAGATGACCACGTTGACATACAACCAGTCATAATGCACTTTCAAATCACTGTACATTCAGGGCCAATTTCAGATTGCAAGCTAGTCTGGCAGGAAACTGTGTCTCCAAGGGCCAAGCTATATGTTAAGTACTGTGTCTCTGAGGGCCAAACTGTGTGTTCTGTGGGCCAATCAACATGTATCCAGATCACAAGAAGTAATTGTTCCACTCTGTTCTGTGCTGGTCAGGGCTGTGCACCACACCCAGCAGTGCTCACCTTTTTGTGGTTGGAGAGCCCATCGGAGAGGGCCAAGGCAACATTCCCCCAGGATCAAAGGTCCCAGTCCAGTCTCATAGGTAAAAAGACCCAATTCAGAGATCATTGAGAAGAGATCTTAGAACAGGATCAAATGGTCAGGTTCAGATAGAAGCAAGGATCACAGATTTTAGATTCTAGCTGGCATCAGTGCTCAACAGATTCAGACCTACATGAGCAGTTGTTATCAAGAACTGCCCCAGGAAAGGAAGTGACCTAAATACCATTGGGAAAGGGCTGCACCCTTTCCCTGGAGATTGAGACCAAACAAAGTTTACTCATGAGGAGTCTGGCTGTTGGTCCTCCTCTTGAGGAGATGCCTCAGTTGGCTGCTTTCTGGGTGTGAGGTGAGCACTTTGGCAGTATTGGTTGAGTTCCTCATGGGCATTACTACGTCACCGTGTCAGCGAGACTTACTGGGGGTCCCAGCAGATCCAGGGGGCTATGGCCATCTCCCTTGTCTGGGCTGGACTCAGGGAGGTAGGAGTAGCCATAGAGCAAGGGGTTTCCTTTGAGGAGGAGGAGGAGTCTCCACAGTGTCCCCCTCTTTGAGTATAGTTGGGGGGTTTGGGGTCTGTGATTGGGGAGTGGGCTGATAAGCCCTGGAGGGTCAAACTGTCCTGAAATATGGTCTTTCCCCTGGAGGCTGTTCCAAGAGAGGTTCCTGAACCTCCGCGGGTGCTGGTATCTCCCAGCTCTCATCACCTGAGTTTGCTGCAGGCTCTCGGACCTTCCCCTCCATCACCTGGCTTGGAGAACTCCTCGAGGGGGGCTCCCAACAGCCCATCAGGCCTCACTTGGAATGCTGTGTCCAGTTCTGGGCCCCACATTTTAAGAAGGGCATACATGAATTGTAATGAGTTCAGAGGAAGGAAACAAAGAGGGTGAGAGATCTGGAAACCAAGTCTTATGGTTGAAGGAGCTGGGTATGTGTAGCCTAGAGATGAGAAGACTAAGGGGAGATATGTTAGTCATCTGCAAATATCTGAAGGGTTGTCACATAGAAGGAGTGGACTTGTTTTCTGCTGCTCATAAGGGCAGGACTAGAACCAGTGAGTTGAAATTACAAGGAAGCAGATATGGGCTACACATAATTTCCTAATTTTAAGAGCTGTTCAACAGTGGAACAGTCTGCTTGTGGATTGGTGGGCTCTCCTCTTCTGGTTTTCCAACAGAGGTTGAGTAGCCATCTGTCAAATGTGCTACAGCACTTTCCTGCACTGAACAGGGGGTTGGGTCGGTTCCAGCTCTAAAATTCTATTATTCTTTGAAGTTAAATACATAGTTTGGCCTTGTGTGTCTCTTTTGAACTTAAATAGCAGCATAGGAAGGGGACATTTAACCTTTTCTCCTCATGCCACAATCTCAACAGAAATCCTATGACAAGATGCTATTAGCCCTGGGATGGAGGCTTACCATTGTTACCAAGGGGAGCATCTATCCCAAGGCAAATATCAGCTTTTTAACTGGGACTGCACAGGATGGGAAAGGGTTAAATATTCCCTCTCTGTGCACCACAGTCCTAATCCCGATTATCCTATGCCTCATGGCTGATTTTCAATTTAATTTTTTTAAAAAATGCACAGCACCAAATTACATATTTAACCTATCGTGTAGTTTGATCCTAACCTCTGCTGTGGCACCAGATTCACTTTCTATTGTATGTTATAGGATCAGTAATAGAACATAATGATGGACACTGAAAGGGCCTGGAAAAATCATCATCTAGTGTTAGCTGAGGGCCTTCCTATCACAGACCTACAGCCCTGTACTTCTAACTATTGTTCCGTATGTGAACATAAGGACAGCCCTGCTGAATCAGGTCCAAAGCCCATCCAGTCCAGCATCCTGTTTCACACAGTGGCCCACCATATGCCTTTGAGAAGCCCATAGGCAAGAGGTGAGGGCATGCCCTCTCTCCTGCTGTTGCTCCCCTGCAACTGGTATTTAGGGGTATCTGAGACTGGAGGTGGCCTATAGCCACCAGACTAGTAGCCATTGATAGACCTGCCCTCCATGAATTTGTCTAAGCCCCTTTCAAAGCCATCCAAGCTAGTGGTCATCACCACATCCTGTGGCAGATAATTCCATAGATTAATTATGTGTTGTGTGGTCTATAGTTTTTAAGAGATTCTGTCACAATCTAATTTTGAAGGCATGACTTTATAGTTCTAGTTGTATAAACCTGAGTCCCCGGGCTCATAAATCTTTAGCAGGAATGGCCAATATCTGTTTTTTCAGGCATCACTCTGTTCCCTAGACCAGGGGTAGACATCTTTGGCTCTCCAGATGTTGTTGAAGTACAACTCCCATCATCACCAGTCTCAATAAATTCTGGGTGGTGATGGTGGGAATTGTAGTTCAAGAACAGCTGAAGAGCCAAAGATGCTTACCCCTGCTCTGGACTTTAATCCAGGGCCAGAAAAATCTGAACTCATTGTGGATAGCCAGGCTCCAAAACAAAGGGACATCCTTCAGCAATAATGGTTCCACAGATACAGTGAACATTCATTCTGATGGGAAAAGGTCATTGATGTGGGGAGGCTGTGTTTCCTGAAAGAGCCACTAAAGAGACAGACTGGAAAGGCCCTTTCATGAATGTGCAGGCTAAAGCAATATATGTTTAGCATGTTCCACAAGTTGTTCCACATTAAATCGACATGGAAACTCAATGGTACTTTTACTCTTAGGAAGCCCTGGGTCATATGGGAGAAGCCTTCTGCATTATTTCTGCCTATATGTTCAAATTTTTAAAATAATTTTCAGTGCCAAGGGGTCTCAGGACCAACACACTTCGCTGGTCACACGCTTGATTTGGTCTTTCACTCTGATCAGTGTGGTGTTCCGTGGGTGGGGACTCTTGTGATTTCCCCATTGTCATGGACAGACCACCATCTGGTTAAGTGGTGTGACTCACAGTCACACCCTGCCTTTGCAGGGGCAAGCTTAGGTGCCCATTAGAATGGTTTGCCCAAGAAGGTTATTGGATCCAGTAAGGTTCCAAGAAGCCTTGGCGGGATTTAGTGTTGGTTCTGCAGGTGATTGGAACAGCAAACTCACCTAGGCAGTAGACATGATAGTTCCTGAGCGTCCTCTCTGACCCGCTTCAAAATTGGCCCCTTGATATACAGGAGAACTACAGGGGCTGAAGCGGCGAGGTAGATGACTGGAGCGCAAGTGGAGGAAGACTCAACTCTAATTCAACAGATTACAACATGGAGCACATTTGAAAATCTATGCTCTGGCAATACAAGCGCAAATAAGCGATTATTTTCAGCCCGTATTGCATCCGCAAGTTCACATCCAGCAGAGGGTTGTGAGAGGGCTAGTAAGTGCCCCTCCTACCTTGAATCAGAACTTGGAACCATCTATTACCCACTGTGACATGTTTAATGAGGTTTTTGTGGATGAAATCTCTCATATTCGGGCCGACTTGAATTTAGACCCTACAATTACTGCAGTGTCTGAATTGGAGTGTCCAGCAACTTCTCTTATGTGGTCAGGCTGGATCAGTTTCAGTTTGTGACTCCTGAGGATGTGGACAAGCTGCTTGGAGTGGTGCAGATGACCACCTGTTCTCTTGACCCTTGCCTGACATGGCTTATATTATCTGGCAGGGAGGTTGTTTTAGAAGGCCTAAATGTTTCTCTGAGGGAGGGCAGGATGCCTCCCTGCCTTAAGGAGGCAATTATTAGACCACTTTTGAAGAAGTCTGCGTTGGATCCCTCAGAGTTAAGCAACTATAGTTCTGTCTCCAACCTTCCGTGGTTGGGCAAAGTAATTGAGAGGGTGGCAGCCTCCCAACTCCAGGCAGGCTTGGATGAAACTGATTATAATTATCTAGATCCATTTCAGATTGGCTTTTGGGCAGACTATGGGGTGGAGACTGCCTTGGTCTGTCTGATGGATGATCTCCAATTGGGAATTGACAATGGAAGTGTGACTCTGTTGGTCCTTTTGGACCTTTCAATGGCTTTTGATACTATTGACCATAGTATCCTTCTGAAGCGTCTGAGAGGGTTGGGGGGTGGGAGGCACTGCTTTGCAGTGGTTCCACTCCTATCTCTCAGGCAGATTCCATATGGTGTCCATCAGGGACTAATGTTGTTCACAATCTGAACTTCGCTATGGTGTCCCTCAGGGCTCCATATTGTCTCTGGTGTTGTTTAATATCTCCATGAAACTGCTGGGAGGGATCATCAGGAGATTTGGTGCAGGGTGTTATCAGTATGCAGATGACACCCAAATCTTTTTCTCCATGTCAACATCATAAGTAAAAGGCATAACCTCCCTAAATGCTTGCTTGGAGGCAGTGATGGACTGGATGAGAGATAAAAAACTGAGACTCAATCCAGATAAGACGGAGGTACTTATTGTGCGGGGTCGGAACTCAGGAGATGATTTTGATCTGCCTGTTCTGGATGGGGTCACACTCCCCCAGAAGGAACAGGTGTGCAGTCTGGACAAAACCAGGATGAGGCAGTGGCCAGAAGTGTTTTCTATCAGCTTTGGTTGATACTCCAGCTATGTCCATTTCTTGAGATAAATTACATCAGAACAGTAGTACATATGCTGGTCACCTCTAGGCTGGATTATTGCAACATGTTCTATGTGGAGCTACCTTTGTACATAGTCTGGAAACTAAAGTTTGTCCAGAATGTGGCAGCCAGGTTGGTCTCTTGGTCATCTCAGAGAGACCATATTACTCCCATATTGAAAGAGCTACACTGGCTGTCGATAAGTTCCCAGGCAAAATACAAGGTCTTTGTTATAACCTATAAAGCCCTAAACAGCTCAGGCCCTGGGTATTTTAGAGAACATCTTCTTCGCTATGAGCCACACTGCCCATTGAGATCATCAGGAGAGGTTCATCTACAGTTGCCACCGGCTCATCTGGTGACTACTCAGAGATGGGCCCTCTGCTGCTGCCCTGAAGCTTTGGAATGCACTCCCTGCTGAAAAAAGTGTCTCCCCATCTCTTACAACTTTTAAAAAGGCAGTCAAGAAACATTTGTTCACCCAGGTTTATAATTAGACACTGTTTTAATAGTTGGATGGTTTTTCATAGTTTTAACATTGTTTTAAATTTTAAATTGTGGTAATGTTTTACCCTTTTTACTTGTTTTTATTGTATTGTTGTAAACCGCCCAGAGACTTGCATTTTCAGTGGTATACAAATATGTTAAATAAATAAATATTTATTAAATAATAATATCCAGAATGTTTGCACTTAGGCAAGCCCCTGCCGATATTGGTTTAAAGCAGTATAATAATTTTTAAATTGTTAGCTGTTTTATTTCATTTTAGCATTATATCCCCCTCTTCCTCCATGGAGCCCAGAGCAGTATACATGGCTATAAGTGACTGCCCCAGAGTCATCCAGTGAGTTTCATGGCTGAATGGGAATTTGAACCCGGGTCTCCCCGATCCTAGTCCAACACTCTAACCACTACACTACTAATTTTTAATAATAAAGAAATGGAATCAAACTTTCCTCTATAGCACACAGGCCATCCTTCCTGAATCCCTAATAAATGAACATACAACAATTAGAATTGAGTGAGAACTGAGAGAGGGGAAAATGCATAACAACTGAACTTAACAACAGAAGAGGAAAAGGTAAAGGTAAAAGAAAAAAATATGTCTGAGTAAGTAAATTATTGGCCTTTAAGCTGCAGTTCTCTAAATTTCATCAAAAGCTCCAAGGTATGTTGACCAGATTTTAAAACGTTTTTGACTGTTGCTCAGTTGCAGAATGTCATTCATTCCCTCATTGCCAATTCTATTGTATTGTCAGGCAACAGAATGATCACATTAAGATCAGGTGAAGAAGTGGCCATCTAAGCCCTTAGTAAAAGGTCTCCTCAACCCTGGAGCAAGCTTCCTCTCTCAACTCCGGTTGCCGAAGTGTGGTGTAAGTGTTTGGACGTAATGCTGGCACTGTGGAACTGGAGGTCCAGGTGGCAGATCTCACTACAAACAGAAGGTACAAAAGACAGTTCCGGGCGGAAACCGTGGTCCATTTATTTATGAAACTGCAGTTGCCCACATTTGGACGCAGTTTCCGAAACCAGAGGTCCTTTCATCTCCGGTTTCATGTTACATGTGAATGCGGCCTCCCTCCCTCCCTCCCTCCCTCAAAAGTAGACTATGAAGCCACCATTATCAAGGGGTCTCAGAGATGGCAATTGATAAAGAATGTTATAAAAAGCCATCTTTATTGTGACATTTGCACAAAAACATTTCTACAGATAGTTTCCCACAGAGCCATCGTTTGTATTCATAAACCTCAAAACCTGTGGGATGTACTGTCAATCAGTGAAATATTTCCCAAAATACTATAAATCTTTTCCACCAATCCTTTATATGTTTGACCAGACCAGAGAGGACAGGAAGTCATCACCTTTTTTATGGTCAGCCTGCTGTGTCTTTAATGGCTATCTGATGGGCAGAAATATAACAGCTTAACAGAGAGTTGCAGCAATAGAAAAAGCTTCAGCTGTGCATTTCATGCAGTCATGCATCTCTTAAAGACACGGGAGTCTGTCTGTAGAAACGATGGCAACCCTAAGCCACAGCACGGCCGCAGAAATATGTGTATTGCACACATTCTGGGAAGTGAAGCCTCTCAAACCAATTCCCACTTTTAAAAAAGTATCGTTTGTTACAAACTGAATTCCTCCAGTTGTTACTGAGATTTCACTCCAGCAGATGTCTCTGCAATCCAGGCTACGCAACTGACAAAGGAGCCAGATGACTGTTCTGTTTGAGGTGTAGCAGCTATGTTGGCTATGCGGTGTGTGTCAGTGTATTTGCTTTCTGCATGTAAGGCCAGGCTCTGGCAGGAGGCCTAGCAATGATGTGGAAGGCAGTAAAGGGCAAGGAGGAAGCGTCAAGGGTCTGTGTGAGTTTTATAGCCTTAAGGCTTCAGGAACTACTGGGCTGTTTACATGGCTTCCTCAGATTGCCCCCGACTGAAAACAAAGCACCTTAAGCATGCACTGACAGGAGCTTGAGTACTGGAGGAAGATTCCTACATTGTTGGTAGATATGTCAACAATCAGAGATAGCCCGCTGCTGAATCATAGTAACCCACAGCCTCACAAATACAGTAGATGTTCTCTGCCTCTTTGTGCTCCAGACTGCTGAGAAATCCAGATGAATGGGCTCATCTCCCTTGCCTTTCATGCCCAGAGCACAGTAATCAATGCCAGAATCACATAATATCTACAATCCAGGGGGAGGGAGGGAGGAGCAAACTATAGTTGGAAAGCAAGCAGTCACCCATTCACATTTGCAAGCTCTGTGATTCTGGAGAATCATATTCTGGTGTGATTTTGGAGATGTAAGGCTGGAAGAAAGTGGAAATGAGTCTTGCCAAGTATTGTGTTGGGAAGACACTCCAGCATCTGCTTTGTGCAGATTCTTTTGAGACAGATGATAATGGCCAGATGTGTGCAATCAGAACACACACTTGTTGTTCAACAGGGACAAGGGGGATACAATAGTCACTCAACACCTGTAGTTATCTAATGGACTTTATCTACCTCACACACTTATGGGCACCTCAGCCTTTGGATTTCCCTCACTCTCTTTCTACTTCCTGTGTTCCCTCAGATCTGCCTCCCATCAGTTCTCCCTTGATTTCAGTGATGGCTTCTTAATCTCCCGCTAGTGGCTGGCTGCTGTGAAATAAGTAGGTCTTACAGAACCATTTGGAAATGCTTTAGACCTACCCATGTATGGTCTTTCAAGTCTCAGGCTTGTGTTGGGAAAGGTGAAGAACGTTTCACTGAAGTGAATAACATGTTGAGCTGGGTCTCACGATCAGTGAGACCCGGTTTGGGAAGAGAAGTGGGGAGAACAGGCTAAGCTGGTTCTCCCCGCACACGAGCAGGGCGGGAGCCCTGGGCGGCTGGATCGGCTGCCCACACGATTGCTGGGTCCATGACAGAGCCATTGGTGCCTGGGGAATTTGGGGGCAGCGCGGCCCCCGGAAGCTCCAGTATGCCCTGCGCAAGTGCGCAGGGCATACTGGAGAGACCCCTTGGAGCCGGGAGGCAGCTTTTCGCCTCCTCTCTGGGGTCTACTCATGAGTAGCTGTGCCATGGAGCTGCACCACAGCTACTCATGATCAGAAAAACCGGGTTTGTGGAGCGCTCGCTCCACAAACCCGGTTTAAGGGGAGGGGTACTCAGGTAGGTTAACCACCGGGAGGCAACCGGGCTCAGCTGCAAGCCTGGTGGCTCCCACAATCATCCAAAATCAGGCTAGGCTCCCTTAGCCTGATTTCGGCTGATCATGGGAATAGCCTCGTTATTCTTTTTGCTACTTTTTTGGTTTTGGTTTCATTATCCACCTTCAGCTTTTAGGATGGTGCAGTTGCGGGACTGAGCAGATTCTTAGATTTCTGGGTCCACAGGATTGGCAGTTTTTTTCAAACTAGGAGGCCAGAAGCAACTAATGAGGTTCAGGGCATTCATGAGTCAAGTTCCAGTTTTGCCAATCAAAAGAGATAGAAGCCAGTAACAAAGCAGGCAGAGTGGGTGCTTCCTGTGGGAGATCCACAAGAAGCAAAGGAAGTTCTGATGGCCAGAGGCAGGTTTTGTAGCTCAGAATGGGCAAGAGGTCAAGCATCAGAGGCAACTTCAAGAAAGGTGATCTTGTCCAAAACTGGTAGGTTTGAAGTTGGATCACAAAACACAGCAGTACAGAGCCAGGGAGCCGGAGCATATCCCGGCAACGTCTTCTCTGATGAGACAAGTTGCTCAAGCTCAAGGTCAGGTGCTAAAGCTAGAGCATTATGCGCCTGGTGGATAAGGACTGGACCTTCGGATCAGCTGATTGTGTGCTCAGCTGGGCAACAGGGCCAGAATTGCAATCTAGATGGCATGCTTTAAGCCTCAATCTGCAAGTTTCTGGTTGACTCAGACATATTTTAGGTAACACTTTACTGGATATTGAGTGTCTATGGTTCTTGCCTCTGATCTCCACAGGGCAGATGGTTTCCTAGACTTGGAGCTATGACCCCTTTACCACTTGGGATGCCAATCCCCAGCAAACCCTGACAGAGTGAGAGAGAAGGTTAAATAACCCTCTCCATCCTTCCATCTGGTCTTCTTTCTCTCTCCGTTCCCTTGCACACTGCTGACTGGGTCCTGTCATCAGAGCCAAGCTGGGAACAATATTTTGAAGCATGGCAGAGGTGGAAGGAGGAAAGAGGAAGGATGGAGAGATGAATGGTACAAGCAAGGGAGGCTGCAAAGCATCAGGTGCCCAGGCACCACCCAATGTGGGGGGCTACAGGCAAAGTTCCTTCTTTGTGCAAGTCCCTTGCAGAGCCTTGCAAAGACCAGACGGTCACCCCCATTCGGCCCTTGCTGATGGCCAGTTGAGACATTCTGGAAATCTGTCACTTAAGATGACCACCCCGCCTGAGGGAGTGAGTCAATAAGCAGAACCAATGTTGGCAGCCTTTCAACCCTTATGGTTTAATTTCTTGTATTAAAAATTTTGCCTGTTCAAAAACAATTTTTTGACCAGGGTTGTGCAGAATGTTTAGTCTGGAAAACAAAAACTTCATCTAAAATAAAGCTGTCATGAACAAATGAGGTATATTTATATTTTAAATACTTATGTCCCCTACCCCCAACTACGGTGAAGAAGTGTTTCCTCTCAAATGAACTAGTATATAAAAAACAGTCTGGGTTGCCTTCTTTAACAAGACTGATCCACGTTGAGTTGAGTGGGGAGGGAGGGAGGGGGAGGGAGAGAGAGAGAGAGAGAATGCTCTTGTCATTAATTACTGCCCCCCTTGGCAACCTGTTTGCAGTATAAAGGCTATGCTAATTTCTAGTCTATCCAAATAGCTATGAACTGATGGGATTAATCTTCTCTTTTTCTCTGCCCATGGGACAGCAAAGGGTGACATGACAACTTTTACTTGTATTTATTTACTGGAGGAGAAAACCTGTTGAGACTCTTTTCAGGATATTCTTGCAGTAATTAGAGTTTTCATATTGGTAGAGACAGGAAATTATTTACCTGTCAGAACTGTCATGCCAAACTCCCTGAATGCTGCAATAAACATGTACCCCACAAAAGAAGAAGGAGAAATTTTGTTGTCTATCTTGGGCTCTTCAAAGCCACAGGGAAATGATCAAAATCATAAAACTCTCTCCTCTTGATATGCTGAGGCCGTCATAATCTCCGCAGCCTGTGATGCAGGATACAATCTGCCATTTAGCCACCATAGATGAGCATATTTCACAAACCATTACAGTGAATTTGAAAGGCCGAGGGAAGTTCACTTGTGAAAAGTAACAGAACTCTTTGTCACATTGACCTTTCTGCATTTTATTAACCTCTGAGAAAAGGCGAGGGCTATATCTTCCCTCCAGGCATCTCTTCATTATTTCATGCACATTCCTTTGTGAAATCTTTTCAAAGTAAGATGTTTAATTTAGGACCATTGTCTCCTGCAGTTCAATAAGGACGAGAGGGCAAACACACAGAGCTGTTATTCTCAGGCAACTCCTAAGGACCCAGATCATGGGAGGGTCCACTGCCTAAGGGTTGCAGATCACAGAAGCGCTTCCTTCTTCACACAAACGTACAGGCACTTCCTTCATAAAACGTACAAACGTACAGAAGAAGTACTGGTGCTTCCTTCTTCACATAAACACTTCTCATTCCATGAACAGGAGCAGTGAGCAGAGAGAGGTTGGCAGGTGGGGGTGGGATTGACAGGTGGGGGTAGAACTTTAGAGCCTCTTTAGGCAGCTGTAATCATGTTCAGAAGTCACCTTAAGTGGCGCAGCGGAGGAATGCTGGATGAACAAGCAGAAGTTTGCTGGTTCAAATCCCCGCTGGTTCTATAACAGGCAGCAGTGGTATAGGAAGATGCGGAAAGGTATCATCTCCTACTGCGTGGGAGGAGGCAATGGCAAACCCCTCCTGTATTCTACCAAAGAAAACCACAGGGCTCTGTGGGTGCCAGGAGTCAAAACTGACTTGACGGCACACCTTACTTTACCTTCAATCATGTTCAGAGTTAAACAGGGCTTATGATAGTAGTGAATGAAGAAGATGAATGTAGGGACTTCCATCAAGACAACATTCCATCTTGCACCAGGCCTTGAAGCTAGGGCCTGAGGCAGGAGTTCAGCTGGTGCACCACCACTCAGTAAGGAGGGGTTTGGAGGGAGAGGAGCAGCCATACCAGGAAGCTGCCTCTTGAAAAATTAGGCCAGAGTGGGTCAGGTAATACTCTGTTATCTCTGTCATGACGTCTGGGCCAGGTGCTGATACAACACCTGGCCCAACACCTTTTCTCTCTCTTGTTATTTCCCATTGCCTCATGCCCAGTTTGCCAGGAGCTGGACCCAACAGAAAGGAGAAGGAAGATGTATGTATCCATGTATGTATGTATGTATGTATGTATGTATGAATTTATTGATTACATTTATATCCCGCTCTTCCTCCAAGGAGCCCAGAGTGGTGTACTACATATTTAAGTTCCTCCTCACAACAACCCTGTGAAGTAGGTTAGGCTGAGAGAGAAGCAATTGGCCCAGAGTCACCCAGCAAATATCATGGCTGAATGGGGATTTGAACCCGGGTCTCCCCGGTCCTAGTCCAGCATTCTAACCACTACACCATGCTGGCAAAGAAGGAAAAGAAGGTGCAGCATGTGTTTTACAGCATAGAGCTCCAGTGTCTAGTTTAAAAAGCAAAGCTAAATAGTAATACTTGAATTCCACAAATTTCCAAGCCTAAATCTTCATTTAATAAGTACTGGGCGTACTTTATTGCTCTACATTGAATGATTGTTGGTGTGCACTGAATTTGTACCCGAAAATAGAGTTTGCTGGCAGCAATACATATTTGAGTGACCTGTTATTTGAAACTGAAGCCTACACCCAGGCTGTTCTCACAAGCAGCCTAACCCAGGCTAGGGCAAAATCCCTGTGCTGCCTGCCCTCCTGACACAGCTTTTTACCCCAGAATTATGCCAAGGTTAAGGGTGCGAGCACACCCTTAACCCCAGTTCTGAGGTCACCTGGGGCCTAGAGCCTGTAGCACGGAGGTATCCCGCAATTCACTGCACTCATTGTGCAATGCATTGTGGGTTACATGGAGGCCAGGACACATTGTCATGGCCTCCAGAGATCTGCACTGCATACAGCAGCATAGATCGTGTGGGAGTGTGGTCCGCACTTCCCACCACCATAGATGGATCACCTAGAGGGAAGGTAAGTTTGATGCAACTATCCTCCTGCCCATCCTCCCCACCTCCTGGTTATGAGCACAACCTCAGCTTTGTTTCTGAATATTGAACTGTGATTCTGTCATTCTGCCAGAATCCAGTTTGTATTTTGTCTGTGAGATGTAAAAACATAGAAGTGTCTAGAGTCATGACACTCTGGCCACATTCGGATGTAATGCAAAACCAGAGTTAAACGGAGAAGAGGTTGGAACTCTTTTACACATGAACGTGTCCGACCGCGGTTTCAAGGCAAAAGCGACATGCCGTTTGCCTCGCTAAACTTCAACATGAACGTTTGGTTTCTAGTAAATATAGCCACCCCAACCTGATATTTGGCTGCTGCAGTGTTGTATCTGAATGTGGACGCCACCATAAATGTGGTCTCATGATGATTTTGGAACCATAGTAATAGAGAGAGCAGCCCAGACCCGCCCAGGAATACGATACTCTGTGCATGCCGTGGCTATCCATGGGCACCTCTGGGCGAAAGCACCATGCCCTGCCATCCTCCTTTCTCTTCTCCATTCTCCCTGGCAACGGGACAGAAGCCAGATTGAAAAGGGTCTAGGTAATCTATTGCTTTCAAGGGGAGATAAAGATGGGGACAGTGAAAATTAGGGAGGCAGCCCCACCCATCACTGCACATGTTCTAGTTTAAGCCATACTGGTGGCCATCTATGCAGAAACACTGGTACGCACAAGACAGCGCTCCATAGCAGCACTGCACCCCAACAGGGCCCCCTCTTTGAGATTGCCACATCCCCCAGAGAGTTTGGTGTGGGTGTGTCCCTTACACAATAATGCCCCTCACTGGGCAACCTGTGCTGCCATCCTGCACACCCTTAATCTAGGCGGTCTGGCATAGGGAAGGTGGTACCCGCTCATAAGGTGTGCACCAAAATAAGATCCCAGTTTGTAAGTTTTGTATGTTTAGTTTATACTGTCAATGACTAGATAATATTAACAGCAGTAGCTGTCAAACAAATCATCTAAGACTTTAAGGAAGCTTAAAATAACAATAATCCAGCTAAGTCAGGTCATATCTTGCAGACAGAAAACAATATTTTGCAACATTTAAAGAATTGGCATCATTGTTATTAGACAATAAAATTTGCAAATAGAAAACATCGGAATGCCTTGGATATTTTGACAGCAATGGTAAAATTAACCGAGCCCGAGCATCTCTATAATATGGACAGTACAATAAATCATGAGTAGAAGATTCAACAACCCCAGCTCCACACAGGCAAACCCTGGCCCCATAAGGAACCTTCTTGAATTTGCCTTCAGGAACTACTGTAGGTAAAATATTAAATCTAACTAGTGTCAAGGCTCTTCTTAGCTTGGGAACGATGATGGAATATAGATAACGTGCAGGTCTCAGCAGAGGAGAACTACTGCTAAGAAAAACATCTCTTGGTAAGCTGGCTATATCCTCTTGGAGATCAAAATCTAATAAATGTTGCACCAATATTCTCCTGGCTTTTTCATAGCCCATTGACTATAAAAATCTGCTTGAAAACTCAATATAGGTCAGCTATAAGCTCCCATTGTTGGGGTCCCAGGCAGATGGAAAGTGGTGGATATGGGATGCTAATGCACCCACAGTAGGGCACTTTTCTCCTGATGCCAAATGGAAGACTTTGCTGCTGTTAAAAGCTGGGGGCACAGCTTGCCATTGCTGTCCTCTCCCTGCAGCATTTTGAAAATAGTTTTGTACTTGTCAACCTTCCTCCTGGCTAATGTGAGATCGATGAGTTACTACAGGCCGCTGCCAAGGGGGTGTACAGTCTAGTTTTAAGACCTCCCCCCCCTCCCGCCATGGGTCCATTCTACATTTGAGTGTATCTGGGTGTGTTTGTTCAGATTGTAATGGGGGAAGAGGCCCTCATCACCCAGCCACCACACCTCCCATTGTCCTCCCCATGCATATGCCTCGCAATGTGGGAAAGATTGCTTATTAACTTCCGGACCAGTGGGGATGGTTGGATGAGGGACTCAGTATGAAAGAGGAACCTTGTCCTGCTCCAAGTGTAGGGCACAGATGTAGAGCCAGGGGGGCTCCAAGTACACCCTTTGGCATGCTCCCCCCCAACCTTGTTCCTCCCAATGAGCACTTAATTGAACTGTCATCATTGCCCACTCCAGTTGTCCTTGGCGGTATCTATTGTCCTGAGGCTGCCCCTTTTTTAAAGTGCTCAACTGCACTATCAGTGCCTGTCTACAGTAGATACTTTTGGTAAGGCCTTGAGTATATGAGGGCATGTCCCTGGACTTGGCCCTACCCTGCTGTGCACAAAATTGTGGCCTGGCCACACCTACACATGTCCAGTCCTGCATGTGGCAGATAGCCCGTTGCATACACCCACCCAGATTGCCAGTTGTGTGACAACAAGAGTTCATTAGCCACAACCTCTAGTTTCACATGGATGCCAACCAGCTCCAAACAGCCAGCCAGTCCAGCCCTCTTCTACTGCCACACCACCAACTAGTGGCACTGGCACTGCCAGCACCACAGGGAGTGGTCAAGCTGGGGATGCCTCTAAAAAGGTCCATGCCAAGCTTTGGACAACTGCAGTGCCCTGCCTGCCCTCCATGCCTGCCACACTCTCCAGGGCACCTGATGTGGCTGCAAGCTCTGTCTTTCCTGGACCTTCACATGCACCAGCTGTCTCCCAACAGCAGACAGGTGTGCCAGGGTTTGGTAAAACCTCAAGGAATGCCAAGGGCCATGGAGATCCTGGTACAGTTCATGGATGCTGCTGGACATCCCCTGCAATCTGGCTTTTATGCCATTGACTCTGCCAATGACAATGATGAGACCCAGATACTGGAACTGCACCCACTCTGCCCATGCCATCTCTTTGACAAGGACAGCCAGGTCTCCCTACTAGAGTGTGAGATCCTGCAGGGGACAGGACTTGGAACTGGCAGCTCCAGGACCAATGCCTTGCAACAGACATTTCTGAGGAGCTGTTAACGCACATACCACCTAATATGCACTGGGGCATATTGCCCACACACCACCTGATCTCCAGCACGGGGGCTGCCACAGCTGCCTGGGGACGGCTGGTTTGTGAGGTGGCAGCTGAAGGTGCAGGTTCCTATACCTTCAGGTTGTCTTGAGGGACCATTGACTTTCTGGCAAGTGAAAAGCAAAAGTGCTCCACAGGCAGGACACTGTGATGTGCCAATGTGCAAGTGGCTTGCCATGATTTACAAGCTGGCCTCCAACATCAACTTCCTGGCACTGAGGAACCTGTTTGTGGTTGGCACATTGACTGTCTGTGAATAGTCAAGGAAGTAATTGGCCTGCTTTTGCAAAGGTTCCTAGAGGATGTAATTTATTTTATTTTATTTATTCATTTATTTATTCATCAAACTTATATACCACCCAAACTTTCATCTCTGGGCGGTTAACATAAAACAATTAAAACACATATAAAAGTTAAAACAAATCAACAGTTTAAAATCAACCATAAAATTAAAACAGACAATTTTAAAAAGCTGAGAAAGCTTGGGCAAAAAGATGGTTTTCAGGTGTTTTTTAAAAATTGCCAGAGATGAGGAGGATCGTATATCAGCAGGGAGCGCATTCCACAATCTTGGGGCAGTGACCGAGAAGGCCTGTCTCTGTGTAGCCCATTACTGCTTCCAGCCCATTACTGCTTCCAGGCAGACATTTAGGGAGGATATGGCAGCTCCTGAAGAAGCTGACATGGAGAAGTAGATCTGAGTGTCATCAGCGTACTGGTAACACCCAGCTCCAAATCCCCTGATGATCTCTCCCAGCGGTTTCATGTAGATGTTAAAAAGCATTGGAGAAAGTATGGAGCCTTGAGGAACACCACACTTAAGCTCAGATTTCAAAGAGCAACAATCTCCAATTGACACCATCTGGAATCTGTCTGAGAGGTAGCAGCGGAACCACTGTCTAACAGTGCCTCTCACCTCCAACACCCTCAGACGTTCCAGAAGGATACAATGGTCGATAGTATCGAAAACTGCTGAGAGGTCCAAAAGGACCTACAGAGTCATATTTCCTCTGTCAATTCCCAATTGGAGATCATCCATCAGGCCGACTAAGGCAATCACCACAGCATAGCTGGTTGGAAACGGGTCTAGATAATCAGTTTCATCCAAGCCTGCCTGGAGTTGGGAGGTTACCACCCTCTCAATTACCTTGCCCAACCATGGAAGGTTGTAGACAGGCCTATAGTTGCTCAACTATGAGGAATCCAGGGCAGGCTACTTTAGAAGAGGTCTAATGATTGCATCCTTAAGACGAGAAGGCATCCTGCCCTTCCTCAGAGAAGCATTTATGATTTCCACCAGGCTGTCTACAACAGCCTCCCTGCTAGATAGAAGAAGCCATGTTGGACAAGGGTCAAGAGAACAAGTAGTAGGCCTCACCGCTCTAAGCAGCTTGTCCACATCCTCAGGAGTCACAAACTGAAACTGATCCAGTCGAATCACATAAGAGGAGTTGTTTGGCACCTCCAGTTCAGACATAAAATTAATTGTGGAGTCTCCATCTAGGTCGGCCCGAATCTGAGATATTGTATCTGCAAAAAAACTCTTTAAACACATCGCAGCGGATAACGGATGACTCAAAATTCAAAATTCTGGTTCAATGTGGGGGGGGGGCAGATACCAGTCCCCTCACAACCCTGAACAACTCAGCTGGACATGAACTTGCAAAGGCAATATGGGCCGAAAAGAACCGCTTCTTTGCTGCACGTATTGCCTGAGCATAGATCTTTAAATGTGCTCTATGTTGCAATCTGTCAGATTTGAGTTGAGTCTTTCTCCACTTGCGCTCATCACCTACCTTGCTGCTTCAGCCCCCGTAGATCTTCTGTATACCAAGGGGCCAATTTTGAAGTGGGTCCGAGGGAACACTTGGGAGCAATTGTGTCTACTGCCCTGGTGAGTAGGTTGTTCCAATTCTCAAGCAGGGCATCAACAGGATCACTGGCAAAGCCAACATTGAATCCCTCCAAGGCTTCTTGGAATCCTACTGGATCCAAGAACCTCTTCGAGTGGACCATTCTAATAGGCCCCTCACCCCTACGGAGGTGGGAAGTAGTTGTAAGTCCAACCTTAAGCAGATGGTGGTCCATCCATGACAATGGGGAAATCACAGGAGTCCCCACCCACAGAACACCACCCTGACCAGAGTAAAAGACCAAATCAAGCATGTGACCTTCACTATGCGTTGGTCCAGAGACCTCTTGGGATAGGTCCATAGTTGTCATGGCCGCTATGAATTCCTGAGCTGCCCCAGACAGATTGCTCCCGAAATGAACATTGAAGTCCCCCAGCACCAAGATTCTGGGAGACTCCAACGTGAGTTCCACGACCAAGTCCATAGCAATAGCAATAGCAATAGCACTTACATTTATATACCGCTCTATAGCCGAAGCTCTCTAAGCGGTTTACAATGATTTAGCATATTGCCCCCAACATTCTGGGTACTCATTTTACCGACCTCGGAAGGATGGAAGGCTGAGTCAACCTTGAGCCCCTGGTCAGGATCAAACTTGTAACCTTCTGGTTACAGGGCGGCAGTTTTACCACTGCACCACCAGGGGCTCAGTAAGAGATTCCGCTGGGCAGCGGGTCGATCGGTACACCAACAGAAGTCCCATTCTATCCCTGGTCTCCAAACTTAAGTACACACATTCAATATGGTCTGATACCCTAACATGGACCCTGGCAAGGGAGATGTTATAGACCACAGCCACTCCACCTCCCCACCCACGTCTGCTCACCTGCTCCTCTACAGAATATCCTGGAGGGAGAAGCTGGGACCAAACTGGACACTAGCCTCCCCCAACCAAGTCTTGGTAATACATACCAGGTTGGCCCCTTCATCCATGATCAAATCATGGATGAGTTCAGGTTTATTTTGGACCGACCTGGCATTGCAGAGGAGCAGGGTAAGGCTATGTGGGTTGTTGGCAGTACTCCCCGAGATCAAAGAGCTGGCAGGACAGCCAGAAGAGGAGACAGCTATTAAATTTCTGACTACCCTTCCCTTGGCATAGCCTGCTAACCTGTCAACGTTACGTCTTCTATTCCCCACTACTACCGGGATAGCTGGGCATCATGTGGCATCCCACAGGAGGTAATGTAGGAGTTCATGCAGAAGGGGTTCCCAGGCATCATTGGGTGTATAGATGGCACACATGTGGAGTTTTTAGCATGCACACTCTGGATGCCACAAGAAGTACTATGGGCAGAAGCTCTAATACACCAAGATACTGCAAGATGTACTAGACTCATTGGGGCAGTTCATTGACTTCTATGGTGGGGTTGGGCAGAAACCATAACACAGCCATTTTCTCCATTCACCTCGAAGCTGTGCTCTGGTACCTGGGTGAACATTGCACCTGTGGAGGTGTTTGAGTGAAGCCAGTGATATTCGGAGACCAGGGATACAGCCTCCAGGAGTGGATCATCACCCACATTGTGCATCAAGAGGTGCCATGGAGAGGAACTTCAGGCACAACAGCATGAGGATCATGACTAAGCAGACATTTGGGAGGCTGAAGGCCTGGTGGCATGCCCTCTACACCTTGCTGGATGTCCAGGAGGATAGGAAAATAGGAACATAGGAAGCTGCCATATACCAAGTCACACAATTGGTCCATCTTGCTCAGTATTGTCTACACAGACTGGCAGCAGCTTCTCCCAAGGTTGCAGACAGGAATCTCTCTCAGCCCTATTCTGGAGATGCCAGGGAGGGAACTTTAAACCTAGATGCTATTCCCAGAACAGCTCTATCCCCTAATGGGAATATCTTGCAGTGGTTACACATTTAGTCTCCCATTCATATGCAACCAGGGAAGACCCTGCTTAGCAAAGGGGGTGTCATGCTTACCACCACAAGACCAGCTTTCCTCTAGACCAGCACTGATTTAGTGCCTAACATGATCATGGTTTACTGCATCCTGCACAACATAGTCCAGGGGAGACATCATGCTGGAGGATCCTATGGATCCATCTCAGAGGGCAAGAGATCCTTTGGATCTTACCCAGAGGGCAAGAGTGGTGGTGGGCGGTGGATTTCCTGGTGGAGATGGGGATGCTGTGCTAGCTGGCAGCAGCAGGGAGGTGCAGGCAGTGAGAGCAGCCTTTGCTAGACACACCTGGGAGCATCCCCCTATGCCCCACCCCCAAGGTGGGCAGGTGTGTAGTGTTGGAAGGGTGCATCACTTTTAAACCTGGCGATTGTAGCATGGGGTCATCGCCTACAGCTGTGGCATCAGTGGGATGAGGGGTTGGAAGCACTTGTCTCCATCGTACAAATTGAAAGGCTGGCAGTGTGTTGCTGTTAAATAAAGCCAAAGAAGTCTAAATAAACCCATGTGTTTCTTTCCAAATGCAAATGCACAGTTCACCCCTAAGACTTGGCCGGTGGCAACGAGGGTGATGTGCAATGTAGGTGCTTGGATGCAGCAGAGGAGGAGTAAGTAAGTAAATTTTTATTACAGTCTTTAGACCAGCTTAACATTTAAAATAATACATTTATAATTTACAAAAGGAGGACATATTCCCCACCACCCCACCCCACCCCACCCCACCCCTCCACTTGCTGTGTATAGAATGGACGGTGCTGGAGGTAGATGGTACACAGAGAGCTTTCTTTTAATTAACCAGGAGGTGTGTCAATCCATGAAGCCTTAGAAAGCAGAGGGTGTGAGGTGAGGGAAAGTTTAGTAATCTGGCAACCATGGAGAGGAGAATGGCAAGCAGACATCCCTGGGCCCCCCACCCTTCTACCACCCAGATCCAGTCAAATGCCTTGGGATATAAACAATAAAGCACCACCACCTTGACAAATGGTCCCTCCAAACCCCCACATGTGGATGTGCTGCTCTGCAGTCATGCCTATCAAAGAATTAGTGTGTGACTCAATGCTCTGCTGCAGATTTATAGCAAAGACATAGCTGGGAGTACAGCGAGGAAGTGGTTAAACTGTCATTGGCACAACAAAGCCTGCTGGCAAAGCCGGAATGAGCCAAGTGCAATCAACACACCCCTTTGGAGATCGTGGCTAATGGTGGTCACGTGGATGACATGCTGATGCCCTGCTGAAGCCATCAGTCTGGTGATGCAAGTGGCATGTGGCTGCCTGGGATATGGCCTTGGAGGCCAAGGAGGAGGGAGGGGGCACCCAGCTCTGAAACTGGTAGCTGCTGAATGAACGTTGACGGTTGCACAAGAGGCTGCAATGTGATTCACAGTTTGAAAGATTAATCACGGGTTTATCAACCTCCGGTTTCACATTATGTATGAATGCAACTATATCTAGCAAGCCTGACTGTTAGAACTGAGGTCAGGTATGCTGGAAACAACATGGCCCAGAACTCTCTGTGCTTGGGACACTGTTGATCTTGTTCAGCTGCATCCCAGGCACAGGGAGCCCTGGGATATAGCATGGGATCGATCCATAGTATGGACTCAGGCACCCTAGATAACTCCATTTTCCAGCATTTAGGGTGCTGCCATGGGATTTACAGGGAGGATAGAAAAGATGTTCATACCCGTCACAGTTTGAGTGCAGGTGTGTGACTGGAAGAGCAAGAAGGTCCACATTCAGAATTGGGCTATAACCCCACGCTGAGCTAGTGTTTTTAAAAAGAGTTTAATTTTGTCAAGAAACCAAGGGCAGTTTGCCCAGTACTATATATTGTACTAAATCTGAAGCACAGGGGGCATTTGTAAAAAGAGCAGCAATGTTTTTTTCTTTCACAAATACTAAGAATTTTCAAATGGTTGTGTAGACTTCATGACTTGTGCTTGTCTTGTCATCACCCTCATCATCAGTGAGCACACTGCAAACATCACAGACTAAGGACCATGTTCTATATGGAAGCCCAAGGTTCACTTAGGACTCAAGCATGACCATGCCCTTCTGGATTGGAGGTCAATTTAGTTTGATATTCTGTTGCTAGTGGTGGCCATGCAGATGCTTCTGGGGAGATTACAAGCAGGGCACCCATCTATAATTGTTTCTTCCCATCATTGGAAGCCTAATGGCTAACAGCTATTGATAAACCTGTTCTCCATGAATGTCCATTCACTCCATAAAATGCCACACATATGCATCCACAGAATACATAACAAGAAGGATTTGGCATTTTTTCTTGAAGACTATGTAATGCAATGCATGGCTTTGCTCAGCAAGAAGATGTAGTGTGTACAGCATGTGCATTTTTACCAAAGCAACTTCCACCTAGGGAAAACATTAATACATTTCAAAAAAAGACTCTGTTAAGTCATTGTTAAACCACAGGTGATCTCAGTAATAGCCGTGTTATGTTTTGCTCATGCCTACTGGATGGCATAACAAAAAGGTAATTTTCAAATCCTCAATGCACCAAGCACTGAGCCTTTAATCCCAATGAATGGTTCCATTTTCCCCTTTCATTGTTTATACATTTGGATTGATTTTCCTAAAGCAAAGAACAAAACTGTAAATAATTCCAGCTGGTTTCAAAGCCTCTTCATATAAGCAGTGTGAAAAAAATGAGTTTTTCATAGAGAATGGTGGAACATGTCACAGAAATAAGAATTCACCTTGTAGTTCTCTTCATTTTACGCATGGATACAGACATTCTTTTTAGCAAATTTCTTTATTGTAAGGCTTTTCTGAAAATAATATTGAGACATACTGAAGCATATTCACCCTTCCTGTCATAGGCTCGGAACTGCTGCTAGTACAATACTCTTTCTTTGCTATACTTTAGAGACTCTTCTTGGGAAATGATGATTTCTTAGAAATGTGCAAATTTTTCAGTTTGGAGGATGCCTCGGTGCTCCAGAGGTAGCCCAAGTTCAAACCAGTGGTTCAGGTGGCTAGGATAGTTTAATTCCGCCTGATTCAAAGGAGCCATATTGAATTAGGGCTGAATAATGGGTCACCCAAAGACCCCCAACCCCTGTACTTGCCAGATGGGCCTTTCTTTCACTTCATGTTCACTCTCAGTGGCAAGGAAGCAATGGCTGCTGTAGCTTTGCTCTCAAAAAGATGACCCTTCAAGAGTATTTTTCTAAACCATGCAGTGCTGTGAATAGTGCAGTTTCTTTGAAATAGTAATTTTTTCTCTCTGAGGTTGCAACTATGGTAGAAGCTCCAAAAAAGACTATAGTTACCAAGTGTAGAATCCAAGGGAAAGAGTTGTGGTATGCAAGGACAAGGCAGTGGAGTGGAATCAGGAATATTAATTGTTTAATGAAATAGATATTATGCACAATTGACTCAACAGCACACTTTACCTTTACAGAGAGGCAGGGGCATAGCAAGGCTGGAGTGGGCCCAGAGACAAGATTTAAAAATGGGGCCCCCCTCACTGAAGCTCAGCTCATGAAGTAAAGAAATCTTAAATGAGGCTGAATAGTGGTAACAAAAAGCATAGGAATAGATAGATAGATAGATAGATAGATAGATAGATAGATAGATAGATAGATATCTCCTAGGTGCCAAAATAGAACATCATCCTAAATTATTTTTCAAAGGGTTTTGCAAATTGTGGGTGATGCAAGTCATTTAATGGTACTAGAGAAAGACATGCTGTTCTGGTAGCTCCAGGTCTTAACACTCACATCCATTTTGGAGGATGAATACAACTGAAGGAAGCCTGGACGGGTGCGCGGCTGGGGGAGTCAGTCATGTGACTTTCCTCTGGCAGGGGGGAAGGCAGTGGGCCCCCAGACAACTGTCTCCTCTTGCCATATTACAGTTATGCCTCTGCAGAGAGGAAAGTGCAGACTGCTTTTCAGTGCTCTTGCTGCTGGATGTTTGTTAGCCCCACCTCTACCCTAGAACAGGAATACAAGTAACTAAAGCCCCATTCAAAAGTTGGCTTGGATCAAGGAACGGATTAACCAAAAAACACCACACCAAGAAACACTGTGCCATTCCCAGGATTTCAAAGTTAAAATAAAACCTGTCTCTGGGAGTATCTTTTCAAAAGCAAAGTTGCAGCAGCCACTGCTTTCTTTCTGCTGTTGTGAAAATGAAGTTTAAAAAGACAGGTCCTCACAGTAAATAAAAGGGCCAGTGGGTAGAGTCTCTGTGGAGTCTCATTCAACACCAAATAGACTTATCTCTGAATCAATCCAAATTCAACCCAAATTTGACAGTGGTTGGATTCAAGTCAGGATCAACCGCTAAATCGGGTCCAACAGCCAAATGGGAATTAGAGTCAGTCCCAAACAGGCCTCCAAAGCTTTTCATATCCCAAACCGCACTCTGGAAAGTAAAGGGAATAGGTCCCTTTTCATTTCCACAGCAAAAGACTCATAGGACTCTGATGTAAAACAACAGCCATCCTCTGCTAGACAAGCAGGTATGTTTTGAACATCGGAGGCAGACTTTTGCTTCATTTAGTGCCATGTGCATAATAGGGTTAGGGAAAGATACTAGAGCAATCAACAAGAGTTCTCTGCAGTCCCCCCTCCTGTTTCCCTCACTTTGTTTCCTGGCCTTGTTTATTATTTCAGTAAAATAGGCGCAATGATTAGTTGAAGTAACCATTCCTTCATAAGTTGCAGTCAGTGGATTAATCATCGAAAGGATTAGATGCTTATGAGGGTCCAATTTCAATTGTTGAGGGCAAATTTTAACTGTTGGGTTTCAGAGTTAAATGCACACTTGTTTATTCACTGAGGCCATTTTGGCTCTGATGAGTTACTGTAATAGAAAAGGAAAAAGAAAATAGTAAAGAGGGACATTCCTTCAAAAATGTGGGGGCGGGGAGTGTTCATTATTGAGGGTGTAAATTCATTTTCAGAACGAGCAGAAAACGTATCAGAGATAGAACTCACAGGCTGCCAGAGACAGTGGTGACTACTGTACTGTAAAAAAATGGAGGAAGAAAAATGGAGGAAAATATTGTGTGTGTTTGTGTGTGTGTGAATGAATAATGAAATGAAGCAAAGGGAAATTACAAATGAGTACCAAACCACAGCACACATGTAATGATGAAAACAAATTGAGCACACAATTTGCTTTTTTCCCCTTGCATAGCCCAGTTAATTATTGTACATGTTCTTCAGAATCTCAGAGATACCTTGGTAATGTATTTACATTTAATTAATCAGTAATTGGTAAAAATGGAGACAGTTAATCAACTAAAATTCTTTAATTGGTTGACAGCCCAACTCTCTGGAGAACTGCAGTTCTGCTGAGCACTCATAGGGCAGCAATCACATTCATATCTTCATGTTTACATGGGATGGGTTTACATGTGTACCACAGTGTAGGTCTCAGTAAAATTGGTATTATGACCTTATGTAATTATATGGGAGTTTCCAGGAAAAGTGTGCTTATCATCTACCTACCTACTTTCCTGAATTGCGAAAGATGGAGGGAAAGGTTTTGTATAGCCTTCTCTCTGGTGTTTTCGTTTTCCTTGTGGGGACCACAATCCCCCCCCATTCCCCGCTCCCCAAGAATGCACTGAGGAATGATGTGACACCATGACATCCATAGTTCCTAGGCAAATTTTCTAAGAAAAGCAATGCTAGAGTTGGGTGCCATGAAGCTGCCACCACCATGCTCCAAGGTGCAACTTGGTAAAGCAAGAATGTATCCGTTGGTAGGCTCCCCACCTGTCAAAGATTCTGAGGTAATTTGATGTGCTCCCCATGAAACTACCTCAAAACTTCTCATTATTTTCAGCAACTATGACATTATTGGTAAAAAATTGGAGGGGAGTTTGAGGTCAGCTGACTTCTTTCTGCATAATGTACCAAATTCCTCTTAGATCCCTTTCTCATTTTATATGTGTTGTATGGGAGTAGTCGCAGCACAGCTCCTTCCCATGCTAAGACTCCTCCCCATGTAAGTGTCACATCCTATAAAATGAGGCAATGATGGTGTCAGGTGGAGATGCCTCCTACATGGAGCAGTGCTTCTTGCATTACCTTTGCAATAATGGAAGGAGCCATGCTGCAGCAACTATAATCTTCTGATTATAACATGAGGAGTTGGCCGAGGATCTGGTCATTAAACTGACATAGAACCAGCCAAATGTTGTATGAATGTGCCAACAAGTTTCCAGAGCAACAAATAAGCCAGCACGATTGAATTGCTTTGTGTAATGGATCACTGTGTTTCCCCCCGACCATTCTGTGGCCTAGATGCCCAGAATTCTGCTTTTGGTATGAACAAAATTTCCCTAAGGATGAATAAGGATTCTTTGCCTAGCTGATGCAGTGTAATCCCTTGACAGATTGGCTGGATTTCATTAATGATGCAGAAAGTCAAGCTTTCTGGATCCCATTTCATTAGCTCAGGGAAGTTACTGCTCTTTGTAAATGCAGTATCTCATTGTTTTATTTGGGGAGGGGAATCCTGCAATTTAATGAGCTGCCATTATTCCCAAACATGACATTTCTGTGAGGAACAGTCTTGCTATTTATTTTTATAAAAAGCAATGTGTCCTTGAGGTTTCATTCTCTGGGATAAACCACACAACTCCAACAGCAAGCAAGCAAATAAACTTTAACATCCGTTAGGCATTCAGCTAACATAAATAAAAAGGAACTGGAGAAATATTGTCACCTTTTACAAAAATGCCTCTAATGCTTGTAGACTCCAGCAAGACTATGTAATCCTTGGAGAGATTAATAATAGTTACATTTCTTTTCAACATACTTTGAGGAATAGTTGCTCTCCTTTTATTAATAGTTAAATCTCATCCAAATTATAGCCAATTACATGGAACCAAAGATTTCAGACATTTAATTTCTAATCTTTTGTTGGTAATGTATAATTGATTGACTTTTGTGCCTTGTGCCAACAACAATAGGAACTGATCACAAAAACCTTTTTGCTCAGTACTGCACTGCATCAAGATTCCTTCTATATCTCTTATACGTCTGTTACTAGCTCTGCAAATTAAAGCACTATACAAAGCTGTCTTTAATATACCATTTAGGTGGATTTGATGAGGTGGATCTGAAGAGGCTGGGGAGGTTGCAGTTTTCGGCCCCATTGTGGAGTCTGTAGGCTCTGAAATTGTCCAAAAGACTTCTAGCTCCTGGGACGTGCCTAATGGTGTTATCACAGAGGTCCAGAGACTTCTTACACCCCTTCTTGTTATGGATCAGTACCAGCTTGCTGCCATGTCTAAATGGGATGACTAGGCAGTGATTGTAGGGACATCAAGGAGAGTGCGATGAGCCTCAGGAGAAGCATGTGCAGCATGGAACTTGCCAGGTGCCATCATATTTCTGGGAGATGGCCAGATAAAGCATTTTGTCTCTTGAATATATAAGATCCTGTTCAATGGTCACTGTGAAATGGGGCAAGTAAAACAACATTGATTGATTGATTGATTGATTGATTAAGTGCCATCAAGTCACTGGTGTCGACTCCTAGCGACCACATAGATCGATTCTCTCCAGGATTATCTGTCTTAAACTTGGCTTTTAAGGTGTCTCAGTGGTTCATTCATTGCTGTCGTGATTGAGTCCATCCACCTTGCTGCTGGTCGTCCTCTTCTTCTCTTTCCTTCAACTTTCCCCAGCATTATGGACTTCTAAAGGGAGCTGGGTTTTCGTATAATGTGTCTGAAGTATGATAGTTTGAGCCTGGTCATTTGTGCCTCAAGTGAAAATTCTGGATTGATCTGTTCTATGATCCATTTGTTTGTTTTTCTGGCTGTCCATGGTATCCTCAAAAGTCTTCTCCAGCACCAAAGTTCAAAAACGTCAATGCTTTTTCTATCTTGCTTCTTCAAAGTTCAGCTTTTGTATCCATAGAGTAGGAGGGTACAAAATTGTGGTTTAATAAACATTTTAATTTTCATTATAATTTTTAAGTAAAAGAAACAAAACAGTCTTGCTTCAGCTGTTGGCTATAGACTAGAGCTCCATCATATAGCCACCTTTTCCAAGTGGCCATTTTATTTTACCATACATGTCATCACAGGCCATTGTTAAAATGCAGTTGCCAGTGGTAACCATTTTTAAACAACTGCACCTATAGTAACCTGTGATTATGCATCATAGGTCAGATAATAAAACAAAATAGCCACCTGGAGGAGACAGCTGTGTACTGGAGCATTTGTCTGCAGCCAATGCTGTAGCCACCGCTAGGGCGGCCTGTGTCCCTCCCACTGTCAGCCCCTGTGCATGGTGTCTGTGCACATGACACATGCCACATGCAAGGGGGGCATGGCCCAATATTTGGAGGGTCTGCCCCAGCCCTCCTGATTGCATTTCCAGCCAGTGTTTGCTGGCTGGATGCAGTTTCCCTTTCTCTCCTTGCTGGAGGGAGAGAAAGGGAAATAAATGCAGCCAGCCAGCAAATGCTGGCTGGAAATGAGCTCAAGAGAGCTCACACGGGCTCACTGGAGCCCAAGCCATGCTCCCTTTGCACATGACATCATTCACAATGGGGGTGTGGCTCATGAGAACTGTGCGAGTTCACCTGAGCTACTGTCCAGCCAGTGTCCTGACCGGCTGAGTTTATTTCCCTTTCTCTCCTTCCAGCGAGGGAGAGAAAGGGAAATAAAGGCATCCAGCCAGCAAACGCTGGCTGGAAATGTGAGTGGGAGGGCTGGGGCAAGCCCTCTGGCTATTGGGCCACACCCTCTTTGCACATGACATCACATGCAAGGAGGGCACTGGCAGGGCTTTGAAGGAAGGAAGGAAGGAAGACAACTGACAATGAACTGGGGTTCCAAAATGGAACCTCCATTTGTTTCTATTTATTCCATTTGTTCCAGGGTGTATTCACTTCAAAATGAATGGCAATGATGATGTCTGAGCCCATTCATATATATTTCCATTCATTCCAAAAGCGAATTAACATGCCTAAGTAGCATCAAAACTAGTGTGGGCACAGCAAGCAAACTTTGCTATAAGAGGCCCGATGTTGTGAGAATCCAATCAGGGCCAAGCTTTAGCCATCTTCAAAACACACTAAAATATATATTTACGTATTTGGCCTACTGTTTCATTTCAAGCTATGCACCCCCCCCCCGTCCCCCCTACACAATAGCTTGGCTGCTGCAGAATTTAGGCAGCCTTCTGTTTTCAAATGGAAATGAGATGTAACCTGCCACTCAAATGAGCAGCTCAAAGGAAGAGAGGCCTGGCTCATTTCAGAAGATGGAATTCAACTGGAAGGAACATCTTTCTTGACTTATCAGCCATCCTGCCAGCCTATTAGAGTGTATGTGCTTATGCCAAATGCGCTGTGAACACTACTGCAAATTGGATCAACAATGACTGAAAAACATCCTTCTAAGCGGGTTGATTTACATGTATCTGCTGGATCAGAAGGAATGAAGAAATATGTTATTAAATGGTTTTCTCCAAAACCTGATTTCCACATCTGGAAATGTCACTTTCTATTAAATATTAATACATTTATTTAGATATAATAGTAATCTCTTTTTAAGATATTTTTTAAAAACCCTTTTTATCTTTTGGGGGAATATTTGAGTATGTGTTATATGGACTTGCATGTGTAATGATTTAGGAACTTGAATTAGCCCTTAGTCTTCTCAGACACAGGACTCAATCATTACCTGTGGTGGCAGGGTCAGAGATACAATTGCAGCTCACAAGAGCTGAAGCCTGGTGCACCACTGTGGGCCACCTTGGATGGAGAGAGCTTGGCAACTCTTATCAAGGCTCTGGTCACTCCCAAATTAGACTACTGCAATGTGTTGCACAAAGGACTGCCTTAAAAGTCTGTTCAGAACAGAGGAGTCCTTTCAAAATGCAAGGTGAGGTGGTTGTCTTTATCAGTAGATCACTGGGGTGCCAACAATCAGAAATATGCTTCTGCAATTGAAGCAACTCTTCAGGATGAGACTGATCCTTGCTAGGGATGTGCACGAAATGGATCTTGTGTTCAGCAAAACAGCCGAAATGTTCCATCAAAACAGTGGGCAGGCCAACTGTTTCAATGGAACAAACTGAAAATGTTTCTAGTGTTTGAACCATAGGGAACAATGGAGAATTCAAAATACCCCATTGTTTCCCATGGGTAGCTCCTAGGGACACCAAAGTGAGTTGGGCAGTAGAGCATGATGGGTGCTTCCCACCACCCAACCCACAAAAGAAATGGGCAAGCAGGTGATTTTTAATTTGTTTTAACCTTACCCCCTATCCTATGGTGTTTTTGTGGAAAGGTTAAAAATTGTTAAAAATCACCCACTTGCCCATTTTTTTTGTGGATTGGGTGGTAGGGTTATGCCCTACCACACACTTTGGTGTCACTAGGAGCTATCAGTGGGGGAGTGGTGGCAGGGTTTAAGGAGCTGTGACCACCATTGAAATAGGTAAGGTGCTCTCTCACTGCCCCTCTGTCCTACCTTAGAACACTTTTAAAGGCAGGATGCCTCTTTGCTTGTAAAGGGGAATCCTCACCAGATTCCCTTTACAAGCATAGCCATCGAACTGGATTGAACCGGTCTGTATTGTACCGGGCCTGGTCCGGTTTGAAATTGGACCGACTGCCTTTTTTTGAGGTCATTCTGGTTTGATTTCGAACCAGTAAAATTGGGCTGTTTGATTCAAACCGGTTCTGCACACCCCTAGCTGCCACAGCAGCACCCTTACTTAGCAGTGAGCATAAACTCAACTAGAGTAGCTTCAGCCACATTTGGATTGAGTACACCCTGCAATGCAGATTTCAGAGCAGATGCACGAGTTAGTCTCAAGGACAGAAATGGAGATCATCACAGCAATCACCAAGAAATATCACACACAGACACACACAACCACAAAGCTGTCACTATCCATTTCTCACAACAACACTATGTCACAAACAAACCAAAGCACAACTCAAGGAAGACAGGCACCCAAGTTCTGCCTTTGAGATCCAGCAAAACCAGATAATTATAGCAGCAATAGTACAGCATATAATACTCTGTGCTGAGAATAGGGGTGTGCATGCAACTGGTTTTGGTGGTTTGGTTCAAATTTGAACTGAATTTGAACTGAACTGCTAGTCCTCAAACCAGTTCGGTCAAACTGGTTGGTGGTCTGGTCCATTTGGTCGAAATGGTTTGAGAACCAATTTGACCTGGTTCGAGGAGCTTTGCTTGTAAAGCAGAATCCGGTGAGGATTCCCCTTTACAAGCAAAGGGAAATACTGCCTTTAAAAGGCTTCTAAGGGTAGCCAGGATGGTGGTGAGAGGGCACCTTACTGACAGCTCCTCAAAACCCTACCGGTGTTCTTCCCCAGCAATGTGGTTTGTGTGACAGCCTGCTTCTGGCCTCCACGCATCACCGGATTTCCTTTTAAAGGTAGAGCCCCTCAAACCAGGGGTCAAACCATATCGGACCGGCCCAATTCGCTTTGAACTTGGACCTGCCACCTATTTTTGAGGCCCGTGTGGTTCAAGTTTGAACGGGTCAAACTGAGAAAAGAAAACCACAACATCAAACCTCCCTCCCTCCTGTCCTGATGTATCCTCTTCTTCAGGAGAAGCATGGTATAAAGGTTCTCTTTCTGCCTCTCAGTCCCTTTGAATAAATTTTGAATTTGAAATTCCTTCCTTTTGTACACCTCCCCTCCTCCCTCCACTAGCCAATGGGGGAACAGTTGTCCATGACAACATTTGATTTATATGATAACAAGCCAACCAGGAAGCAAGGAGATTGCAAGTCAATCAGAAGCCAGGGCCAGAAATCCAATCAGCAAGGGATAGACAAGCATCCGAAATGCCACTCAGAATGTCGAAACATTTAGATTGAAATGGTGGTTGTTCTGCCCCGAGCTCAAAACAGGCCCTTTGTTTAAAGGGTGTTCTGTTTTCAGCTCAGAACACTTGAAACAGTCTGTTTCAAGTTGAAACATTTTGCCAGCGAAACGTTCTGCACATCCCTCATTTTGGAAGGGACACCTGTCCTCACACTCCTTGCAAAGTATGAAATAAGTACAGAGAGAGAAGAGGAGGCTGCAGGCAACCTTCCCTTCTCCCTGCTTTCAAAACTTGCAAGGGTTGGTTTTGAAAGTGGGTTGGCCCCCACCAGGGACACAGGACCAGGCAGCATATAGCACTTCACCTCAGGCACCACAATACCTACATTACCCCTAATTTGCAGTTAGTTTAGAGTCCAGCCACAAGGCTGTACTACCTGTGACTGGGTGTTGGGATCAGATCTTGCAAGTGTTGAAACAGCTCCACTGCCTCCTAGTCTGTTTCTGGACACAATTCAAAGGGCTGTGCTTATTTTCAAACATTGTTTGTTTGTTTATTCTTGCATTTATAAACCACCCCACCTGAAGGCTCTGGGCCTTGATACCTGAGGGACCACCTCCCCTGCATTGGTCTGCCTGAATATTGAGGTCATTGTCATTGGCTCTCACTCCAACTTCTGAGGTGAGCGGGCTCAGGTGATTGGCACCTGCATGCTGAGCTTTCTTGGCTGTGGCACCTCACCTATGGAATTCACTTCCCAAGGAGGCTTGCCGGCACCCACCTTGATGTCATGTTGGCACCATGTGAAGATTGTTTATTTTCTCTTTTACACCCCGCTGGCTGTTTTATCTGCTCTCTTTTTATTGTTGTCTAGATTTTATATTTTAATTGTTCTGTTGTTTTTAAAACTCTGTAAGGAATATACATTGATCATATCAAATCAAAGCACTAGAAATGGTGAGATGGATTGCTTCCTGCCCTCCCCATTTGCTCCATTTTCAGTTGGATTTCTTTCTAGGCAACTTTGCACAGAATTAGCAAGCCTCTTTACAAGCCCTGTAATAATAACAAATAGCTCTTCAGTATATGAACTGACACAAATTTGTGGCTGCAGTTGTTCTCCATTTATTCTGATTTTTAGCTTTGCCAGACATTCTGCTAAATGGCATCTAGCAAGCAATGAGGAATGGAATCAGCTTTCTCCATCTGCAAATGCCAGCCTCATCCATTTTGAATTGGTTCCCCTTCCTCATAAATAAAGCCAGGTAGGTTATGCAACGGTATTTGGCCATCTGTGGTCTTCATCCATTACCATCCCTAACCAGAAAGTAAAATCTATTCCAAGAATGATGGAAGAGCAATAGACTCTTTAAAGGGGGAATCGGATGGCTGTGGTCCAGACCCTGCTAATTAGCCTATACAATGCACATCATTTAAAAAACCCACCTAATTAAACAAAATGGCCAAAGGGGGCCTCCAATTCCCTAGCATTGCACTAGAGCTCAGCGTCTTTTGGTTTACCCTGAAATATATTAGTATGCATTGAGAAATACACTGGGGCTTAAACCATAATTAAAAATAATAATAACTTGGAAGGAAAGCATACACAGGGTTTTGAAAATAGAGAGAAGAAGGTGTTCAACGGACCCATAGGATGGTGCCTTTTACTGTGCCCTTTGCAAAACGTCTCTGCATTGTTTGGATGTTATTAGATTCCAAACAACCCTGGCAGCCCACCTGCTTCTCTTTAGAAAAAGGCCTCCTAAGGCTCCAGTCCAAGCTAAGTAATTACCTCCAGATATCGGAACGTGGGCTGTTGTCAGTTCTGTGGTTCTCTCCTTGATGGCTGGTGATTTGTACCTGTCAACAAAACGGCGTCAGCAGGTGCAGCTAGGCTGAGTGCCAGCATCAGATTGGAATTGTGACAACACCCATTTTTGTACCTGCTTGATTTGTAATTTCATCACAGTGCCGTGTTCAAAAGTGTTGAACATAATGCAATGAAGTAGGGAGGGCTGCTCAAGGAGTCTGCTGCCTCAAGTGTAGGGTACCGAACTGGATGACCTTCAGTCACCTTCCAGCCTTGCAGTTCTGTGAGTGAGCCTAATAACTGCACTGGACCATCCTGTTTTGTTTTGTTTTTAATTGTTTTGCAAAGTCCCTACAAAGCTTCCTGGCCCCAAATCTGCAAGGGCAAAAGGAGCCGTGTGGTGAATAGTTTTGCAGTCAGAGCGGTAGGGCAGCATGTTTTATTCCAAGTTTCAGCTGTTGGAGACCTGAAGGCAAAATCTAGCCTGCTGAAGAGTAGAAACTGCCACTGCCCCCAGTTTCCAAGTGAAAGGCAAGAGGTGTAGGGTTGCCAGATGGTGACTTTTACCTTGGATTCCCAACTATTTTGAACCCCCTTCAACTGTTTCTGTGTTGGAGGCAGTGTCTGGAGTCCGGGGACAACTGCTGCCAGAGCCACATGGCCAGCCAGCTGTTTCTCTTTTTTCAGCCATAGTGACTCATGGCAGTAGCTGCTGCTGCTTGGCCATGTTGGCCAGCAGCCAATCAGAGGCTCTCCCATGGAGAGCCCTGCTCCTTCCCTAGTGCCAGAAGCCTAGGATGCTAGCACAGTGAAATACACGTGCCACACACACTGAGAGCTACAGCCAGCCAGCGAGTGCCAGGCGGCAATCTGCAGCCTCCCCATGCTGCCACCAGAAATGCTCCCGCTTCCCTGTGGGCCATGGCGCCATGAGTCAGTTCGTTGACAATGAGGATGATGGTCAGAGGAAAGAAGCACCACCACCAAGGGAAGCTTCTGAGCCAGAAGGAGGAGGAGTGGTGCTTTGGCAGCCGGCTAGCCAACCAGCCTCAGTCACAGCCCGCAGAGTTGAGAGCTGGAGTCAAATGTGTGCATGCTCCCCTGCAAAAAAGATGTTAAAACATCAGCAGCTAATGGAGCAGATGCAGTATAGCCCCATCCTCAACTCAAGTTAAAGTTAGTGAACCACACTGGTCCCCCCCCCGCACTTTGGGTCATGTTATGCAATACAGGTGAAACTCGGAAAATTAGAATATCGTGCAAAAGTCCATTTATTTCAGTAATGCAAATTAAAAGGTGAAACTGCTATATGAGACAGACGCATTACATGCAAAGCGAGATAAGTCAAGCCTTAATTTGTTATAATTGTGATGATCATGGCGTACAGCTCATGAAAACCCCAAATCCACAATCTCAGAAAATTAGAATATTGCATGGAACCAAGAAGACAAGGATTGTAGAATAGAACAATATCGGACCTCTGAAAAGTATACAGTGTACTGTGCTTGACTGGCCAGCAAACTCGCCTGACCTGACCCCATAGAGAATCTATGGGGCATTGCCAAGAGAAGGATGAGAGACATGAGACCAAACAATGCAGAATTGCTGAGGGCCGCTAATGAAGCATCCTGGTCTTCCATAATACCTCATCAATGCCACAGGCTGATAGCATCCATGCCACGCCGCATTGAGGCAGTAATTGCTGCAAAAGGGGCCCAAACCAAGTACTGAATACATATGCATGCTTATACTTTTCAGAGGTCCGATATTGTTCTATTCTTCAATCCTTGTCTTCTTGGTTCCATGTAATATTCTAATTTTCTGGGATTGTGGATTTGGGGTTTTCATGAGCTGTACGCCATGATCATCACAATTATAACAAATTAAGGCTTGACTTATCTCACTTTGCATGTAATGCGTCTGTCTCATATATCAGTTTCACCTTTTAATTTGCATTACTGAAATTAATGGACTTTTTCACGATATTCTAATTTTCCGAGTTTCACCTGTACAGGTCTCTAAAGCATTCAATTGATGGGCTACTGCCTACTGACTCGTGTTTTCCTTGTCACAGCATCATTTTCTAATGAAGCAGTAAAGCCAGAGCTGTGATGTGGTGTGTAGAGAAAAATTATAATAAAATTTATGATTTTAAAAAATGAGCTGAAAAATTGAACTCTGAGCATTTTGTAAATGAAATCATGCCTTTTCCAAATAATTATCCTATTTTTAACAAAGTATGCATATATTACACCAGTTAGCATATACAAATTTTATGCAAATAGTTATGCAAAGTGAACATAAGAACATAAGAACAGCCCTGCTGGATCAGGCCCAAGGCCCATCTAGTCCAGCATCCTGTTTCGCACAGTGGCCCACCAGATGCCGCTGGAAGCCTCAGACAGGAGTTGAGGGCGTGCCCTCTCTCCTGCCATTACTCCCCTGCAACTGGTACTCAGAGGCACCCTGCCCCCGAGGCTGGAGGTGGCCCACAGCCCTCCTACTAGTAGCCATTGATAGACCTCTCCTCCATGAAGTCATCCAAACCCCTCTTAAAGCCATCCAGGTTGTCCGCTGTCACCACATCCTGTGGCAGAGAGTTCCACAAGTGGATCACGCGTTGTGTGAAAAAGTACTTCCGTTTGTTGGTCCTAGACCTCCTGGCAATCAATTTCATGGAGTGACCCCTGGTTCTAGTGTTGTGTGAGAGGGAAAAGAATCTCTCTCTCTCCACTTTCTCCACACCATGCATGATTTTATAGACCTCTATCATGTCTCCCCGCAGTTGTCTTTTTTCTAAACTAAAAAGCCCCAGGTGTTGTAGTCTTGCCTGGAGACAAGTGGAGACATTTTAGTGACAAACATCAACTATTCCAATATTTTTGGTGATGGATTTTGACTATTTTCACCATCAGTTGTATTCACTCTGCAGATGTCTACATAACAAGAGGATTCTCTTGCTAGCTGGGCAAGAAAGCGCCTTTCAAGTGATGGCTCTCGTACATTTAGCAGGATTAGAGCAACTGTCCCTACTCCACCCCAACACAGCATCCTTCCAGGAAAGTTTCAAAACTAGAAGCAAGATCTGTCTGGATCCATACAGCTTTGAAGTTTTATCATTATGATAAGCAGTAAATATTACTCTCTGACTTAAGGTCAATAGTATGCACCTTGTAGATCTCTTTAGCCTAAGAGAAAGGCCTTGCTAACTGGGCAAAGAGGCTCCTTTAGAAGTGGAGACTATTCACATGAGTGTGCAAAACCGGCTAAGGGAGCCCAGCCTGGTTTTGCATGCTTGTGTCAACCGCTGAGATCAGGCCCAAACCGGAGGTCCTCCAGATGTTGCTGAACTATAATTCTCAGGATCCCCAGCTACCATTTATTGTGTCTGGGGATGCTGGGAGTTGTAGATCAGCAACATCTGAAGGACCACAGGTTGCTGAATTTGCTATAACCACTGCTATAGATTGTAGCTGAAGACATTAAGAAAACATCTACTGGGACAGATTATGGGAGAAGCATGGTGCCTGGTGGTTCTTGTTCCTGGGAAGTTCTCAACAGGAATGGATTTGCTAACAGCTGCTAAATCCAGGGAGTGGATTCCACCATTCTCAGACTTCTCAATACTCCACGACTCCTCCTCTGATACAGAGGATTCCAGTTACAAGTCCTGGGCCATGACAAAAATAATACTGGCTGACCTTACAGGAAAGTTAAATGGATTACTGAGATCATGTCTGTAGAGCAGGTTGGACACATACAATCTGCTGTATGAATGCTAAGTGCCATTATTACCTTAAATAACAACTATTACCTATTATTAGATACCATTACCAAACAAATACCTAACATAATTACCCTTGTTACAAAAAAAAACCCCCATGATATTTCCACAAATGGTGCATGTTTCTCAGACTTTGCACATGATATCAGCTGCCTGAAAGGATAATATATCACCAGTCTCCTTACTGGCAGAGAGGCCTCTCAAATTATGTACCTGTACCCTGTACCTTTTATATATATTAAGCTTTTTAAAAAAATTACTGTTCACCCACCCTAATATACCTCAGTCTACTTATTTATTTTGAATGGATTCCCTCACCACTTCCAGATTGCTTGGGTCTATGGCAGCTGAGGTGGGGGATGAAAGCGGTCCTTGTTCCTTTTATTTGATTACCTCATTAATAGGTAAAAGGATGGATAGGCAGCCCTGCATGTGAGTGTGTATGTATACTCTTTCTCTCACTCACTCTCACAGCCAAGCAGGGTTGTAGGCTAAGCTGTATACCATAGCCAAGGCTTTGGAAGGGACTCCGTGCATGTCATGATTCTGCAGAGGCACCGAAAAGCCACAGGAAATGTGGTGTTGACCAGCTTCCTATGAATTTCATCTTTTAAGGGCACATTTCAAACCCTAACCATTGTTTAAAGGATGTGGACAATGAGCAGTAAAATCCCAAAAGCTAAAAGACTTGCTGAGAGATTGGCCACATATTTTCACTATGAAAAGCAGCCAGGCCCTGACTTTTCAGAGTCCTGAAGGCTCCCTCAAAACAATCAAGGAAAGCTCAAAGACCTTGGCTTGAAGTCATGCTGAGAAGGAAGGAGATGTCTTTGGCTGATGTTTTTTTTCCCCTTCTGTATTTTCTCTCAACTATTCTCTCATGCATAACAGAAGGGGAAAGCCTTCTTGCTACAGGCATCTCCTTCCATCCCAGTATGGCTTCAAGGCAAGGCCTTCCTGCTTTCCTCAGCTGTTGGGAGGAAGCCTTCAGAATTTGCATTTGGTGAGTGTAACGGGCTATAGGCGTGCCAGTGATCAGATGGCAGGGCGAGAGTGTGGGTCCTTGCCTTTCCCCATGTTTTGCTGAAGAATAATACAAACTATGCAAATCCACAGGTAGAGGGTGAAATATGCCTTGAGAAGAACAAGTGAAAGAGTGGGGAAGCAGAGCAGAGTCAAGAATGGGTCATTGGGGGTAAAAAGAAAGGTTTCATAGCCCCCACCCCACCCCACTTTATCACCATTTTTTAACCTATTAATGAAAATTTTCACCATCTGTTGCATTTCCCTTTCTTCAATCTTTCTAATTCCTTGTTCATCACCTCTCACCTCTTGAGGAGTCTTTCCTTCCCTCTCGACCATCTCCTTGCCTTTCCTCTTGTATATGCTCTATCAGTCTCGAACAGAAATAAACACTTTTCAAATCAAGAACCTGATTGCTAAGCCCCCAGGAAGCTGATTTCAAGGGCTTTCCATTTATATAACTAACAGCTTGGAATACTATCGATGGTTATCAGTTATACAAAGCTACTAGGGACACAGGCTGCTTGATAGCAGATCTGAAATAAACCAATTGCCTGAGTCCAGTTTCTAAGGAGTAGACAGACTACTACCTATGATCAATTGCTCAAGAAACCCTTTATCCTCCAATTACATCTCTCAAAGAGAGATGCTTATTTGCTTAGCAAAGTGAGGCTCTTGGTTTGACTTAACAGTTTAGCATTCTTTGTTTGCATTTTTCACATGGTATCAGAATGAAATGTGGTGTACCTGTTTATAACCTACACTAATTCTGTTTTGGGTTCAAATGCCAGCCCAAGGCTGACATCTGTTTTCAAAGTGGGGAGGAAAATGTAAAACATTGTAATCTACTTTGAAGTGTGATATCAAAATGAAAACTGGTATGCACATTCCGGATACAATTCTATGGCCTCATTCGCATGAATCATGAAACTGGAGGTTGCCAAACCAACAGTTAATTTTTCTGTGAATTGAATTGCAGACATTTGTCCAACTGCAGCTGGGCAACTTCAAGGCAGGGGAGCCCCTCCCTCTTCCTGGTCTGCCGAGTCCACATCCCAGAAGCTCCATAGTGCTCATGTCGCCAGACTGGGCAAGGAATGTCTGCAGGCCAACAGCTATTGGCCACAATCTCAGCAGGGGAAGGGCATTTAAATCCCTTTAAATGCCATGCAAAGCATCTGACAGTGATTGCATCTCCACCCTTGTAAGAGCCCCGCAATCTCTCACAAGCACAATATCTGGCAGTGGGGAGGATGCTGAGGGGCACTATTTTCCTGTTACTCTGGAAAGGGAAGGGAACATGATGACTTCCTAGGAGGGATATGTATATGAGGGAGGGCAAAGGATCCTGGGGTATGGCCCACTGTGACCAAGGATGGTCTTATGTGGGCTCACCCCACCAAAACAGTCCATGGAGACCAATCCACACTCCTGCCCCCATGGTGGCTTGCCACCTGAGGATTAGCGCTCTCTCTCTCTCTCTCTCTCTCTCTCTCTCTCTCTCTCTATATATATATATATATATATAATTGTTTTTCCAAAAATATTACAGAAATAAAGAAAGAACATAGAAAGAAAAAAGATTAAAGTAACTTCATAGTTATTGTACATTAACATCTCTTGAACATCTTATAATTACACACATCAATTGGGAATTCAACAACCCTCCATTGTCAACCCTCCAAAAGACCACCCTTATACCAAGTATTATCAAAAAAACCAGTAATAATGCTTTAATTAACCATCTGTTCTAATAGCTTTAAAAACACACACACACAAATCTTGGATGTGGGTATTGACCCTGTGCTAAATTATAAAAGGTTCCAAGCTTAAAGCAAATGTTTCATCTGAAGTTTCATCTGAAGTGTTCCATAAATAAGCAGTAATCTTATTTGGCCATAGAGGCATATTCCATAGCTTTGGTAGCCACTCATCTAAAGTCTGGATTATGTGTAGTCTCCAATTGGCAGCATATAGAATCCTAGCTGCAGCAATCATGTATAGAGACAATTCCGTATATTTAGTAGGAAAATAAAATTTAGTCATATTTAACAAAAAAAAAGTGCCCCTCTGGTGAATAAAGGAAATTTATGTTTAAAATTTCTTGCATCTTACGGTGAACTTTTTTCCAGAATTGTTGCACTTTACTACACGTCTGCTACATATGATAAAATGTCCCCACATGGCTGTTACACTTCCAGCATTCTCCAGAGTAATTACTATCCATCTTTGCAATCATCTTAGGAGTAATATTCCAGCGGATATACATTTTATACCAGTTTTCTCTTAAGGTGCTATCTGTTGTAAATTTAATATTCACTTTCCATTGATATTCCCATTGTTGCATGTCAATTGTCCTGTTTAAATTTTGCATCCACTTAATCATGATTAAACACTCTCATGAGAGGGCCAGTCTACTGGGGAGGACCTTAGGCTCAAAAACCTTTGATTTTCTGTCAGACTGCATGCTCATGAATTGAACCATCCCCCCACAAGGGCCCCCTGCTTGTGTGAAGCCCGTTCTCTCTGGTTAATGATATAACTTTTGCACAGTGACCCGCTCCTCTCCAGGGAAGCATTTGATGCACCTAAAGGAGATTTTGATGCTCCATGTATCTGGGTGTTGCTGGGTAGGCAGACTGGCGAAACATCGGGACCGGGGACATATCTTTACTCTCATTCAAATTCCCCGCGTTCAGACTGGCACTGAAGTGTATGCAGATCTGCTGCCAAAGGGAATCACAGGAGAGGGGAGCCCTGGTTTTCTGCAACTCCGGAAAAGCAGGGCTGTCGTTCCAGGCAACAATAAAGATGGACATGTTCAAATTGGTAACAGGCTGGCAGAGGGCCTGATTTGACTGCTTCTTCGCATCAGTCACCAAGACAGGGAGAGGTTTTGTGGGGTACCTGTCCCCGCGGCTTGCTTGGGCAGTCATCTGTCCAAGGCTGGGCGGCATCTGCGGTCTGGCACACATCCGTGTCTCCATGGCCTCTCATGAGAGCAGTAGTGGCTGGTGGGCATTGGAGCGGTGGGGGGGAGGGGAGAACCTGGTCACTGAGGCCAGAGCCTACCCCCTCCTTTACTCCATGCCAGTGGGCTTGGGTATTTATTTATTTTATTTATTTATTCAGTTAACATATTTATATACCGCTCAAAACCTGCATCTTTGGGCGGTGTACAGTAAAAAGAATACAAACAAGCTGACTTGGCGCAGAGCATCTGTGCCCCTAGTTCTCCCTAGGTGGCCATTTCTCTTCAGCCCGCCAGCTAGCCTGGTGGTGGCCGCTTCTCCTCCGCGGCCGGCCAGGCCACCCGTCCCCATTGCTAACTGGTCGCTCACTCGTAAACTCTCACAAGAGCTGTTACGCATGGGATTAGCGACGCGTACGTTTAGAAGAATTATATCTAGAGATTCTAAAGCCTAACTGAGCCTGCCTGTTTGGAAGAAAACAGAAAGGGGGGGTAGAAAAGCAGGGGCAAAAGGAGAAAACAGAAAGGTTTTGTGGAGTGCGGGGTGGGGAGAAGAAGGCAGAAGCACAACAGCCAGGACAAAAAACAAAGAGAAAGACAGAAAGCAGAAGAAAAAGGGCAAAAGGCAGACACAAAAGTCAGAAAGAGGAACTAAAGGGGGAAAGCAGGCCGGAACAGCTGCTACTCAAGTTGCTCTAGCCAATCTGATTCCTAAGGGGTTCCTCCTGGTACTGCCCCCAGGAAGGAGGGAAAATATGTATTAAAAATATACTCCCTGAAGCAATCAGGAAGTGCAATTTTTACCTATTATTTTAGTCCAGAGCTTCCACAGCCCCTGGGGACACCCAAATCCTGTTTAGTCTGTCCTGGGTGGTGTGGTCACCCAGTGGAGCATGATGATGCTTAACCTGCGGGAGGGGGGGCTCCAAAGGCCTTTAGGTCCGGGCTCCAAAATCATCTTGGTGCACCTTGCTAGCATGTCTGTTTTTGTTGGGGTGGGGGGACAGCCCTTACTGACCAGCCACCACTGCATGAGAGAGCAGTCCGTGGGAGAAAAGCTTTTGTCACACATTATTAGTGATTCTGCCTAATCCCCCTGTCTCCCCAGATGGTTCTTCTCATGAGTTGTGAAGGCGTATTGCCATCACCTTCCACGCTTATTAGAAAGTGGTCTGCTCAGGAGTAGCATCCGTCAACATCGTATGTATTGAATCACTCCATTCACTGGAGGGAATGCTGACCTTTCTCATGAGTAAGCCTAGGGAGCACACATGTTAATCCAACTACATCACTGTACAAAGATTAGACCAGAGCCATTCAATAATTCGTGGGTGGGGCTTTTAAACCCAACCCCGGGTATCACCACCCTGCCATATATTACCATCCCAGCGATCTAATGGGGTTGCCCTGTTTATATAGCCACCAGGACTTCATGTGCTTGTGAACATACATCTTTATCACTTCATTTTTGGAGAGCAAAGCAAGTAACTCACATAGTGCCTGTCTTGCCATCCTACCTCCTTTCTCTCCTGATTGCCGGGGGGTGGGGGGAGATCAGGAACAGAGTGGGAAGAGGGCATGCCCCTTGTGACTTTCTCATTTGACAGGCTTACAAGCTTGGGATGGGACGTGGCCATGTCGCTGTTACCAGGTAACTGATTTCTTAGATCAGAGAGAGGGACGGGGCAAGTTTTCAGAGAGGTGGCTAGTGAGAAGCACTGCAGGCATGGAACAGGCATGAACCCAGGAGGGTCTGGGCCACCCTGTCTATTATTACGATTCCAGAAACAGCACAAAACCATGGTTATGTCGGTGTCCACATTCAGTCGTAACACTTCCACCACAAAACCTAGGGTGGCAAAACTCATTCCAAACTGAAGGTTCAAACTGGAGTTTGGCAAGGGAAACCACAAGTCACTTTTGCCACAAAATTGCATTTTCACACAACCAGACATTCACAAATTCCAACCTCTGCCCCATTTAACTGCAGTTTCACATTACGTGCTAATGTGGCCTCCACGTTGAGTTTTAATCTCAGCTCAAATCCTGAATTATTTTCAAGGAGACCAGGAACAATGTAAAACAGAGCAAATAGAAAGCAAATTGGGATTTTCTGGTAGATATCTGAAAAATGGTAGTAGGTTGGCAATGGTTTCTAACTCCTTGCCTTAAACGCTAAAATTGGCTGGCAGAACTGCACAGCAATGCTTCATCCATGCCCCAAGTGGATGGGGGAGCAACTTTGCTACTGACTCTGCTGTCAGGTCATATGGCAACAGAGGCCCTGAGGAAGGGCTTGTTTACACACTCTGAGCCATAGGGCTCAGGTGGTTGTGAAGAGGTTCCGAATCCCTTAAGCATGTTTAGAGGATACGGCAAGGAAGTGACTGGATGAGGGGATGTACTGGTCATAAGCATGGGGCTGATGCAGCCTTGCCCTATAAGGATGGGCAGTGGTGGCAAGAAGATCTTGGCCACTGTAGAACACAAGTGCCCACACCAGCATGGGGTAGATGAACTAGTTTAGTTGAAAATCCTTCAGTTTGCTTAATAATGTTCTGGCCTTTAATTTATCAACACTCATCTTGCTTCTTTATTGCTGAATCCAAGGGGAAAGTCCTGGTCAAAGGCAACCCATTAATACTCATATTTTATGGATGAGAAACACAGGCAGAGAGAGAAGCAATTAGCACAAAGCAGTTGTGGCAGAGAATATTTTGCTATTTTAATTCACTATATGAAGGGACACCATGTGCACACTGCTGTTTACTCGTCAGTGCTGACAAATATCCTTCTAAGTCAGTGATTCTCTCACACCCATATGGAAGGCTCTGTGGGGGGACCCTCCATAGATTCGATCTGCCATGGAATCCCTGGCATCTGAGAACACTTGCACTTTGCAAAGAATGCTGGCGCATGTCTTAGGATCAAACTAAATGATACATTGAACAATTATTCATTGCTTCTTCATTATTCTTAAAAATTAATCATTGCTATTCTTTATTAGGAATAATAGCCATGCAGGGGAATTGACCAGGATTGGGATCATAGCACATAGCTGACCTTCAACCTCCCCCCGCCCCCCGCATTTCAACTTCCCTACTTATTTGCTCCTGAAGGCATCCTGAAATTACATATTTATGAGCAAATGCCAGCTTCAGGGGGGATTTTCTATGGGGGAAAGAATGGGGAAAAGGGCAGACTTCCACCTCACATACAGGCAGTTCCTCCATGAGATGAACTAAGGCGAAAGGCGGCTAAGAACTAAGGCCGAAAGGCCCCCAGGTGCACCTTTGAGGGGCCTTTCGGGGGGCAGCAGAATGTGTCCCCACCACCCCTGCCTCTTGCCCCAGTTGTTGATGATGGCTTTGCACTAGAGCCAATGTGACCCATCACTATATAGGAACCTAGGAAGCTGCCCTATACTGAGTCAGACCATTGGTCCATCTAGCTCAGGATCATCTATACAGACTGGCAGTGGCTTCTCCAAGGCTGGAGTCTCTCTCAGCTCTATCTTGGAGATGCCAGGGAGGGAACTTGGAACCTGCAAGCATGCAGGTGCTCTTCCCAGAGCGGCCCCACCCCACTAAGGGGAAATACCTTACAGTGTTCACATGTAGCAGAACTTGTTGATCCTCACTGAAGCAAGGATCAAAGACTGCTGGTGCTGCCACCAGCATTTGCAGTATGGAGAGCTTTCTGCAGAGTCCATTCCTGCTGCCCATGTGCCTGTGAGCAGCCTGTGAAGAAATACTTTGAAGTTGTCCATGGTGCTTGCAGGCCCTGTCTCTTGCCCATCAGAATAATTGGCAGTTTGTTAGTTTAGCACAATATAATAAATGGCACTTGTGGGTACAGCTGTCGACTGAATATGATCTACATTCCTGGCACCCTCTTTTCCTGAGGAAAGATAAGGCCCCTCTAATACTTTGTGTGGGATTAATCAGCTGGTGAAGGAGCTTTGAACCTCAAAGCTCAAACTTCAGCACATTGCCACTTGGAAGTCAAGTGGTACATTTTCTTGGCTGGAACATTGAGCTGTCAACAGAGAGAGGGTGATGTGAGTCTCATGAAAAGTGGCATAGTGATGGCATAGGGTTGGGGTTTTTTCCTTCTACAAATGAGTTTCTCAAGGATGCATGTCTGCAAGAAAGCCAGTTTAGCTTCTGAGCACATTCCTCAATTGCCTTTCAAGTTGATGTTAATCTTTAACCGTCTCCCATGTGTTATCTTCAGTGCTAGGCAGAAGTCAGTTTGTAAGAAGTCCACAACATGTCTGTAGTAATAGACGTGTGTGTGTGTGTGTGTGTGTGTGTGTGTGTGTGTGTGTGTGTGTGTGTGTGTGTGTGCCATTCCAAAAATTACATCACACTGCAATGGAACTAAGAAACAGAATCCAGATAGGAACAATTGAGTCTCAATTACTAGGATCATCAGAAGAGGGGAAGCAGATTCCCATTCACACCTATGGGGAACAAGTAAAGTACTGAACCTGGGGTCAGTGGCTGATATCGGGACTAAATTACGCCTGAGCATTCCTATTGAAATTAAGTAGTCCTTCAGAGCAACTCCTGAGTAGTGTGGTTGAGTAATATAGTCTGGATGTCAGCCAGTGTTTTGGACAGTGTAAAAACTGCCCTCCAGTGCTGTTGCCAGATGGCTCAGCCACCACTAACAGGAACACCACAGGAGCTGCCAAGCATCTTTTGTAGAACATATTGAACCCTCCCCCAGCCTGGATCCTTGAAAATACAAACTCTCTTTATACATGCACTTCTGAGGTGTGAATTCTCATTCTATCATAGCAAATGAGCTATTTTTCAATTAAACAACTCTCATGACCCCACATTCACTTTTTCACACTTTCCTTTACTATGAATAATATGAGGAAGTAATCAATTTAGCACACTTCACCTTATGAAGACAAACCTCATACAAATAAATTCACCATAATTCACCCCTCTGCCCAATCACTCTTAAATTGGGGATGGGTGGTAGCCTCCAGCCATTAGGCACTATCTAGCAGCCCACCCCACTCCTTTGGGGCAGATCCACTTTCTGCCCCCAATCTGCCCCAAAGACACCCAAACTTCAAAAATTCTCAAAAAATCAGCCCTCTGCCCAATCCCCCTGAAATTGGTGTGGTAGCCTCCACCCATTAGGCACTACCACCCCACCCCACTCTTTTGGGGCAGATCCACTTTCTGCCCCCAAACTGCCCCAAAGTCACCAAAACTTCAAAAATTCTCAAAAAATCACCCCTTTGCCCAAACCCCCTGAAATTGGGGTGGTAGCCTGCACCCATTAGGCACTACCAACCCACACCACTATTCTGCCCCAGGCCCCACTTTCTGCCCCAATATGCCCCAATCTGCCCCAAAGACATGAAATTTTCAGAAATTTACCAAAAATCAGCCCTTTGCCCAATCCCCCTGAAATTGGGGTGGTAGCCTGCACCAATTAGGCACTACCACCCCACCCCACTCCTTTTGCCCAGATCCCATGATATGCCCCCGAACTGCCCCAAAGTCACTAAAACTTTAAAAATTCACAAAAAATCAGGACTTTGCCCAATCCCCCTGAAATTGGGGTGGTAGACTCTACCCATTGGGCACTACCACCCACCCCAAAATTTTGCCCCTGGGCCCCTTTTTACCCCCCCGAATCGATTCAGATTCGGATTCGGATTAAATCCGAATCCGAACCGAATCAAGGGTGATTCGGGTGACCCAGATTCGGGCACAAAACAGAACGGGGGTGATTCGGCTCGAGTCCGAGCCGAATCACCCGAAAATCCGAATTGCACACCCCTAGTAGCTTGTATTTTTTGTAGATGTTCCAGTGTATCATCCTTGCTACCTTGTCATGCCTTTGTTTGTAGTCAGTCTGTGCGATCTTTTTACAACAGCTGATTAGGTGGTCCACGGTTTCATCTGCTTCTTTACAAAGGCGGCACTTGCTGTTTGTTGTGGATTTTTCGACTTTTGCTCTTATTGCATTTGTTCTTAGTGCCTGTTCTTGTGCAGCCAGTATTAAACCCTCTGTTTCTTTCTTCAAGTTGCCATTCTTAAGCCATTGCCAGGTCTTGGTGATGTCTGATTTTCCACTTATATTGTGCAAATATTGACCATGCAGTGGCTTATTTTTCCATTTTTCCATTTTTCTGCTCGGTTCTTGACTTGTTCTTTCTTGTAGGCCTGCTTTGTTTCATTGGTGTTGAATAGTTTCTTGTTCTTGACCATTTGAAGTGCATCTTCTTCACTGTCCTTGATATATTCTTCAAGGCCTCTTTTCTCCTCCTCTACTGTTTGATGGACTTGCAGCATTCCTCTTCCACCTGAGCTGCGAGGGAGGTATAGCCTATCGACATCACTGCGGGGGTGCAGAGCATGATTGATGGTCATTATTTTCCTGGTCTTACGATCCAGCGTCTCTAGCTCTGCCTGGGTCCATTCTATTATTCCTGCAGTGTATCTGATAACAGGTATAGCCCAGGTGTTTATGGCTTGTATGGTGTTCCCGCCATTGAGTTTGGACTTGAGGATTTTTCTAACTCTCCTGATGTATTTACTTCCAATTTTTCTTTTAACTTCAGTGTGTGCGATGTTATCAGCCTGGAGAATGCCCAAGTATTTGTAAGGTTCTTTCTCTTCCAGGTTCTTGATCTTGCTTCAATTGGGCAGTTCTATTCCTTCTGTTTTTCTTATTTTCCCTCTGTTCATTATTAATGCAGCACACTTGTCTAGTCCAAACTCCATTGCTATATCGCTACTGAATATACGGACAGTGTTTAGCAGTGATTTGATTTCTGACTGGGACTTTCCATACAACTTCAGATCGTCCATGTACAGCAGATGGTTGATTTTACTTGATGTTTTAGATGTTTGGTATCCGAGGCCTGTTTTGTTTAGTATTTGTGAAAGTGGGGTTGTTGTTGTTGTTGTTGTTATTATTATTATTATTATTATTATTATTATTATTATTATTATTTATTAATGTTTGAGGCTGCATGCTTGAATAATCACCCATGAAGCAAACATCCTGAATAAAGAAAACTAGCATGTTAGGGAGTAGGGGGTCAGCATACCCTATCCCTGATAGGAATACCTATCTCTGACAGGTAATATGAATACCTACCCATGATAGATATTTTCTGTCTACAGAGAAGAATTCTTCCATGGGAAGCATTCAGATCTGAGACCTCTCCTCATGAAGTGGTATCGTTCAGAAAAGATTTCCACTTGACTGCCAATTTGTTTCTGAACGAAATACGAAGTACTGGTTATTACCTATAAAGCCCTCAACGGCTTACGTCCAGGGTACTTAAGAGAGGGCCTTCTCTGTTGTGAACTCTGTCACCTATTATGATCATCTGGAAAGGTCTGATTATGGTTGCCGCCAACTCTTGGAGGCAACGTGGGACCGGGCCTTCTCTATGGTTGCCCCAGGGCTTTGGAACACTCTCCCTGCTGAAATAACAGCATCTCCTTCTCTGTTTGTTTTTAGGAGGACCCTGAAGATGTACCTATTTTCCCAGGCTTTTAACTGAAACCAAATATTTAAATTTAAATCTGTTTTTATGTATTATGATTTTTATCTTTTTATGAATATTAAATGATTTATATTTTATATTATGTTTTAATTCTGTACACCACCTAGAGATTTCTATATTAGGTGGTATATACATTAGATAGATAGATAGATAGATAGACTGGTCCTCAGACCCACTGCATAATGTTCATACTCAGCTTGCTGAAGACTTCCATTCTAAAGCTGCTTACACAAGATACAGATACATAGTTATAAGGCTGCCATGTTAAAGGTGTTCTCCATCTTGTCTTAAAGGTGTTAACCAGGGAAGTAGGGACAATGTAGCAAGGTGGGGGGGGGACAGCTGGCCTTTGGCTGCCAGGTTCGGGGGGAGGCAACCAAGACACCTCCTCGCCCTTGGCCAGGGCACCCCAATCCTCTCTCTCACCCAACTGGTGAATGAAGAACTCACCAGTTGGGAGCATGAGGTGCACACCTCTCTGCCCTAGCCAGTGTTTCATTGAAACGCTGGCTGGGCTTGGGCACAGGGGAGCCCAGCCAGTCAGCATTTCAATGAAACACTGATTAGGGAGGATGGGAGAGGGTCTGAATAGGCCTTCTACCACTGTGTCTGACATCAAATGCAAGGGGGCGTGGCCAGTATTGGGGACGGGGCCAGTCAGCCCCTGCAGTTTCCCCGGTAGGTGGTTCATTGATTCACTGACTGGGTGCTCCTTCCCCTGACTCCATGCAGAGACAGGGAAAGGAACTCCCAGACAGCAATTCAAGAAACTGCTGACTGGGTAAACTCTGCAGTTGGTGACTGGCCCTGTCCCTGGTATTGGCCACACCTGTTGCATCGGATGTCAGATGCAGGGGGTGTGGCTTGGGGTGATGCACGCTTTGCATGCACAATTAAAAATAAAAAATGGCAGAGGAGCCACTGGCAGGACCTTGTCCTCTGACCACAGGCAAGCTCCCTACACTCCTGGTGTTACCTGTTGCACTTCAACACTGAAGAACTGAAGGCATGCTTTTTTCTAACTTCAGCCACAACTTCCCCAGAAAGGGTGCTCTGTACATTTTTTTAATTTGAAGTACTATTTACATAGCAGCTTTATCAGGCAAAGTAAGTGGCTCTGTTTGCTGTAGCTGCCAACATGCAATGTGATTTTATTCAGTAGAATGAGATTTGCTGTCAAGGGGACAGCGTATACAGTTGTTTTGATGCAATTTAACTTAATTCAATGCAAGCCTGGGGATTTCTGCACATTTTTATTGGTATTGTTTCTGGCATTAATGCTATAACAATTAATCTCCCCTGCTTACTATGCAAAGGGCTTTATAGCCCTTATTACATTTCATTGCAAAATGTCCTTTGGTGCATTCGATGGAAGGTGAGGCACAAACCTAGCAACCCCTGTTTCAAATCCTCTGTTTTGTCCCAAACCTAGGTGACCATGGATAAGTTTTGATGGCCTTACACATGATTATTTTGGGCTGTTTTGGAGGGTAGGCAAGTGTTTACCTCGTGAGGGACGGACTAGAAGTGCTCTTAGGATTAGCAAACCAACTGAGCAGACAAGGAGGGTCTGACGCTGTTTGTGTCTGGACTTATTTTAATTAATTAATTAATTAGTTTTAATTTATTGTTACATTTCTATACCACTTTTCATTAAAACAAGCTCAAAGCAATTCACACAGAAGTTAAAACAAAACTATAAAAATTACACAATTAAAATATTAAGATAAATATTAAATATTAAGAAATACAGATCTGATTAATTAAAAAAAAACAAGCACAATATAACCATAAAAAATACAAAGCAGCAGCAATAGAAACAATCATATAAAAGCCTGGGTAAAAAAGCCTTAAGTGGTACAGCAGGGAAAATGCTTGACTAACAAGCAGAAGGTTGCCGGTTCGAATCCTCACTGGTACTATATCAGGCAGCATCAATACAGGAAGATGCTGAAAGGCATCATCTCATACTGCATGGGAGGAGGCAATGGTAAACACCTCCTGTATTCTATCAAAGAAAACCACAGGGCTCTGTGGGCGCCAGGAGTCAAAATCGACTTGAAGGCACACCTTTAAAAAAGCCAAGAGTTTACATGCTTTCTAACAACTGTGGTGGAGACTAAGGAGTGGATTGCCACCAGGAGAGCATTCCAGAATCTGGGGGCAACAACTGAGAAGGCCCTGTCCTGCGTGCATGACAGCAGAGCCTCCCTCGTTGTCGGCACCTGGAGCAGAACACACACACCCCCATGACCTCATCAAGTGGGCAGCAACCCTTGGGAGCAAGCCGTCCCTCAGGGATCCTGGGCCAAAACTGTTTAGGGCTTTAAAGGTCAAAACCAGCACCTTGGACCTAGAAACAGATTGGCAGCTAATGTAGCTCTTTCAAAATGGGGGTAATATAGACCCAGCAGGCAGCTTGGATAATATCCTAGCTGCCACATTTTGCACTATCTGCATTTTCTGAATATTCTTGAAGGGCAACCCCACATAGAGTTTGTTACAGTAATCCAGTCATGATGTGATTAAGGTGTGGGTAACAGTGGCCAGATCTGCCTTCTCAAGAAAGGGACGTAGCGGGTGCACTAGCTGAAGCTGTGCAAAGGCACCCCTGGCCACTACCTACGCCTGAGCTTCTGAAAGCAGAGCTGGGTCCTGCAGTACCCCGAAGTTGTGTACTTGCTCTTTCAAAGGGAGTGCAACGCCATCGAGAACCGGTAGAATCTCCTCATCCCAATTGGCTCTCCTACTGACCAACAGTACCTCCATCTTGCCTGGATTCAATATCACTTTGTTAGCCCACATCCAACCCCACTGTCTTGAGCCCCTCCCTAGGTGACAAGGAGGGATAGAGCTGAATGTCATCTGCATATTGCTGACAACTCAGTCCAAATCCCCAGATGACCTCTCCCAGTGGTTTCATGTAGATGTTAAACAGCCGGGGGGGGGGGACCAAACCCTGTAGGACCTCACAGGCCAATGGTCACAAAGCCGAGCAGTAGTCTCCCAGCACCACCTTCTGGACCCTCCCCCCAAGAAAGGACTGGAGCCATTCCAAAGCAGTACCTCCAATTAACCCTGACCCAGAAGCAAATTGTCAGCCAGTGCAGCTCTTTCAAAATGGGTGTGATGTGATCCCAGCAGGTAACAACAGATAAAATCCTAGCTGCTGCATTTTGCACAAGCTTCAGTTTCCACATATTCTTCCAGGACAGCCCCACGTAGAGTGCGTTACAGTAATCCAGCTGTGACGTGATGAAGGCATGGGTAATTATGGCCAGATCTGCCTTCTCAACAAAGCTGGAGCACTAGCCGAAGCCATGCAAAGTCACCCCTGGCCGCATCTACCTGAGCTTCCTAAAGCAGTGCTGGGTCCAGCAGTACCCCCAAGCAGAGTACTTTCTCTTTCAAGGGGAGTGAACCTGCTGAATTTCCTCATCCTGTTTGGCTCTCCTACTGACAAACATTACCTCTGTCTTGTCCAGATTTGATCTCAGTTTATTAGCCCACATCCAACCCATCACGGCCTCCAGCCCCTGATTCAGGACATCCACTGCCTCCCTAGGATCAGGTGACAAGGAGAGATAGAGCTGAGTGTCATCTGCATGTTGCTGACAACTCAATCCAAGTCCCTGGATGACCTCTCCCAGTGGTTTCATGTAGATGTAAAACAGCATGGGGAACAAAACCGAACCCTGCAGGACCCCATAGGCCAATGGTTGCAAAGCTGAGCTGTAGTCCCCCAGCACCACCTTCTGGACCCTCCCCACAAGAAAGGACCAGAGCCACTCCAACGCAGTACCTCCAATTCCCATACTCAATAGGTGGTCCAGAAGGATACCATGGGGAGGTCCAGCAGAACCAACAGGGATGTACTCCCTCTGTCTAGCTCCAGGCATAGGTCATCCACTAGAATGACCAAGGCAGTTTCAGTCCCATATCTAGGGCAGAAGCCAGATTGAAAAGGGTCTAGATAATCCATATAACCCAAGACTGTCTGCAGCTGGGATGCCATCACATGCTCTATCACCTTGCCCCAAAAGGGAAGCTTAGAGACTTGGGAAGAGCAAGTCCTGTCCTATCATGGAAGATCCTCCAGGCATGCTCCGACTTTCCCTTCATGCTTTGCACCACTAGTAAACTGGTAAACTCGCATGTTATCAGCAGCTTCCCCATGATTGTGCAAGAAGGGTCACGTGACACTGGCATGCCTAGGATTCTCAGATTTATCCTTGGACTATTCTGTCATGTCACAGGATGCCACAGCATCCCCTGTAACATGCTGATAAGTTTAGCCCCAGGAGACAGCCCTTTACCCTTTAAGTGCACTCCTGAGGGCAAAAGAGATTGCGAACTCCACTCTGAACTTCAAGCTGCCTCTGTTCAAGAGCCAGGGGTAGCTGCTGGGAGTATGGGCAGCACTATCACTGGAGAGGCAACCCATCAGTCCACTCAAAGTCCACACATACAGCATGCCTGGGTGGGAGTCGGCAAATGCAAGCCCCCCAGCACCCCCCTGGAATGTTCCTCTTTGTGCACCATTGAAATAGGGCCACTGTAATGGGAACGTGTTGACAGTGGACCACAACCCCAAGAAGCCCTGTTGGAAACCGCCCTCCCACTATCACCCACCATGGCCTCAAAGGGGAACTGGCAGGGGGCCATCCCCAGCAGCCTCTTGCATCCATGCTGGCTCTGCTCATAGGTGACTGCCTTTCAAATTAATTCGTCATCCACTGTGGCTAGCACAATGAATTACCCCCACCCACCCCTGACTTTTCCATACCCACACAATATGCCATTTTTAAGGAGGTGCACAGTACACTCCAACCAAAGGAACCTCCCCCCCTTACCTTGCCCTCCGCCCCCTTACCTTGCCCAAACAAAAGAACCTCCCCCCTTACCCAACCAGAAGACTTTCCCCTTCTCCTCCCTTGCCCACCATCCAGCCCAATTCATCTGCAGCCCCTGGGGATATTCAGAAAAGTGACAGTCACAGATGCAGAAGCACAGGAGGCTACAAGGTGGCATGGCCATCCATCCAGGTGCCCAGTCCATCAATGATCCCCATTTGCAACATCTCCAATGTGTGCCAGGTGCCCACCCAGTTATTTGATCACCAGCTGAGTACTTAAACCTTGATCTCCTGCATCCAAGTTCAGTCCATAAACATTCTAGCTATGGCTTTGAAGACACTGGGAAAGGTCAAAGTGTTGCTTAGCCCCAATGCCCTGCATGCTGTATATATGTGGATATGCATGCCTATAGCATCTACTGTAGCGCTGGCCCCAGGGGCATTTGGGAACTTCAGTGTTCCATAGAGGTCTCCCAGTTACAGGATTTGGGAGGTTGCTGGTGGCACCTTTGTATGATTACACCTTTCACACCTGTTACACATGTGCATGATGATCCCTCACAACATATATCAAGCTACATATCAGAAGAAGAATAATCTGTCTTTCTTCCTGGCAAAGGTTTTTTTTGTGTGTGTGTTTTTAAATATGTTCAGGCTCCTTTTTTCATGGAGAAATATTCAAACATGCAAAATTCTTTCCATGTGTAGCCTATACTAGGGCTGAGCCTAAATGGTCCCCTGAATGGGAGTTGCCCTTTCATTCACAGCCTGCAAAACTGGGATGACATTTCTGAAACTTAGGGGATACAAATTGAGGCAAAGGGGGCGGGGGTTGCCAGCAGTTTCACAATCTGCCCTACTGATAGCTGTTTTTAAAAGAAAAAAGGGCATTCTAGTCCTCTTATTCTCCAGGCAGGAAGATGCTACTTCCTGCTACTTATTAATTCTGCTACTTATTAATTCTGCCCTCACTCTGATGGTGTCCATCTTGAAGCCAAATTAGAATGAGGGTGGCATTAGGAAGCAATGCTTCCTGTCTGGACAGGAAAAACAGAGGGATTTTCTCAAACAGAGTTTCATAACTTCAGCTCTCCATTTGTTGTTGGACTTCAGCTTCCATCATCCTTAACTATTGGCCATTGTTGTAGTGATTTCAAACAGCAGGGAGCAATGAAGTCTTGCCAAGTTCTTTCAGGGTGAGTTTTTGCAAGTCACTTTCAGGGTGAGTTTTTGCAAGTCAAAGGGTTGCAGGGTTGGTCTCACCTAAGTTCTGGTGAGGTCCCAGGGAAGAAAGCCAAGGCACATGGCTTTGGGAGCTTAGAATTAGGAAAAGTATTTTAGTAAGATTTGAGTTAGAAGTTGTGTGTGTGTGTGTGTGTGTGTGTGTGTGTGTGTTTCTTTGCTGTTGGAGCTAGGACCCTGGCAGCATCAGCTTTCAGCTGCGGTGTCTCATAGTGACCACTGGAGGGGGTTTAGGGTCATGGATAAAAGTGCTGGACTCCTCTCCTCTTTGTTCTTCCAGTATTAGTTTCCATTTTGTCTCTCCAGGGATGGCTATTTGTTTTGGTTTCTCTCTTCAGCCATGAGCTACAGCTGAAATGAAGCTGCAGGCTTTTTCACATTTATTTGTAACTTCACATTTATTCATAACCTTTTCTTAAAACAAATCCTTGTAGTTCTTCAATACTAAAGAGCTTTCTCAAGACCTCTTACTTTGCTGCTTTCTCATCAATCTGGTTTTTCTTTGCTATTTGGGGACTGAACTGCCATTCTTCCCCTACAAAAGGTTATGGGCCCAGAAGCCAGTAAATAAAATAGAAAAGCCTAGAGAGTTAAATAGAAAGCAAAGCAAAGTGAAAAGCTTTGAAAATTGAGACAATACAAAGATTCCAGATGAATGAAAAGTTTCAAGGTCCTGAGTACGAACTCTGGTCTTTCAAGATGGAAATGCTCCTTAAGAGTTATTGACTCACACCTAGCATCCTTCAGATGCAGGAAAGGAGCAGAAAGAATGGGACAGAGCAGATGCAAAGGCACCAGGAATGATTTGCTTGGCAGTGAGTGACCCAATCTTAGTGAATCTAAAAGACAAAGAAAATGCAAATAATATGTGGGAAACTCAGAAGGGATTATATAAAAAGAAGTATGTGGTTTCCAAAGTGCATCTAGTAAGAAAACTGAGCAATAAAAGACTTAGAGAAGGAGAAAGTCTGTCCAAGCACACTCTAATGCAATGTTAGAAATATCTAGGCAAATGCAAGCTCAAGAAGTAATCATGCCAAATGCTGGGTTCCATTTTGTCTCCAATGTTGTTTAATATCTACATGAAACCGCTGGGAGAGATCATCAGGAGATTTAGTGCAGGGTGCTACCAGTATGCTGATGACACCCAAATCTATTTCTCCATGTCAGCATCATCAGGAGAGGGCATAACCTCCCTAAATGCCTGCCTGGAGTCGGTGATGGGCTGGATGAGGGATAACAAACTGAGACTGAATCCGGCTAAGATGGAGGTACTCGTTGTCCAGGGTCGGAACTCGAGAGATGATTTTGATCTGCCTGTTCTGGATGGGATCACACTTCCCCAGAAGGAACAGGTACGCAGTCTAGGGGTGCTTCTGGATAACTCCTGTATTGAAGGAGCTACACTGGCTGCCGATATGTTTCTGGGCAAAATGCAAGGTGCTGGTTATAACCTATAAAGCCCTAAACAGTTTGGGCCCTGGGTATTTAAGGGAACACCTTCTTCTGCATGAACCCCACCGCCCACTGAGATCTGCTGGAGAGGCCCGTCTGCAGCTGCCACCTGCTTGTCTGGTGGCCACTCAGGGACGAGCCTTCTCTGCTGCTGCTCCGAGGCTTTGGAATGCGCTCCCTAGTGAAATAAGAGCCCCCCCATCTCTGACAGCTTTTTAAAAGTCTTTTAAAACACATTTCTTCACCCAGGCTTTTAATTAATGTGGTTTTAATGGTTTTAGTGCTGTTTTTAAAATATTATTTTAAAATTTTTAAACTGTTGTAATGTGTGTGTTCCCCCACCCCCCCATTTTTGTCTTAACGAATGTTTTACTTTGTTTATAGTCTGTTGTAAACCGCCCAGAGACGTAAGTTTTGGGCGGTATAAAAATGTTTAAATAAATAAATAAAAATAATTGTGTATTTAAAAAGAGACACCTTAAATTAATTTTGAGCTTTTTTGCCTCCCATCTACTTTGCTTGATACATAGATTATCTTTTAGACTAGAAAACTGCTATCATGATGCTGAAGGGAGCGTCTACCTAGTAAAACAACAACAAAACTATATGTGCAAAAAAAAAAGAAAGAAAAGAAATCCACAGGACTGTCAATGGCAGCAGGCCTGAGCGACCTACTCTTGTGGTGGTAGGCAAATTTTGTTCCCATTACAAAGTTGTCCTGATGTCCAGTGATTTGCTTTTCCAAAGCAGAATGAAATGAATAACAACCCAATTACTTTAAGCACAGAACTCAGTGGGAGCCCTTTAGAGCTGAGTTTGGCTCTGTCTTCATAGTCCCTTCCTGGCGTCTGGTCACTAGGGATGTGCAAAAAATTTCGGGCACAGAACGATCTGTGCCCAAAACGAACAATTTCGGGTGATTCGGGGCCGAACCGAATCACCCCCGATGTCCCCCGATATTTTTCAGGCACGAGCCGAATCACCCGAATTTCGGACCTGAAAAATTCAGGTGATTCGGTTCACGGTTGATTTTTGGCCATTTTTTGAAGTTTTAGTTACTTTGGGGCAGTTCGGGGGCATAGCATGGGATCTGGGCAAAAGTAGTGGGGTGGGGTGGTAGTGCCTAATGGGTGCAGGCTACCACCCCAATTTCAGGGGGATTGGGCAAAGGGCTGATATTTGGTAAATTTCTGAAAATTTCATGTCTTTGGGGCAGATTGGGGCATATTGGGGCAGAAAGTGGGGCCTGAGGCAGAATAGTGGGGTGGGGTGGTAGTGCCTAATGGGTGGAGGCTACCACCCCAATTTCAGGGGGTTTGGACAAAGGGCTGATTTTTTGAGAATTTTTGAAGTTTTAGTGACTTTGGGGCAGTTTGGGGGCAGAAAGTGGATCTGCCCCAAAAGAGTGGGGTGGGGTGGTAGTGCCTAATGGGTGGAGGCTACCACCCCAATTTCAGGGGGATTGGGCAGAGGGCTGATTTTTTGAGAATTTTTGAAGTTTGGGTGTCTTTGGGGCAGATTGGGGGCAGAAAGTGGATCTACAGTCTACAAAAATTTCAGAAATTTACCAAAAATCAGCCCTTTGCCCAATCCCCCTGAAATTGGGGTGGTAGCCTGCACTCATTAGGCTCTACCACCCCACCCCACTACTTTTGCCCAAATCCCATGCTATGCCCCCGAACTGCCCCAAAGTCACTAAAATCGCCAAAAATCAACCATGAACCGAATCACCCGAATTTTTTTGCCCGAAATTCGGGTGATTTGGCTCGTGTCCGAAAAAATTCGGGGGACATCGGGGGTGATTCGGTTCGGCCCCGAATCACCCGAAATTGTTCGTTTCGGGCACAGATCGTTCTGTGCCCGAAATTTTTTGCACATCCCTACAAGCTACCTGTAGCCAAAAATTGGTGGGACCATAACATTGAAAAAGTTGAAGAAAATGAAAATGTAAAAATATTATGGGACTTCCGACTACAAACAGATAAACATTTGCCACACAATACACCAGATATAACTGTAGTCAAGAAGAAAGAAAAACAAGTCAAAATAATCGACATAGCAATACCAGGGGATAGCAGAACAGAAGAAAAAGAAATAGAAAAAATCACCAAATACAAAGATCTACAAATTGAAATTGAAAGGCTGTGGCAGAAAAAGACCAAAATAATCCCAGTGGTCATTGGCGCCCTGGGTGCAGTTCCAAAAGACCTTGAAGAGCACCTCAACACCAAAGGGGCCACAGAAATCACCATCAGCCAATTACAAAAAGCAGCTTTACTGGGAACAGCCTATATTCTGCGATGATATCTATAACAATTGACAATAAAATTCTGGCATCCCAGGTCCTTGGGAAGGACTCGATGTCTGGATAAAACAAACCAGTCAATAACACCTGTCTGACTGTGTAAACAATAATGATATAATATCCTGAGATAGTACAGTCTACAAAAATACTTTTTATTTGATTCTGACAATTGTATAATTGTATAAACCGGCTCAATATCACTGGGCCCATTCAGACATAATGCCAAACCAGAGGTAAACATGCCAGAGGTTTGAGTTTGTGATCATCCAAAAGCATGAAGCCATGGTTTCGTCACCCAACCGCGGCTCCGTTTTTACTTCCAAACCTGAATTCAAACCCTTGGTTCAAATTTCACTGCTGAAACCTAAGCTTAGAAGGCAGAATTGTGTCATTCAAATTCTGCCACCATGATAACCTGGGTTTCATGTGCAGGCTCCTCCCATCACCCTAGAGAGGCAGGATCAGATCTAGGGTGACTGTGTTGCTCGCTGGCTACCTCTTGGAGCTGATGCCCCACCCTATGCCATCTTCTTGGTCCTCCTGCCACTTCTTGGCAACAGGGATGCTGCGTCCCTGATTTCAAAGGGATGGAATTGCATTGGGGAAAGTACCCTTTAAATAAAAGAAGGAGAACAGAGACACATCCAAGGAGCCCTTTCATTGACCCAGCACCCAACTTAGCCCATTGTTGGGGCTCTCAGATGTTTTCAATGGAATGTTGTTTCTTTGGACATAATATACACAAAGGTGCAGGAGGGGGACCAGACCGAGGGACATGCCCAAGAATCCTGGTTGAAGTCACTAGTTGCTGGAACATGGAAGGGCCGGGGCTGCTCATCTGGTACTCTAGGAACAGCTCTTATTGACTTCCTAGAAGGAGATATGCATATTAAGGCAGGCAGAGGATTCTGGGGTTTGATTCACTGAAACCAAGGGTGCCACTAGGCTAGTAGACCCGGGCAAAGCAGTGAGAAAGACACAACACACTCTCGTCCTCATGCCAGCTTGCCAGCCGGGGAGTTAGCCTTCTCATGAGAGGGCAGGTCCACCAGAGAAAACAGAAACACCAATGTGTTTCAGCTCTCTGTTTGACTGCACTCTCATGAAGTAATCTTTCCAGCTATAGGGGCTGTTGTGGGGCTTCCAGCACCACTGGTGAACAATATAAATATAATCTGCACCTTCCCCCTTGCACTCAACCCTCCCAGACTTCAAAGTAGTTCAGGCCACTTTGGGTGTTTGAGCAGTTCTGGGCTGGGTGGGCAGACTAGGAGAGACCGGAGATGAATCCTACATCCCAGGTACATCAGTACCAGCTGGGCCCAACGCTGTGGCAAATGCAAACCAGTCACCCTAAGGCACTCTTGTATGGGGGACCTGTGGATTAGAATAGTCCCTGACTAGCCAGGTGACCATGAGAAGCTAATCCAAGTATGGGGATGTGTTGTGGGGAGACCAGACTCTTTTAAGGGGCACTTATATTCGCTGGGACCAAGGCCAAGTGACCTTTCCCAGGCCTTTGGTGGAGCTGTAAACTGAGCTGGGTAGCTAGGTGGCCAGATTTGGCTTTTAAAAAGCCAAATTCTGGCTTATGGCCCATTTGACCCACGAGTATACCCCTTAGGTTCTGGCAACTCTGCGTAGTAAAAGCCCTCCAGCCAATTGCATGTCTACATGGCCAGGCACTCTCATAAGAGAGTGCGCCGCTCCAGAGCAGGATGTGTCTTCGTCACACAAGAAGAATCTCTTATATGATTTAATCCTGATTTAGATGGACGGTTCTTCTCATGAGGTTTGGTGAAGACCAAGTATGCTTGCACCTAGAGGAAGAGGCTGAGCCCCCATTCCCATACCAACCTGTACAAAAAAATAGATCAATACTACCATAAAATGAAGGGGCAAATCCTAAGTAATTCCTAGCAGTCTCATCCTATCCATCCATCCATAAGCACTAATACACGGGATACGGATGGGAGTCGAGGAGGAAGGGGAAAATAGAAATCCCTAGAGAAAATGGGGAGGTGTGGCCCTGCATCTCCTGACATATCTGCTGGAGCATAGGCTGGTGTGGGTGTGTCACAAATGGCCATTGCTGGTAACAAACTCATTCTGCAGACATATAAGAAAATGTAGATGGAGTGCTTATGCAGTCTATTTTTAACCAGTACAAGTGGGAAGAGAGGGGCCCAACTATCTTTTCCCAGGGAAGGAAAGAGGGGGTCCACAAGACCCTTCCTCCCCTATTGCAGAAGACAGTGATGCAAGTGATGTGAGGAAAGGGTTAAAATGTGTTTGCTCTGCCAAAGGTGGGCAAACACTGCCCAAAAGGCGCAATCAACCTGAGCACGCCCCCTCTAACATTGTGGCCAATGGTTGCTGATGCTTTGCCCACAGTCTGGTGACATGAGTGGAATGGAGCTTGCGGGGATGCAGCCGGAGGGGGGGGGGACTAGGAAGTGGGAGGGGTTCCTTTCCCCAGAAGCCAAACCCCAGTTAGTCAATCATTTGTGGCAGGATTCCCAGGTTCACAGATTAACCACAACTTTGTCTCCCCAAGGTTTCGCCCCATGTCCGAATGGGGCCACTGTTTCCCTCACTCTTAGAGAGCTATGACTTTCTGCAGAAGACATCCTGCTCAGTCAGAAGGACAATGCCCCTCCAACCAAGCAACTGCTCAATGTTAAAATAAGTCTGTGCAGCAAATAGTAGCCCCTGCAAAAATTCTAGCTCTTGACATAAATCCAATAAGTTCACAACCCCTAGCATCAGGAAAAATCAAAGTGAATCCATTATGCATAAGAAGGTTTGATGAGGGTGTGGGCTGTGTTGTCATCTGCATTGCTGGTAATGGAACTTGAAAACTGTAACAGATTTTTTGTGTGTTATTTGCTTTTGCTCTCAATGGAGCTGCTATAACTGATCAGTATGGCTGATTTACAGGAATGCAGGTTAAATCAATGAAGTGTTAAGGAGTTCATTGGCTGTTGTTTTTACTTAGGAATGAAAATGCTATTTTCTGACTACTGCCTTTCTCTTAAATATATTTATAGCCCAGTTCTAATAGACTTGGGAATATGTCCCATTAGTTCCTATGTCTAAGAAAATACTCTTAGAGTTGCAGAATTAATTGGAAATAAGCTTAAATAAATAGTCTTAAATACCTTACCAACAAATAAATATTCCTACCAAAATCAGAACAAGAGATGGCAAAATAAACATCTAGAACTACAATGTTATACACACTTACCTGGAATTAAAGTATAGGTAAATGTGTGCCACTGAGTCAGTGTTGACTCCGGGCGACCATGGAGCCCTGTGGTTGTGTTTGGTAGAATACAGGCGTTTATCATTGCCTCCTCCTGCACAGTATGAGATGATGCCTTTCAGCATCTTCTTATATCACTGCTGCCCAATATAGGTTTTTCCCATAGTCTGGGAAACATACCAGCAGGGATTTGAATTGGCAATCCCTAGCTTGCTAATCTAATCATTTCCCCACTACAATTAGCCACATTAAATGCAGTGGCTGAAATCTTGACTAGTGAAATATGTATTGTAGTTGTGTGAGGATAACTAGAGAGCTCTAATCATAACACCCTCATCAGACTCCAGTTTCCAGGATTCTTTGAAGGAAGCCATGATAGCTAAACCAGTATAAACCCAATATAGATTTGCAGAGTAGATCTGCTCAAAGTCACCTCCTTTATAGCCTGTTCCATGGATAAACAAGACAGGGATTTTTAAAGCACTTTGCACATTAAAAGTGCAAAGCTGCCAAGAAAACACATTTAAACGGCAACAAATCAAGATACCTATGGCTCTGATCATTTTAAACTTCCAGCTTGCACCTGATCTTTTCAAAGTCAGTAAAGAAACATCGTAACACTTTGTACAGAGTTAAGCCTGGATTTAAATTAATTTTTCATAATTTTTGGGCTTCTGCTCTCACAGGTGTCTGGATTAACTGAAATGAGGTCATGTCCTCTGCTGATCAGTGTTCAGCATGAATTGATTAGCACTGATTAGCATGGGTAACATGATTAGTGGACTCAGTTGTTAGCTTTCACCCCCGCAAATGGCTACAGATGTCCTCCAACTGAGACAACTAATCAAGATTCTACTGTACTTAAAACCTGTTTTTGTGCAAATTTGGGTCACCACAAAGACTGCAATTCAAATCTCAATTCATATCCAAGTTACAGTATTCCTGTGAAGATCTTGCGCGCGCGCACACACACACACACACACACACACACACACTCTATAGGCATGTATACACTCAAAGCTAATGTGGGCTTACTGTAGGATGTGCTACTATCATCATTGTCTTTGCACATATTCTCCACTTAAATTACTGCTAGAATCCATTTACAACTGTGTGCATATCTATACTACAGGCTTAAATGTTTAAAAGCCATTTCCTTCTGCCCGGGAATCTGAAGAACTATATTGTTCAGGGAGCTTGAGGTCTCTGGGCTAAAGATATCTGAAAGAACTTTCGCAGCACCCTAAGCAAACTAAGTTCTCAGGATTTTCTGAAGGAAGAGAGGCTATTAAAACTGGTGTAAATCATTTTAAGTCTGTAGTGTAATAGATATACTGACCCCACATTAGCTTGCAGCCCACCCCACATTAGCAAGGAATACTTTTCTGTGGTGCATGCATGAACATGCTTCCTCTGAAAACCCCCATAAAATACCACCATGTTTGTCCTATCTGCAATGCAACTTAGTAAGGATGTGCATGAATCAAAAATCGAGATTTGATTCAAGTTCAAATCCAAATGTGCTGTTTGGGTTCGAACACAAATTGAATTGGCCTGAAACAGGCTGATTCAATTCGGACTTGATTAAATTCAAATTGAATCCAAATTGATTTGACCTGTATGGGGGGAGGGAGGGGGAGAAACACCTTTAGGATTTTTTTAAAAAGAAAGGCACTGGGAAATCACCTTTGATGTGCAGATCCCACAGCAGTGGGAGGCGGTGACCCCCCCCCCCCGCCGCAGACTGCTGGCTGCTGCTTTTAAATACAAGAGGCACAGAGGTTCCTTTGAAGCACTCCTGGGAGAGGTAGGTTATTGAAGAGCACACAGTGGCAGGGAGGCGGCAACCTGACCTGCCATTCTCCCCCACGGCCTGCTGGCTGCTCACACAAGGCTATCCCTTTACATGGCCTCTGCACACATTTGCGGAGGCCATTTGAAGGGATAGCCCGATGTTCTTTCTGCTAGAACCCTGGTGCCCCAGCAACTCTTTCTTTTAAAAATATGCTGAAAGGAGGCTCCCCACTCCCATTCCCCCATACAGGTTGAAATTATTCATCTTTATTCAGTTTGAATCGGTCTGATTCAATTCAAATTTGAATCGCTCGATTCAAGTCAAATCAATTCAAATTCAAATCTATTTGCACATCCAACAACTTAGGTTTCAGGTTGTCTTGTATATGATAGATGGCTGTAGGCAATCTGACCAGGCAACGATATCCCTCCCATCCTCGTAGATCAAACTGAGGAAGCATCTGCTTGGTTAGGTTTCTGCTGTTTGTCCTGAACGTGGGTTATAGGAAGAACATTCTCTCCTTCCCTCTATATCAAACTTCACATATATTGCTCATGGAAGCACTTGCCATGCCTGATTACGGCTGCTACCATCAGCTTACATACTGTGCAACGAGCCATGCATCTAAGAGAGATGTGGACTCACTGCTTCTGCATCACACACCAGCCTGTCGGTGCTCCTAGTAGGGGAGGGGAGGTTCTGTGTGAACAATGTTGTGCATCATCCCATCATTCCCAATGGGCACATAGCATCATTCACACTGAGCCTCCTCTGCCATTCCTAGGCATACCAATTGTCTGGTGAGTGCCACGGAGGCAGAAGCCCACATCCCTCTTGGAAGCACAGCATGGAAGGAACTAATTAGGAGATTGCCTCCTTCCATGATGGAGGCGGAGAAGCATTCACCTAGACAGGGCTCCAGCTATTTATCATGAACAACTGGGGAAGGATGGATGCTCCCAAAATTGTTTGTTGTGCCTTTGGACATGTGGAAATGTCATCCAGCCTGGCTTACTCCTCTGATGCTTTCCCCAGAGCCTCATTTACCAATGTGCAGTAGTGCATGTGAACATCTGTGAAATACCCAGAAAAACAATTTTGATGCCAACATATATACATCTGCATCAAAATGGCTTCTTTTGCAGGGTCCCCCCGTGCCCAATGCACACATGTACATTAGTATTGTAGACGGGGAAATATGTGGATAAACTGAATGCTTTGGTAGAATGTGCATGCTTCAATTTCAGAATTATTTTTTAGAAATTCTCCTAATTAAGCCAGAATTCTGGAGGAGCAGTACACAACACAGAGCGAACTCACAGACTAACACATGGACAGAAAAGGGGGAAACCCATCTCTATAAGAAATGCAGCTCTCTGCCTCCTTACCATCACTGGAAACATATGTTTGCTGTCAGGGTGGGTCAACCTGACTTTTCCTGGTAGCTAACACAGTAACAGTGTTGCTCAATCTCGGGACTCATTTGAGATGCAGTTTTAGGGACTGATCCCTGCAGCCTGTCCTGGCGTTTGAGGACAATTTGCATGATGGCAAAACTGTCCAATTTGGGCAGTAAGGATTTCTGCATTCCCAAATACTGGCATTGCATTTTCAGGGCAAAAGTTAACACAAAATATATGGATAATGGGTGACAGAAGCTTTTTAGTTAGCATGATACACCATGAATTAAAATCATTAGTTGTGTCTCATAACCCTCTCTATAAAATCTTTACAAAATTCTTTTCATAGGAGTTTTATAGATTTTTCTTCTCTCTGGAGCAGCTTTAAAGACCTGTGATCTAAACAGGCATAAAATGGCAAAAATGAAGAGAGAAGCTACACAGCTTTAGTGGTAAATGAAAGTGCTTCTTAATTATACTGAAAACATGTATTCTAATATTAATATGAATTGTTTTAGCACTCAGCTAGCAAGTTTCCAGTGTTCAAAATAGCTTCACACACATTATGGTAGCAAGCCTTACAACAGCCTTATAAGCGTGGCCTGAGTCAGGATTTCTTAACCTTGGGCCCCCAGATATTGTTGGACTACAACTCCCATCATCCCCAGACACGGCCTTGTGGCTGAGGATGATGGGAGTTGTAGTCCAGCAACATCTGGGGACCTAAGGTTAAAAAACCCTGGCCTATCATCCCCATATTGTAGATAGGGTTGCTAACTAGCTGGGGGGGAAACTCAGCCTTGCCTAGTCCTTTGCTTTTCATAGAGGTTTGATTTGCAGACATCACAGGTGACATTTTTCATGGCATGTAATTACTTGCTGCATATTAAACTTCTGTTAAAGGAACAGTGAGCAGGGTCTGTTCGAAAGTTGGCAACCTTAATGACAGATGGACAATTGAGTCTGATAATAATGACAGCTTGTCTGAAGCCACCTAGTGAGTTTTTGAGGTCAGATTTCAGCCAATCATTAGAATTTGGTCAGATTTCAGCCAATCATTAGAATTTGGATATCAGGATGAAAATTTGAAGAAACTCAATTGCATATCCCAGTTCTATTGATTATAACTGGGCAACCAAAATTATACCTAGCCTGAAATATACTGTATTTCATTCTAGTCATTCTAATAAAGCAATACTAGCACAAACATTAACATGTTATTTATTTATTTATTTATTTATACATACATACATACATACATACATACATACATACATACATACATACTATTACTGTGCCGCCCAAAACTTGTGTCTCAACTTGTGCTGTTGATGATGATGTATGTATTATGCTTTGCTGGATTCCTCTAGCCTAGTCAGAGCCAGGTATTCCTGCATATGACATTGTAAGCTAACCAGAGCCTTGCTTGAGCATTCGTTATTAAGAAAAGAAAATGGCTCAAGTAGGGGTGGAGCTATAATAGTGCTGACAGGTTCAAAACATCCATTGTGCCCTGCATCTGGGAGCCTCCAAGCCTCCAGGAGGAGCTACTGAGCTCCCCCTCCCCCAGGCCAGGGCTCACCAGTTGCCGCTGGCCACTTGTAGTCACTGCTTCCAGCCACCTCCTTTGACCACTTGCCCAACTGGGTCCATCCTCTTTCCATCTGCCAAGTGCCTGGCTGGTGGAAGGAGGATTGGCCCAGCTGGGCGAGTGGTTGAAGGAGGTGGCTGGTGGCAGTGGCTGCTGGCAGCTGCTGCAGGAGCCCTGGCCTGGGTGAGGGGGAAACTCAGTGGCCCAATCCCAGGGGTGTGCATCTGCCTGAGCAAGCATGTGTGCCGTAGGGGTGTGCACGGAACCGGTCCGGCACTGGGGTGGGGGGTTCCAATAAAAACAGGGGGGGCTCTACTCACCCCTTCCAGTAAAAAAACGTATTTCTTGTACTAATTGGGCGGCAGGGTGCCGCCCGCTTCAATCTCCTGGCGCGGGCTCCTCGTATCCATCGGGGCGGCAGGATCGCTCCCAGTCCCTGCCGCCCCCTTCAAGTTAAGTCCCCCTCGGCTGGCGGCCGCCCCCTGAAGTTCCCCAGAGGTCCCCCGCCACCCCCTTCTTTCCAAAACTACCCCCATTACCAGAGGACGGCAGGAGAACTCCCTGCCGTCCCCTTCCCCCTTGCCAGCTGGGCTGCAAATGGTTTCTAGGAAGCCTTTCGCGCGCGTGCGCGAAAGGCTTCCTAGAGGCCATTTGCAGCCCAGCCGGCAAGGCAAGCGGACGGCAGGGAGTTCTCCCGCCGCCCGCTCGCTAAAGTAAGCGCTTACTTTAGCGAGCGGGCGGCGGGAGAACTCCCTGCTGTCCGCTTGCCTTGCCGGCTGGGCTGCAAATGGCTTCTAGGAAGCCTTTCGCGCACGCGCGCGAAAGGCTTCCTAGAAGCCATTTGCAGCCCAGCCGGCAAGGGGGAAGGGGACGGCAGGGAGTTCTCCTGCCGTCCTCTGGTAATGGGGGTAGTTTTGGAAAGAAGGGGGTGGCGGGGGACCTCTGGGGAACTTCAGGGGGCGGCCGCCAGCCGAGGGGGACTTAACTTGAAGGGGGCGGCAGGGACTGGGAGCGATCCTGCCGCCCCGATGGATACGAGGAGCCCGCGCCAGGAGATTGAAGCGGGCGGCACCCTGCCGCCCAATTAGTACAAGAAATACGTTTTTTTACTGGAAGGGGTGAGTAGAGCCCCCCTGTTTTTATTGGAACCCCCCCCACCCGAACCAAAACCACCCCGTGCCCGGACCGGTCTGGAGGCCTTTAGAATGGCCTCCGAACTGGTCCGTGCACATGACTAGTGTGCCGCCAAGGGGGGCACTGCAAATGGGAGGACCACCCATGTTCTAAACACGGGCCCGCTCTCCCCTCACTACGTCCCTGGGCTCAGGTAAGCTGTTTAAATAGGTGAGGCAATAGAGCAAGTGGCAAACAGGATTGCAAGCAAGCCTTTTCAGAAGGCTTTTATTGTTTTGCTCTTGGAATGTACACAACAAAAGACAAAGAGAGTTGACTCCGGGCAGGGTAGTACTCTCAGGAACAAAGGAACTCTAAGGAAGCCCCCCAAAGGAGAAAACTCACAATAAGGAAGGTCTATGGAACAATGCCCATAGAGGTCATTCACATGATGACGAAGTCAATTATGACAGAAGAGGGGTAGGGATGTGCACGGAAATGGTTCAGAGGCCAGTTATGTGCCTCTGAACCGGTTTGAATGGTGGGTGGTTCTGCCAGTTCGAAGGTGGGGGGCATCTTTAAGGGCGGGTGAGGGTGCACTTACCCCTCCTTCTTTCCCCTGCCAGTGCTCCATTTTCTTAAAGTCTATTGAGGCGGCAGCATACCTCCCTGCAGCCCCATTGTCC